>NC_136935.1:7211353-7221353 GCF_949987615.1 Pollachius pollachius
CCTCACAAAGAGATCTGCTTTGATACGCACCGCCAAGATCTGTATCATGGTGATCCCAAATTCCTACACAACATATCTCATGTTTCAATGAAGACAATCCAAAACATATTTATAGGTAATGTATCTTACTCAAAGCTTTTTTTAATATATTATTTGAAAAATGTCTTTGGCCGAGGAACAATCTTACAGGTAAAGCAAAAGAGTATCAATGTGCTCCTGTTTATGATGACACTCTGACATTCAAATGCAATTTGTAATTGCTGCACATGATGATGAAGAGGCATATATGTCATCTTTTTGAGGATTTAAATGATTAGGTCGGTAAAAAGTAACATCTTCTGACCGCCAGGGGGCAGTGTGACACCAGTGTCTGCCTTGATCTTACATTATAGGATCTTGTTTGAGGAAAGCCTAAAAAACCCACAAAGCAGCGGAAAGTTACATTGTGCTGTTGAACCTTCATCACAAAAACAATTGTTGCCTCCAGTGGAGGCAACAATCATCTTACACACGTCATTCTATGCCAAAACATCCCCATCTCTTCGATCCAAATTCCCCTTCATCAAGATAACAAAGTTGAAGCTCAAATATGAAGCAATTATTCATCGGGGCTCCCATCCTGCATGGTGGAACTCTACAGAGGAGTTGCGTCATGGCCCACCTCTGAATGCTGCTACCGGTGGGCATTGTGGTACCAGGATGTCCCACTGCCCACATCACCTTCAAAGCGCTTCCTCAGGGTGACATCAACGGTGCGCCACTGTTTCTCTCTCTCATCAGATGTGGCACCCACTGCCTCTCCTTCCCCAACCCCACAAACCATCGTCTTGCTGTAATCCACGCAGGCCTAAATCCTTTATTATAAACATTTCACTACCTTTTTGACAGCGCTATTAATACTGCAGCAGGAGCTTTTCTTTCGTTGTTCGCTTGATGCTATGCATCCTAATCAGATCATCTGATAAGGTTCAGATGGACAAAAAAACAAAAACAACATATATTCTTCAGTCGAGCCCAACTTAGCTGTCGGCCGATTGAGAGGACAGGAGGACCATGGACGGCTCACTGTCCGACTGAACAAGACAACACAAAACACAACCAGGTGGCCGAGCTGTCCTTCAGCGGAATCTCTGTGAGTGTGTGTGTGTGTGTGTGTGTGTGTGTGTGTGTGTGTGTGTGTGTGTGTGTGTGTGTGTGTCGGTATGTGTTTGTGTGTGTGTGTGTGTGTGTCTGTGTGTGTGTGTGTGTGTGTCAGTATGTGTTTGTGTGTGTGTGTGTGTTTGTGTGTGTGTGTGTGTGTGTGTGTGTGTGTCGGTATGTGTTTGGGTGTGTGTGTGTGTTCATGTGTGTGTGTGTGTGTCACTGTGTATGTGTGCGTGCATGTGTGTCAGTGTGTGTGTTTGTATGTGTGAGTGTGTCTGTGTGTGTGTTTGTCAGTGAGTGTGTGTGAGAGAATGTGTTTGTTAGGACAGCAGCAATGGAAAGCGAAGGAGGAGTGTGATGAGCTCAGCTCCCCAGGTGATGGGTTAACTGCAGGGATCACGTTTCGTTGTATAGTGCTTGTTTCTTGTTCAATGACAAATAAAGAATCTTCTCCAATCTTCGTCTTCTAGGTAGATAAACACACCGGAACAATGAGGAGGCTGCCACAAACAGGATACGTGGGATGGTAAACACAAGTTGTTTGTTGCATGTGGGACGTCTGTGTGTGTGCGTGGTTGTCTCTGTGTGTGTGCGTGTTTGTGTGTGTGTGCGTGTGTGTGTGTGTGTGTGTGTGTGTGTGTGTCTGTGTCTGTGTGTGTGTGTGCGTGTGCTTTTGTGATAGAGAGACGTACGACAGAATGTGATAGTCTAGGAGAGTGGGCACTAGAGAGGAAGAGATTGGGGTAAATCTGTTCAGTGTGAGTATGGAAAACATCCTTTTCATGTGAAGGAACTTTGAACTCAATTCTTCAAAGGATGGGCATCAGATATCATACACACACAAGACATTATGTTGCCTAAAAAAACACAGTTCCAATGTCGGGTGTGTGTGTGTGTGTGAGTCACGGTGTTTTGGGTGGACGTGTGTATGGTATTTTGTGTGTGCCTGGACCCTTTGTGTGTAGTCCCTTGTGTAAATGTTGCATTCCAAGGGGATTCCCATGCAGGTCCATTGAGTTAAAGACACATCTTTAGGTATCCCGTCATCAACAAAGGAAAAGATAGGGAATCTTCTTTCACAGAGGCCACCCGTCTATAACAACACAATTGTTTGCCCTGACCAACATACAGAAAGAAAGAATGTAAAGAGGGATTTACATCTTTTTTGTTTCTACTTTCACACACAACTACACAACTAACTTCTGCCTTCTCTTATTTGCAGATGTCAAGTTGAGTTGACAGATGCTGAAAATGCGTCCGTCCTTTTCGACAGTCTTAAATATTAAAATTCTTTGTAGTCTAGAAAATGTATTGCCAATGGATTTTGGACCATATTTATTTTAAACCGCAGTATGCTCTCACCTTAATGTCAGAGATGTGAGCTGTGATCTGATTGAGGGATGACAGACAGACAGACACAATATGTATCCAGAATCCTTAAGTAGACCCTACTCCCCAATTGGGTTCAAATGAAGTGGAAAATAGTTCTGTCCTTCACATTTTGATTGATTTCACTTCAAATCACTGCAAGAGCTTAAATAATAATCTTTTTAATAATTTAATTAAAGTGAATAAATTCAGGTAACTGCGAATGAAGGAAATCAATAGAATTCTAAATGAGCAGACTATTTCAACACAGTTTGTCTCCAGGGTTCAACATATATTGATTGACACAGGAGGTGATGCTTCAACTCGCTGCGAAGCGCTCCTACTGGTTTGGTTATCGGATCAAGAAGATTCGGGAGACCGAGACAGTGTTTTTGATAGAGTGATTGATACAGATCTCTTTGGTGGGTCCAAGTACAAGTAAATCATCCCAGCCTGACAGGGAGAGGCAGGAAGCTCTTTGTGAACACATGAAGGCTTGTCCCCAATGCATGATCTAAACGACTGAATGTGTTATTGGCTTGTGGGTCATGGCTGCGTGCCTCCAAAGATGAGAGAGGTCCTTTCATTCAGTCAACGCTCGCAAAATTATCTCCTCATCAAATTTTATTTGAGCTGAACCGAAATCTGTTTATCCAACAACCAAGTGTGAGACTTGCTTCCATGCCACTAATCATAAACAAATCACTCTGAATTCAAATAATTTAGAAGTCGATGTTCTCAGACCCAAGGAAACATTTCAAAACATTTCCCAGTTCAACCTCAGGGGAATTACTCAAGGCTTGAATTGTGTGGCACACAATCCTTTACATTATGATTTAATTTTATAGTTCCACCGAATTCCACAACATGTGGTACTGGAGTCCTATGTGTTTTATAGATGCCTGAGATAACTTATGACTGTATTTATCCAAATATTGGCCATAGGTAAACAGGATTTAACTATGTATGATTTTTGAAAGTCATCATTTATCTTGGAAAGGTTGCATTTCTCATTTGCATTTGAAATTATAAAAAGGATGACTTACCTGCAGCAATCATATTTATGTTTATTTATCTTTGCCTTTTCCAGGGGCAAACAATGTAACAAACCATTTCCCTGTCCAGATACATTCAAGCTATTTAAACTGGGAACTAACATAAAATGGTGGTTGATTATTATACTGCTAGCAGCATTTAAAAAGGTACATACGTCAACGATCTGACTGAAGTAACCTTATTGAGGACAATGATACCATCCTTCAGAAAGATGACCTTGACACTTGGAATACACATAAACCTTAGACAGTACACCTTGTCACTGGAACGATAGACTAAGGGGTTAACAGCCTTGTCAGTTGTATCAGCTTCTGCTGTGAGGGACATTGCAAAATGTGTCCGATGTTTATAACTTTTGTCCTGAGTGCAATGTTTATGAGTTTTTTCGCGATTGGCAGCTCAGGCAAAAAATATTGTGGTCTGGCTGTGACTGGATGTGAAATAGGGGAAAAAGAATCTGTCTCAATCTGTTGTCTCCTCTTTTGGAAAGACAGTTATTTTGATAAAGCATGTTTTTGCCAGTTCGCCAGCAGACTTGGCATCTGCTTTCTGCTGCACAAACACAATTGTTCGGACACAGAAAAAACCTATAGGGCTTCTGGAAATATGCTAAATTCGTTATCAAGGTAGGAAAATTTGTCTTTTCCTTGTTGAAAAGAGAAAGTGATTTATTGAAAGGAATACGACCGGAGGCAATGAGTTCAGTGCTGCAGCTCAGTGCCGCCGCAGGTGTGGGGCCTAAGGGAGGCCTCTTTATTTGCAGAATCACCTGAAGTCTCTCCACCTCTGGGCCCGCGCACCTGTGCAGCGCGAGAGAGGCTCCCCCCAGGCCCAAGGGCTGCATGGGGAATCCATCCGTCCGTACGGAAATCTCATCCGTCAAACCAGGGCTCGCACAGCCCTCACACACAGCTGCCCGGGCCTCTGCCCCCACTCCTCTCTCTCTCCTCCGCCTCCTCCACTGGTGGGGCAGGGTCTCGCTCCAGCTCCTCGCTTCAGTGGAGTGGAGGGGCCTTTTGTTTGTGCTGCTGAACCCTGATGACAACTAAACAGGTCGGGGGCTTTCTGACGGCTACCTGGGACACCTCCCGCCGAACCAAAACAAGCCCTCAGCCTCCACGGTGGACTCCTGCTCTCTGATGCCTTTATAATGGCCCTGCAGCATCGTGCATCTTCCCAGGCCTCGACCGATGGAGCTTTCATAACCTGCCGCGTTAATAATGGCCGTCAAAGTAATAATAATAATATAACAATGATAGTAATAGCAATAATAATGATGATAACCATACACCAGATCAAAGTCTGAGCCTATCGGTCTGTGTCGAAGGACCCCACTCTCTGATCTCCAGACATTCACACATGAGGTGTTTACCCACACACCTACACACACGTGCACACACACACACACACACACACACACACACACATGGACACACACCCAGGCGTAATCCCCTGGATCTCCTCTCCGTGGGGGAGCCCCACATGGCCCCGGGGAGACGGAGCGGAGGTGCCTGGAGCTGACAGCACCAACACAGCTGCCCGGCGGAGACACAGGCCGGGGCCAACTCCTGCACCGGCACCCCGCTGTGAGGCAATCCCCCAAAAACCATGACCCCGCGACCCGCCCCCACCCCCTCCCCATGACCCCTGGCGCCCCCCCCCCCCCCCGCCGGCCCCAAGACACCGTCGCTGTCACCGCCGGCGTATCGCGGGCGGTGAAGGAGAAGCACGGAGATTTGTGCTTTTTTTCTCCTGCCCCATTGTTGAGCGCTCGTGAGCGAGCAGGAACCTCGCTCCTCGCTGCGCTCTGGCGCGCGATCTGAGGACCGGGGAGGAGGGTTAGTGCGTGCGGGCGAGTGTGTTTGATTTAACGCGGGACCACACAAGGCTGTTAGCCTGGGTATTTCCATAAACATTTGTAATAAAAAGCAACATCGATCAAACGCAGAGGATTACAGTTTTGATCTTACGCAAACAAAGGGCCGCGGAGGCCGCTTTCCCTATTAAAGCCGCTGTGCGCATCGCGGAGACGAAGGAGACGTCGTACCTTCGTCTGCTCCGGGCACCACTCACACCTGCGCCGCTTTGTGAATGATACCCGGGCTTACCAAGACGTAAACACGTGGGTCCGTCAACAACGTGTTTTTGGACTGTATTTATCGCCGTCTGTCTTTAAAGAAACGTGAACGTAAACCAAGAGAATTCCATCCAAACCAAGGGCAGGATCTTTCTCTTCCCCTGCTTTTGAGGAAAAGAGTGACAGTTTTATAATAACTGGTGGAGGTGGGGCAGTATAACTTCATTTTCTGTTGTTTATTTCCCCATCAATGAAGATCAGAGAGCCAGTAGGAACAGCGGTGCTCTTGCGCCACCTAATATGGAAGGAGACGAAAGGTCATTTCTGAGGAGCCACTGGGGAATTCTTTAATGGAATGTCAGAGGCTTAGTGTGTGTGTGTGTGTGTGTGTGTGTGTGTGTGTGTGTGTGTGTGTGTGTGTGTGTGTGTGTGTGTGTGTGTGTGTGTGTGTGTGTGTGTGTGTGTGTGTGTGTGTGTGTGTGTGCGTGTGTGTGTGTATGTGTGCGTCTGGGCGTGTGCGTGTGCGTGTATGTGTGTGTGTGTGTGTGTGTGTGTGTGTGTGTGTGTGTGTGTGTGTGTGCGAGTGCATGTGTGCATTTGTGTGCGTATGTTTGTGCGTGTTCGTGCATTTCCTTGTGTATATGTGTGTGTGTGTGTGTGTGTGTGTGTGTGTGTGTGGTCGTATGTGTGTGTGTGTGTGTGTGTGTGTGTGTGTGTGTGTGCGTGTGTGTGTGTGTGTGTGTGTGTGTGTTTGTGTGTGAGTCTCTGGGAACCATTTATGTGTTGTGCTCCAAAATCCCACCGAATCTCCCAAGAAGATTCAGGTTGCATTATGTTTATGGTGTTGGAGGGAAGCAGGTCACAGTCTCTCCTCAGGGCCCACCACAGATCCTGCTTGAAGTCAGTGGTGGGGACGATAAGAGATCTCTAATGCCTTTATTGGCCGTATTCAACTCCCCACCAGCTCCACAAAGCACTTAGGGTCGCTCTCTCTGTATCACGTATCAGGGCAGGTATTTGGGAAGATGTGCAGCCTGCAGCTTTGCTGTGAGTACGTGCCTCTCTAAGCTGAATCACCGGAGCGGCCCACTCGGACGGGAACTCTAACACGATGACGCGGGCGGACGCTGGCAGTTGATTCATTGGCTTTAGCGGACAGGATTCACTGAAGAGCTTTTACTGGACGTGACGTCGGTGGGGACCTTTCCCCGGGCTACTGAACTGGCGCTGTTTGAGATCTAGGCGTAGGTGTAGACTTTCAATTCAATTTCAATACAATTTTATTTGTATAGCCCTTAATCACAGGTACAGTCTCAAAGGGCTGAACAGGCCGTATATGTATGACACCCCCCTGACCCTAGCCCACCAGAGGGCAAGAAAAAACTCGCATAATTAGCATGGAAGGAGTCTTGAGAAGGATTGCAGAGTGGTGGTTCCCTCCTTCCAGGGATGATCAGGAGGGAATCATGACGTACATACATACATATATTCATACATACATACAGGCAATTTTTTTTTTATGGCTGATGGGGTGCTGGCCGGTTAACCATAAGGAGAGTCCAGGCATTCAGTCGTAGTCACTGCGATATGCCAGGCATCCAGTAGCAGTCACCGCAACACGGTAAAGCAGAATAATGAATTAGAAATGGAGGTGTGCTGGTCACAGAGGTGTGGGTCTGGTCTGAGTCTCTCTCTCTCGCTCGCCCCCCTCACCCTTCTCTTTCTTCACCGGGAGTGAAAGCTGTGAACTATAGGGGACCGGCCGGGGCCAGGGCCCCTATAAATGTAGGCCTTCTCTCCTCGCAGGCTGGGAGTGACGCAGGAGGGCCGAGGGAGGCCGCGAGAAGGACAGAGCGGGTCTGTGTGCGGCCAGTTGAACACAGAACCCTGTCACCTCAGCGGAGAGCGAGGAAATCAATGGGCGTCTGCGGGCTCCCCCCCCCCCCCCCCCCCCGGGTCGCGCGTGACGCGTCGTCCATACCGAGGTACGGACACACTCTGAAGGGCAGGCCTGCGTTGCATGGCTTTGGCTGGTTGGTGAAGTGAATAGGTGAAGACTTCGCTAGATCAGTGTTTAATGAGTGGGGAAGTCCACCGAAAAAAGACTCAAGACTCACTTGTTCAGAGTTCAACTAGACTCTGCATAGCCTCCCCCTGTACCCCCCCCCCCCCCCCACACACATCCTCTTGCACACTTATTGTATGTGGTACGTCCTTGCACTTAAAAACAGTACTTAGCATTGTGTATCATCTTATCCAGCTGTCTTTGTTGTATACGGGGAATGGGTTAACCTAGCAATTGTTAGTCCTTGGCACTTGGTTCTATGAACATCCTTACCATACCGAGATATATTATTGTTTCTCTCGCTTCTTGACAAATGTGGATGCAACTCTATGTACTCTATATTGTGAATGTCATGGCAAATCCTCACTCAAATGGATTGATGGTTGGAGACCCCCAACTGGTGCAACAATCCCAGCATTCACAATGAGACAGACAGGGTTGTTCAAAAGGAGGCATCGTTTATTTTACAGTGATCTTAAGCAACAGGGACACTGCAGCATAAAGAGCGCATTGTGCACTCCTGCGCAGCAGAGCAATCCCACTTCCGATACAATCGGTCGCATCCTCCTGGAGATCTTGTGAGGTCCACCACCACAGCCCTCACACACAGACACAAACACAAACACACACACCCACGCACACAAGCAAACACACAGACACAAACACATACACACACACACACACACACACACACACACACACACACACAGACACAGACACACACACACACACACACACACACACAGACACAGATGCACCCACACACACACACACACACACACACACACACACAGACACAGACACAAACACACACACACACACACACACACACACACACACAGACACAGACACAGACGCACCCACACACACAAGCAAAACACACACACACTTGCACAAGTCTCTTCCCTCCCCTGGGGCTGATGAGGGTCTATCGGGCCTTTTGTGCGACAGGGGAGCAATGTGTCCAGTGTCCTCGCTATCTCCCTGCCTATCTCAGCTATGTAAACTCAGGGCTGGGGGTGATTGCGCAACAACCCTTCCCTGCTCCGCATTCTGTGTGAGAGGAGGATGGCACCGGAAAATGGGTAATGACACATCTCCGCTGCAAAACAAACCCTGTCTATGCGGGAAGAAATAGAATGGGTTCACCTAACAATTGTTCGTGCTCGGCACTTGGTTTTATGAACATCCTTACAATACCGACAGCGACATATTGTTGTTTCTCTTTCTTCTGACAGATGTACTTATTGTAAGTCGCTTTGGATAAAAGCGTTTGCTAAACGCCCTGAATGTAAAAGCCCAAATGTTTCTCACCCTATGACCCCCGGCTGAGCCTATACGTGTGTGTGCGGGTGAGTGTTTGTGTCCTGCTTTCACAATCTCGATAAGGAATGCATTGTTTGCTGTGCATCTCTTGTCTTCCGCTCAGCGGTTATCTCCGACCCGATCAGCCCCGACCTGCCAGGCCCCGTGTGTCCACCGACGGCCCTGCTAAACACACCGTCGCGGCCACGGCTGGGGACGGGCCAACGAGCAGATAACCTTGCTTTCTTTGACCAGTTTATGTGAACGCAGGCCAGCATATCCTGGTATACAGTAGCAGGCGGTGGAATAGGGGCCGGAGGAATGGTGGGCCCCGGCGGATCCTCAATGGGCCCTTTAAGGCTGTCCCTTTGAGAGGAACGCTGTTTCAGAAGGGTTGGAGATTGGATGCTTCTGAAGGGAACGAAATTCTAATTCAAACGAGGAGCTAATAACGGCCCCGCAAAGACAAATATCCAGATTGGAGGACCCAGGAGTCACTCATGAATAAATCCCATATAAAAAGCCAATAAAAACGGCAAGAAAAAAAAAAGACCCAAGCCATGAATTGATTTCTTGTGCCGCCGCGTTTTAGATTATGCAACCCCCCCCCCCAGCCCCAGATCGGAGGCATTGCCCGGAACGACGAGCAAGGCAGCGACCGCCAAGTCGTGTCAAGCCGTCAGCCCGGCTTTCGTCAGCTCGTCACCGTGGCGACCCCCGCCGCCCCTGATGGATGAGTGTGGAGTTGAGGTTCCCTGTAACACCTGTACTGAGCAGCAGCTCAATGCTAACAGGGCTTCACTCATACCGTCAAAAACTGCCTTTAAAATCTGTCAGGGTCCCTGCAGGAGAGTTAATCGTCAAATGTTTTAAAGTCTTTCTGCTTGAGTGTTGTCAGTGTCTGTATTTGTTACGCATGTTGTGATGACTTTGAAATAATAAAGGTTATCTTGAGGATGCGATGCAAGTTGTTTTTAAAATGTGCC
>NC_136935.1:7226353-7258379 GCF_949987615.1 Pollachius pollachius
GGAAATAAGTGGGAAAAAAAAGCAAAAGATGATTCCGTCCAAAAGCCCGGCTCTGCATAACAGCTTTGCTTTGAAAGGATTTATTTTCTTTCCGTTCGGCGTGCTGTAGTTCACCAATCCTATTGAATCGAGTTGAATCGCGGGGTTGAAAGAGAAGTCCTTTTGTGTCTCATTCATAATGTGATGATTCCATTGAGGCCTTCTTTCTCAGCTGTATAAGCCCAATGCTATTCCCCTTTTACACTTCACCACACTGCTGGCAAATCTTCTCCACTTTTCTCCGTCTTTCTCCGCCTTTTTCATTTCTTTTCGCCCCCCTGAATCCCATTTCCCCTCTCCGCAGTCTGTCTGCAGATCACGCTAAGCCTTTGATAGGGGCGGCGGTGGTGGGTGGTGCATAGGGACTCCCAGAGAGAGATGGCGTGGCTGCAAGGGGTCGCCGTGTCAGTGGCTACCCAGGACCCGCCATGAAAGGATGTGACTGAGTCCCCGACCAGGGGGGCGGGGATGTCTGCCTTCTCAAAGGAGGGCTTTGTGTGTGATCATCAACCCATGATATTGCCACAATTGCCTTGTCTAATTTGTCCAAACACGCTCGCTAGCTGCCGTCTGTGGACAGGCCGGTCCGGCTGTCTTCAGAGGACGGTGCCTCCGTCACCTCTCCACACCTCTGTGTCCTCCGGAGCGGTGGGAACCATCGGTCCAACTCTCATGTCCAGGTGTGGGGGCTGCTCGTCAGCCAATTAGAGGAACAACGAGTCCTTCTCTTTATAGTGTTGTTCACATGCTGCACCCGCAGCGCGGGGATTCTGAACAGATTGCTTCAGGATGGTAAATCAGTACTTAGCTCGTGGTCGGGGAAGGCTACAGGGATTTATTCAATGTTATAGATTTGTGTAAATTGTTATGATTATGTTATTTATATTTGCAAAAGCTCTCGCGCTGGATATGGATAATGGCAGCCATCTGGAAATGGAATCAAAAGCCGTCTTATCCAGCGGGCGGGAGGAGGAGGAAGATGAAAGAAGAGAATCCCAGAGCAAATGAACAGGGTAGGCCGCGCTTGTGCTGCTGGAACAGGTAATCAGTAATCTGGCAACCGGCGGGCCCTTGGAACAGAGTCTCATCAACAACAGTCTTTCCCTCCCCTGGACCGGGGCCCACATTCTCAGGTCCAGAGCCTGGGGGAGACCACTACTCTACTGTAGACCGGACCCACTCTGCCAGCTCAGGAGCCTCACATGAAGACAAAACAAATGCCATTGAATGAGCCCCCCACAGTGGACCCTCACATTACCCGGCTTCTAACGTTCTCTGGCCCGTACTGGAGTGTTGGAGCAACAACAGTCTCATTCAGGGTTCTTTTCAGCGCGGATTACAGCGGCCCACCGCGCCCCGGGTTCTAACAATGTGGCCGAGAGACCTTCATGGTCCCGCAGATCTGACAATAATTCATTAAATCAGAGAGTCATCGTGCACTGGAGAGGGGGTGGGATGGTGTTGACAGGGAGTGGGGTGCAGAGCGCGGACGGACGTGAAGGATTGCCGAGGAGGGAAGAGGGGTGCGCTGAAACGGCAGCTGCGCTCTTTAAAGGAGGTGCTTCGACCTCTGCGGCGTCTCGGACACGGATCCCGTTTCTCACACCGTCTCGCTTTCCGTTGTTAGCTTCCACTGGTTCACTTTGTTATAATGTGACGTGGATTATACCATTAACACTCACACACACGCACACTCACACACACATACCACACACATAGACACACAAACACTTACAAACACACACATACACAGACACATATAGACACTCACACACACACCCACATAGACACTCACACACACAAACACACACAGTCTCAAACACACACTCTCAAACACACACACACAGACACCCACACCAACACATTATTATACACACAGACACACACTCACACACAGATAACCCATGCAAACACACATACACAAACACACACACACACACACACATTCTCAAACACACAATCACACAGACACACACACACACTCTCTCTCACACACACACACACACACACACACACACACACAAACACACACACACACACACTCACACACACACCCACACATTATCATACACACAGACACACACTCACACAAAGTCTCTCTCACACACACACACATTCTCTATCTCACACACACACCCACACACACGCAGCAGATAGAGGAGGATGTGTGCTCCAGTCCCAGGAAAGTACCCGGTACCGGGGCGCAGCACGGTGGTCTGACAGCACACCTGGATGATCTGCCCACAACAGCCGGGATGATCTGCTTTGGCACTGACACATGAAACACTCCCTAAGTCCCCCACTCGCTGCCTGCCGCCGAGCCCACCGGGGACAAAGGCAACTGGATCACTGAGTCAGCGGCGCTGAACACAAAGGAGGGACACCCAGCAGCACGACGCTATTGGTCGGCCTGTCTCCACCGCTGTTCATCACCAGGGCACCTGGCCGCTCCGGGTCCCGGCCTCACCTTGGCCTGTCTTTCAATCCCGGGGTCCGACCTCCGAGGCTGCCCCCCCCCCCCCCCCCCCCCCCCCCCCCTGCCGGCGCTGCGGCCCACACCTGGCCGCTCAGGTGACCTCACCGGCATCACCTCTAACCTGCCAGGGGGCCGGGTCCCACCAGCTGGGAGACAAAGACGCCCTCCCCCCGTCTCCCCCTCCCCTGTCTCCCACCTGATGTTTTGATAAGAAGACAAGCATCAGGATCTCCCAACCCGGTGGGGAGACGTGACGGGGCAGGTCACCCTGGGGGAGAGCGGGCGGGCGGGGGTGTGAGGGAGAGAGAGGGGGAGAGAGGGGGAGAGAGGGGGGAGGGGGACGGTGGGGTTTGGGGGGGGGGGAGGAGAGCAGAGGGGGGAGGGAAGCAAAGCATCAGATTACAAAGACCACTCTATCAATCAAACATCTCAGATGTGGCACAAACACACACACAAACACACAGACACACACACAGAGACACACACACACACATTCCGCACACACACACATTCACACACACACAATCACACACACACACACACATTCACACAATCACACACACACAATCGCACACAGACACACACACACACACACACACACACACACACACACACACACACACAATCACCCTCCTCCACTGCTTCAAAGGCCGGCCCGTGTGACTGTGTGAGGGATTTCTTCTTTCTGCGACGGGACTTTTCAGGAGCCCCTGTTTACTGTTCTCTGTGGCCCCCAAACAGACGAGCAGGAGAAGAAGAGCGTTGTGTGTTTACTGACAGCAGATCATCACAACCACACTCACACGCGCACACACACACATACGCACACATACACACACGTGCGTTCTGTGTTTACGGTTGCAGATCATCACATGTAGCGCAGCCAAATCACAGTGCAGGAAAATTAATCCTTTGTCTCCCATTTCTGCAGAGCAATACTTAGCATCGCATCGCAAGCACGGGCAGGCACGCCGACATTCCCAAACATAAATTAGGGAAAGACAAATGAATTCAGCCCCCCGCTCGGTGTGTGTTACTAAATGCTGCCATGTCTACTGTTCACACACCACGTGTGTGTGTGAATGAGCGGATCAAATGATGCTTCACATAAAAGGTGCTTTTCATACTGAACGGAAACACAAAGAGAGAGTGTTTTGTGCGCTTCATCTAGAGTATCTTTAGGTGAGGCAATTCAAATCTCAACTTCATCATGAATCATCATCTGTTGCTTCATGTTGGCCTCTAGGCCCAGTCCCAGCCTGCAGGCAGCGTTCCTCTCGTCCAAGCAGAGAGTAGACAGGACTACGTTTCTCAGCCCTGAGAACGGTGCGCCTGGTGCTCTCAGAAGGTTGCTAGTTCGCTCCCCGGCTCCTCCTAGCCGAGTGTCGAGGTGTCCCCGAGCAAGACACCTCACCCTAACTGCTCCTGATGAGCTGGCTGTCGCCTTGCATGGTTAACACCGCCGTCGGTGTGTGAATGTGTGCATGATCGGGTGGATGTCAGGCAATATTGTAAAGCGCTTTGAGCGGCCTGGTTAGAAAAGCGCTGTATCATGCAGTCTAGTTACGGTGAGTGTTCGGCGCTCTCGTCTCCCACAGTAGTGTCTTGTTGTTTTTTCATCGGCTCACAGGTTTCCTCGGGCGAGAGACATCACTCCGCTGGCCCGCCCAGGAGCGTTTTGTGGACTGCTCGCGAGCGTTTTCAAAAAGGAGATTTATATTCCTGGACCCGAATTGTTTAGTGAAGCGCTCGTCGTGTTGCCGGGGTCAGCGAGTGAAGATGTTTTCTTCTCTTTAACTCCTCTCCTTCCTTCTCCTCTTCCCCCACCAACACCACCCCAGCCAACCCCACCTCCAAACCCGCCAACCCCACCTCCCAACCCCCCAGCCCCACCCCAGCTCCACCCCAGACCCACCCCGCCTCCCCGCGGGGCTGTGCACCTGTCTGACTACGGGAGGCAGCTGTGGGTGGGAGGGTCTTGGCTGTCAGCGGGACATTCCAGAGGAGAAGTCACCCTGTTAATCCCTAGGGTTTAGCTCTGGGACGAGCTGCCCCCCCCCCCCCCCCGGGCCCGGCCCACCCTACACCACCCCATGCACCACCACCTCCTAGTACCCCCAAGAGCCTCTCTCTCTCTCTCCCTGTTGCTGTCTCTCCCTCGCTCTCAATCTCTCTCTCTGTCTATCACCCTCCCTCTCTCTTTTTCTTATTCTCTCTCGTTCTCTCTCACTCTCTCTCTCTCTCTCTCGCTCTCTCTCTCCTTCTCTCTCTCTTTCTCTCTCTTTCCCTCTCTCTCTCCCCAGGTCCATCTGGAACGTACCGCTATGGCGTGTCGGTGTAGGTGAAGGCTGTGTGAGCAGAAGAGATGAAAGGAGACGGATCTCTAATCAAGACCCCCACCCCACCCCATCCCACCCCAACCTACACACACACACACACACACACACACACACACACACACACACACACGCACGCACACAACCCCACGCCACCTCCAAACTACCCCTTTGCTCCCAGGCCTGGAGCACTTTTAATCCCTGCAAATATTCAATCATGAAAGCAAATATTGTTCTGGCCGGGGAGACGGATGGCGCTGGTTCAGAAGCAGCGGCCCACGGGCGTCTGGGGTGGGGGTGGGGGCCGGTCCCACGCGGACCCCCGTCTCCACTACACCATCTTTCATCAATTTGAAATACTGTTGGTGCTCTAATGGACACCGCTCCTCACACTCAAACACACATTGTTACAGTTTAATGTTCGTATTCGTTTTAGTATTATCACGCTACAGAGGACATGGGTGTTGAACAGAGCTCTGCACCAGAGCTCCAAGAGACAGACCTGTCCTCTGAGAACCCTGCAGAGTCTACGAGCGCATGTGTGGTAACACGCAACTCTGTTTGGGGATGCATGCGTCTCTGCATACGGCGGTGGGAATATTGGGCCCCGGTCTAATGGAAATTTCTAGCCTCTAATTGCTCATATCGTTGTCTGCTGCAGCATCGCTGGGCCCTCCCACTGTCTGCTACATGTGACTCCAACAAGAGGCTCTTTATCGCCCTGGGAAGGTCTGGTGCCGCGCCAGATCCAGCACTTGGCAGCCAAACATTTCAGCTCTGAGACAATGAGGAGTATCAACACATTCATGCATTCATGCATCCAAGAACAGACGTGTCCTTCTATCGTCCCCGCCCTCATATCTACGTTGTTTTTTTTCTCAAAACTTTTTTAAAAGCAGAGCCATCGGCTCTCATAGGCCGTAATGCCGGGTGAACAGCCGGAGCTAAAAACATCACAGAGGGATGGATCCACTACACACGGACCTAAATATCCTGTCAGGAAAATGTCCAAAAGTATATTAATTCACATCTCAAACTCAGCTAACAAAGTCGGTCTTGGAAGGATTGTAAGGGTGTGGTCTGACCCCCCCCCCACCCAACTGCTATGTGTAGTTTGTTCTTCTTCAAAGTCATTCATCTACAACCCCGCCGCAACAAGATTGTACTGATTGGCCAAGGCCTCCGCCACGTGAGTGTGCAGTGATTGGTCAGGTAGTCCTCAGTGAAAGTAGACTCTGCCCATTCAACCATTGTGAAGGCAGAGAAGAAACCAACAGGCTGAAGACTGCGATTCGATTTCATGGCGCATGTTTCTCTGATGCGGAACGCACATCTTGATAATGCGTAATAACATTATCAGAAATCAATTATGGATTTCTGCGGCCCATCACGTCACCAATATGTTTTCTGTGGACTTCCGTGTCAACCACAGCTGGCTCGTTTCCTCGTAAGGAAAATCTGCAGATAAAATGCTTGTTTTATGCGTATGTCTTGTGAGGCAAAGAGGCAGCAAACCGTAACCGACAGTGCCGACGAAAGACACCGGGGTAGTTGCAACGTACTTCCAAAACGACTTATCAAGACTCCAGCTAATCTCGTCATGGCTTTTCTTCCATCCTCCTGACCAGAGAAACCACCAGCATGTTGACACAGAGTCCACCTCAACAAACAACGGCCCAGGGTGGGTGGGTGGGTGCGGCGGGATAACCCTGTGAAAGGCCCTTCTGTTGCAGCGACCCTCGCCGTATAAAACACTTAACACTGCATGTTTTCGTTCCTCAACCGCTCCTTAAAAAGTCACACCTCTGCAACCAATTAATGTGCTGGCGTGTAACAGCGGTCCGGGTCCCTCGGCGGCGAGAGGGGGACGCGGACTGGTGGGGGGGGGGGAAGGCTCCAGGGTGCAGTCTGTCCTCCCACTGTTTACCCCCAGACCAGAGCCCCTTCAGTGGGCCGGGGCAGAGCCACGGCTGGGCTGGGGGCCATTAAAGTGGTGATGGCTTCTGACAGTAATTTCTTCTTGAGTCCACAGTCCGGCTCTTGCCAGCGGTTGGACTGGTAGCTCTTCATGGCCATTAAAGCACACACACTGTTCCCACAAACCCTGCTCAATGGTAACTCTGTGCTGCTCAGGTGTGTGTGTGTGTGTGTGTGTGTGTGTGTGTCTGTGTGTGTGTGTTTGTATGTGTGTCCTTGTGAGTGTGCGTGTGTGTATGTTTTGTGTTATTGCATGAACTCGGGAGCACATGAGTTTACATATGTGTGGATGGGTACTGTTTGCAAGAGTGCGACTGAAGGTGTGTGTGTGTGCGTGTTTGTATATATGTGTTACTGTACGGGTATATGTGCTACATTCTTGTGTATGTATGAGTATACCTGTTTGTTTGTTTGCGTATGTGTCTGTGTGTGTGTGTGTGTGTGTGTGTGTGTGTGTGTGTGTGTGTGTGTGTGTGTGTGTGTGTGTGTGTGTGTGTGTGTGTGTGTGTGTGCGCGCGCGTGTGTGTTTTCATGCATGTGCGCATGCTTGTGCGTGTGTGTGTGTTCGTATGCATGTGGGTGCGTGTGTGTACATATGCGCATGCACATGCGTGTGCGTGTGCATGTGTGTGTGTATTTGTGTGTGTGTGACAGACTTGGGCAGCGGTCGGCCCTGGTAAAGGCTCACACACCGGTTGTGTGTGTCTTACATTCAGCCGCTCCAGAGCCCCAGAGCGGGTCCAACTCACCAGGGAGCATCCCTGGACGGCCGCGCGCTGACATCCATCCAGGCAGTGAAAGGTGTTTACCTGTGTCCAGCCCCTGGCCGGAGACCTTCCCCACGGGCGCCGGGCCTTAGCCCTGCGCTGGGCTGGCCGCTTCACATTTCAGGTGGAGGTGACTCGGATTAATGGCTGCTCAGGGGTTTGGTGAGGAGACTGAACCGTGTTTGTGGTGTTGGCGTTGGGGAGGAGAGGAGAGGGGGGGGGGGGGGGGGGGGGGGGGGGGGGAGACGATTCGGTTCTGGCTTGTGTAACGGCCAAAGCCAGTGTCCAGCCACATAACAGATTACACGGCTGTTTGGGAGAGCAAATGTTGTTCTGGGCACGGAGCTAACATCACCTTCGGAGGGGTGTGGGTCACTGAGAGCGAGGGGAAGAGAAAGTGGAGCAAAGAAACGGGGCTGAAGTTTGCATGTTTTTCCTAGATATATATTTTGCTACAGCACAGGGTTTAAACAGAAATCCTAACACAGCGAAAGCTTACAACTGCAAAACATTTAAAAATTATTTGTACAGATGTAACGAATGATTATGGATGCACATTTCCAAACGGCAAGTCAGACTTGAAAAGACCGTATATACACCGTACATAGGTAGGTGATTGCATGGCCTGTCATGTGAATGCCGAAAGCTAAGCAAGCCTATAGGTTTAACACTTCTAATCTCCTTTCCTAAAGATGACAGCCTCTAATCCCTTCCACCTTCTAATGTCATGGTCCCGGGGTGTTTAAAGCAGAGCATGGGGTCGGATTATGTCGCATAAGCGATATGTTAATCACAAATGCAGCCCAGGCTTCAGTAAGAAGGGTCAGGCGTGGGTCATGCTCCCAGACCGCGGGGTGGGGGGGTGATGTGTGGATGTGAACGGTCATGGTTCTCAACTTAGCCCAGCCTCGACTGGATCACGGTGGAAACAATGAGCGGGTGTAATCTACCGAGCCAGCCTAGAGCCAGACAATATCTGGGAAGGAAGGCCTCCATTCAAAGCACCTTTCTGTACATTTGCGCTTTCTCTTTCGCCATGCAGACACATGCACGCAACACACAGACGCACGCACACACACAAACACACACACACACACGAAGTAGACTGATCCATTCATCAGTCTTCAGTGAACCATAAAAGTGAAATGTGTGAAGTGCACCGAAATTTGTACCGAGCGTTTTTTATCAGCACATTTGCAGGCCCCGAGGGATCGCGGGATAGAGAGTGAGCGATGAGAGGGCTTTTTCGCTATGCGTGACTTACACTTGGCGGCAAAATATATTGAGTCAACAGTATGTTTTATTAAACACGCAGCATGAAGGCAAAATGGGCAAAAGGTTACCAGGTTTACACATAGCATGAGAGCAAACAGAAGGCCCACAGGACTCATTGGATGAGTCCCACATTCACACAGTCTTAAGCTCATCTTTGACGTGTGGAGGCAACAGAAGCTGACAGAACACACACCGGTGTATAAAAGAGCCTTTTATTTCTAATCAACACAGATACATGTGGACAGAATCATGGAGTTTGGTGTTATGGCGAATGTTGGGGGCGGTGGAGGGTCAGTAACATGACAGAGGAAGGGGAGGGGGGGGGGCCGTCTATATTATCAGAGCCTGGTAGCAAACTATACCCATACATGTGATTTATCATGAACAACACAAAGCTGGAACAACACAACGGCAGCGCACAAACGCACACATCACAACTCGTACAAACTCTCAAAAAGTGTACTTTTTTTTTTGACACACAAAGGACACATACATTGTATGTGTTAAATAAGTTTTTGCTAGTCAGGACATAAGAAGCTAAACTACATCATTCACAGATTCAGCAGTCTGTTTAAATACCTTATCTCTACAAAGTGAATTTACATTATTTTTTAAAGTACAAAGTGCAAATACTATGGTCTCCGTATTGCCCATGGGCAAGGGCAGAATCTCCAAGGGCGTAGCGCGGTGGGGGGGGGAGGGGGCTTGGGGCCTGGGGCCTGGGGCGTGAGGTGGCCTCAGCCCTGCTTCTTTGACGGGTTCTGGAAGGAGAAGGGACACTTGATAAATCGGGTGGTCGGCTTAGGATGTAGAGCGGGTCGGATGGTCAACCGGCAGGTTGCTGGTTCGATCCCCGGCTCCTCCCAGCTGAGTGTCGAGGTGTCCCTGAGCGAGACACCTCACCCTGACAGCTCCTGACGAGCTGGCTGTCGTCTTGCAGGGTTGACCGCGCCGTTGGTGCGTATTAACCGTTGTAAGTCGCTTTTCTGATTAAATCTGTGTTGTTTTTTTAGTCCATTTTTTATTTCTTTATTTAAAAGGGACAGCGCACATTAAAAGACATGAACACCAGAGTTCAACATGCAAATGTGCCAGATTTAGCCATGCAGGCTAGTTTTCATCTGTAGTCCGTGGACTAGTATGTACTTTATATGTGTTCACAGTATGGTACTGCTATATAGTATATATATATACTGGAGGTCAGTAGGAGGTACTCACCAGTTTACTGGATGGAACGCTGTCTCCTGTCTTCGCCCCTGTGGAAGAAAGAGACTCAGTGACCACAACCGCGTCATCACGCTGACTCAAGACTTGATTATTTACCCATCGCTTAAGCGTGTGTGTGTGTGTGTGTGTGTTTATGTGTGTGTGTTTGCCTGTGTGCGCTGCACGTGTGTGTATGCATGAGTGTGCCTGTGTGTTCACGTCCATGTGTTGGTGTGTGTCTGTGTGCGTGTGTTTCATGTGCATTTGCATGTGTGTATGCGCTAGTGTGTGCGTGTGTACGTTTGTGTGTCTTTGTGTGTGCGTGTTCACATGCGTGTGCATGATTGCGTCTGTGTGCGTGTGAACTCGTGCCTGTGTGTGTGTGCGTTTGTATGTCCGCGTCTGTGTGTGTCTCCGCTTCTGTGTGTGCGTCTGTGTGTGCGTGTCTGTGTGTGTGCGCGCGAGTCACCCACCCTCCTCCTTGGTGACTCCCAGACAGCCCATCAGCTCCTGCAGGGACAGCGCCTTGTCGTTGCTGATGTCGCAGTACTCCACAAACTTCTTCACGCACTTCTTGGGCTTGGACTTCTTGCGCAGGAACCTCTTGAAGGGCTTGATCTCCTTCTTGCCGATGTCCCCGCTGGAGTTCTTGTCCAGCTGGCTGAAGTACCAGTGCACCACGCGCTCTTCCAGGGTGTGGCTTGGGTCCGGCTCCGCCATCCTGACCGGCCGAGGGGCAGACAGAGGATCAGAGGAGGGGCCTGCACCCAGCGCGCCGCTCCTTTTGGGGAGGGTCTGCTCGTCCAGTCGTCTGTTCATCAGTTCATTCGTTCATTCATCCGTTCATCCGTCCATCCATTCATTTGTTCATTCGTCCATCGGTTTATCCATCCGTCCGTCAATTTGTTCATCCATTCACCCATCCATTTTATACCCCATCCATTCATCTATTGATCATTGATCAGCATATGATGAACCCTGCACTGCATTATATTAAATCAATCAGTCCATCCTCATTGACCATGCATCCCTGGGTCCATCCGCATGTGTCAGGACATAGAAGGGGCGGGGCTCCGTACCTGCCGGCGGAGGCGGGGTCTGTGACGGCGTGGACCATGTCTGTCGACAGTGCGTCAAGAACACTTGTCAGGAACTCTGTCTTCTTGGCCCCGGGGCAGCCTGCAATAGACAACACACACACACACACACACACAGAGGCACATGTCACGATATGGAGACGGATATATGTGTCATCGCCCCCCCCAGAGAGACAGAGGTAGAAACCCCCATCCTCCAGCCAACCTGAGGCAGCCAGCCGGAGGCAGCCGACCAGAGACAGCAACCAGTGGCAGGCGACCAGAGGCACAACCTGAGGCAGCCAGCCAGAGGCAGACAACCAGAGGCAAAACCAGAGGCAGCCGACCAGAGGCAGCCGACCAGAGGCAGCCGACCAGAGGCAGCCGAACAGAGGCAGCCAGACAGAGGCAGCCAGACAGAGGCAGCCGGACAGAGGCAGCCGACCAGAGGCACAACCAGAGGCAGCCGGACAGAGGCAGACAACCAGAGGCACAACCAGAGGCAGCCGGACAGAGGCAGCCAGACAGAGGCAGCCGACCAGAGACAGCAACCAGAGGCAGGCAACCAGAGGCACAACCTGAGGCAGCCAGCCAGAGGCAGCCGACCAGAGACAGCAACCAGAGGCAGACGACCAGAGGCACAACCAGAGGCAGACAACCAGAGGCAGCCGGAGAGAGGCAGTCGACCAGAGGCAGCCAGACAGAGGCAGTTGACCAGAGGCAGCCGAACAGGGCAGACAACCAGAGGCACAACCAGAGGCAGCCGGACAGAGGCAGTCGACCAGAGGCAGCCGGACAGAGGCGGTCGACCAGAGGCAGCGATGTGCTGCGCTGTCGCAGCGGGGGGGAGGTGGCCTTATAAACGCCAGGGGAGGAGTTCCACATAACGAGAAGTGTCGTTTTAACGTGACTGGGGGGGGAAACGACCGAAATGGGGATAAAACCAGACGAGACAAGTCGCGCAGTGTCCTTCCCTCCCGTCCGTAAAGTTGCAGACCTCCCCCTCCCTGAAGGCCTGCCAACCACCAAGAGAGCACTGACAGAGGGAGGACTCAGGGCCAGGGAGGAGTCTTATGTGCAATATTGCTCACTTTAGTTGACTTATTTGATTAACTTTCACTGTTTGTCCATTTTGTTGTTTATCAATGGTACCGTCTGTTGACTGACTCCGGGAATTACTGGATACCTGAATTTCCCCAAGGGGATGAATAAAGTATCTATCTAATCTAATCTCTCTATCGGACATGAATCAGCATAAATCAATAAAATGCTACGAGTGCAGCAGATGATTTGCAAACGGCGGTCTTCAGTACGATTGAAGGTTGACCCTCTTGATACTCAAAACAGAGCGATGAGACTGCAAAATGAGTTTGACTTGTCTTAAGATAAGGCTCACTTCCTCAGATCTTATCCACCCCTTATCAACGTTCCCCATCCCGGGCCGTAAACCAATCAACACAATCAACATCAAGCCGCTGATTAAAAAAGATTAACTCCCCGGTCGCATGCATGCTATAAGCGCCGAACCCCCCACTTATTTCATATGTGTAACAGCTCAAGTGGAGCGCTCCTAATGATAGTGATCGTGTGGCAGGCCGTATAGTTTTAAGAGCGCCGGGCATGTTGTGGAAGAGCTGAAGGCAACGAAGACCATTCCATTCCTGTCCCAGCGCTGCTGCGTTCTCACACTCACACGCTCCTCCATCCCCTCACCCCTCTCGTCCCTCACGCCCAGCCCCCGAACCACCACCACCGCCTGGGGAGGAGAAATTCTCTGGGCTACGCTGTGCTCCTGTTTTACGAGCCAGGCCTGCAGGCCCGGCTTCTCCCTGCAGATGCAGATAATAGCATGGCTAGCCCCGGCCCTAACAGGTGGCGACCAGCGCTGGTGTAAACAGGTAGCAGCTAGCAGCGTCTGCTCCACCTTCTGCCCCCCCCCCCCCCCCCAACCCTCCTCAGCCCGCTCCATCAGGGGGTTGACGGAGCTCCGAGGCAGGGGTCAGCACACTCACACCCCGCCTGAGTGTTACTTAGTGGATGTCTCTCTAACCGTTTGGCTGAGGAGCTTTTAAGTTTATACGGGGCCTGCTCTGTCCCAGAACCAATAAAAGATCTGACCCACCTGTTTGAGGCTACAATCTGGCCTCGGGGGCCCCCTCCGCTCAGGTACATGAGTCTAGACACCTCCACCATCGGCCGCCCATGTGTTGGGCTTTTTTCATATTTTTTCGACAGACTGGAAAGCCATCGGAGGGAAGCAGTGAAGGGTGTTTGGACTTTAATGACCAGTAAATGTCCCCTTTATAATCCTGGAGGAAACTTAAAGTGCGTCCAGAACTCAACACAGACCAGGCGGCATCTGGAAAAGCTGGGAATTCAAATGTATGATTATTGTTATTATTATGAGCGCTTTTGTCATTATTAGGCCATCACGGACAGATCTGTCTAGCTGAGTCTTGGCAGAGGACGTTGGTTCTCCTTGGTTTTTGCGGAGGTGGGATGGATCCACTGTCTGCTGAGGGGCGGGACCAAGCAAATCCCGCTGTCATTCAGGGGAAATTGAGTCTAGCCTTTTTCCGTCCTGCGCAATTCCTTAATGATGATGATTATGGAGCGCTTGAGTTTGACACATGGGCTACACATTAAGTGAGCACAGTGTGTGTAGAACATCACCAAATCCACAAGTGACATAATTAGCACGTTATGGAATCATATCATCGTGATGTTATTTCGCATGGCTGTTGAAAGGTTAAACACGTGTGTGTGGGTGTGTGTGTGAGGGTGTGCCTGCTGGTGTGTTCAAATGTGTGTGTGTGTGTGTGTGTGTGTGTGTGTGTGTGTGTGTGTGTGTGTGTGTGTGTGTGTGTGTGTGTGTGTTTGTGTGTGTGTGTGTGTGTGTGTGTGTGTGTGTGTGTGTATGTGTGTGTGTACGTTTGTGTGCTTGCATGCATGCATGTGTGTGTGCATATGTGTGTGTGTGCGTGTACAACCAGTGTGAGTCTATGGAGCTGCACGGAGCGAGTTATCCTGTCGACACTCATTGCCGTGGCAACCGGCGCCGGCTTCTATATACTTCCCCTGTGTGATCCGCCTCTCAGGTGTAGACTCACTCCCCCCTCCCTCCCTCCCCACTCAACCCATTTCAGTGCTAGGGGCTCCCACCTTGCCTCTCGCCCCATAAACCTTTCACCAGCAGCACGGCAGCACGTACTGCGACGCCGTCACGCACACGCAACACATCATTTACTGGTTTCACTCTTCTGCACACTAGCTTGAGTTAATAGGCTAACGGGACCAAACTAAATGCTGGATTAGTTTGACACACTTGGCAGATCTCGCTCTCCCTCTGCCTCTAAACAGGGACCTGTGTATGTCAGGGTCTCGGACTGCGGATGTGTGTTTGTTTCCCTTGGATCGGTGCGTCGGGTGAGTGTGTTTTTCACAGTCTCTGACCGCTTGGTGTCTGACTGTGGTGTGGTTCTCTCTGTGCTGGGATTGCTCTGGCCGTTTCCTCTCATACTGGTGCTGCTGGTGCTACTGGTGCTGCTGGTGCTACTGGCAGCTCCCTAGCCCCCGTTAGAGACCAGCACCCTGGGCAGCTGCTCAGGAGCCAGGCCCCTGGAGGTGGGAGTACTACGTGAATCCACTCAGTCCACCCCCAGGCTCCCAGGTGTGGTGGGCACCGGCACCAGGCAGGCCTTCTGGGCTGGGGCTGCTGAACCTGCCCTGGTTCCCCCACCACCTGCGGCCCCGAGCCCGGGCCCCAGGCCCCTGGCCAGGACCGGCCTTGCGTCAACAGGGGCCTCGATGGGTACGGACACTGGGCCCCACTGTTCGCTGGCGGCTGGGGCATTAACATGTTTACCGAACCGCAAAAACGCAAACGCAAAAAGAAAAAAAAACACTAAAACTGAAAAAAACGTCTGAGTGCCTTTCACCAGGAACCCTGGGTTATTTTACAGACAGCACCTTTTAAAAACCAAACACATTAACGCCAACCGAGTGTACGTTGGGTACTGCATGAATCGCCTGTCGTCATGCCGCTGAAAGCGTGCCAATAGGCTTTCTTTCCCCAGAGCAGCAGCCCTGATCAGCAGATTAGGAAGGTGATCTTGTTGTTGTGCCTCATTGTTCTCTAAAGGTTCCCAGCTGGGAGGGGTGGCACACGGCGGCACCAACACCCTGCGACATTTTCAAAGCTGAAAATATCTGCATCCTGCAAAGTTCACGAGATTATCTGATCATGGCCTTCATTCTGTGTGACGCGACCGCCGTGGGTCGGATGATCACATAAATGTGATTTAAATGGAAAATCGATGGGGCTAGGACCTCATGATCCAAGTCTTATTCAGCCAAACGATTGCACATCAATGGAATAGTCGGTTTTTAGACTGTGCCTGCGTGTGTGTTTGTGTGTGTGCGGGAGTGTTTGTGTGGGTGCATTCGTGCATACTGGCACGTCGTTGTGTGTGTGTGGGAGTGTGTTTGTGTGTTTGTGTGTGTTTGTGCCTGTGTGTGTGTGTGCGTGCTTGCAGGCGTTTGTGTGTGTAGTTGTTTAGAAAGAAGTCTTTTTGATCTGTTGATTAAAAAAAGAAACGTAATCAATGGCAAACAACATTAACGGCCGACCAGTTGAATGATGGAAGGAAATCAATCCAACACACATTGTTCTGACCGGATTGGCATGCCACTGAGACTTATTTGTGTAATTGAATCAAATGTTCTGTTCCTCACTGAGTGGAAACAAATCAACAGCAGAAAACTAGTAACTACAAACAACCCCTGAACAGTCTGTGCCTGTCTAAGTCCACCTCAGTCTTTCTCCTAAAACTCTTCTTTGAACGTGCAACTCTGGCCACACAAGTGATTGCTATTTGTCAGACTGTGTGTGATCATTCAATGTGCATTTGAACGCTTGTGTGTGTGTGTGTGTGTGTGTGTGTGTGTGTGTGTGTGTGTGTGTGTGTGTGTGTGTGTGTGTGTGTGTGTGTGTGTGTGTGTGTGTGTGTGTGTGTGTGTGTGTGTGTGTGTGCGTGCGCATGCGTGTGTGTGTGTGTGTGAATAAGGTCACATCCTTTTTTGCAACAGGTCATCCAATCTCTACTCCCCCAACCCTATCTCCCCCGTCCTCCCACCTCTCCCCCCCATTGCCCTGATTCTGTTAACTGCTGCTTCCCACTGCTCCACCAATACAATAATCCTCCCACCCCAGTCACATCCAGCCCAAAGGCCGATGGTCACACCTCTCGAAAGGCAGCAGCATTTCTTGAAATTAAGAAACCATTGCAGAGGAGATGGTTGGTTCCCAGCCGCCCTCGACCGACCAGACCCACCTGTGTTCAAGTCCCCCTCCCCCCAATGCTGGGTCTTATCCGGGCTGTCACTGGTCCATCTCCCCTGGCCTTATCTCCCTCCATCGCTCTCCCCTGCGCTCGCTGCCCTGCTGTTCCCCGCTCCGCACTCCGTCGGACCCCCTGCTATCTTCTGCTCATGTCAGCAGGGGTTAACCCCCCCAACCCCCGCCCACCCCCACCCAGCACCACCCATCAGTCCTGGGCCTGATCTGTGTCTGGCCTCTGCTCCTCCTCCTCCTCCTCCTCTTCGAGGGGAGGAGGAGCAGAGTCTGGGAACCTTCAACAAGGCTGTCATGGGGTCTCACTCTCTCATCTATCGCTGGGCACCACGTCAACAAAGACCACATGAATGGATGACTGTGTGCACGCATGGCCGCACACACACGCATGCGGGTGCACACGCACACATTCACGCACCCCCACATGCACGTATGCATACACAGGCAAAAAGACACACAAGTCCAAACGTCACAAAACCTCAAAATCACACACCGACGCACAAAATAACACACGCACACACAGACACGCATGCATCCACACACATGAAATCAGGCCCACATACACAGTCAAAGCATAACACCCAATGACAAAATCACACACCTACCCACAAAATAACACACGCACACCCACACAACCACAACCCACGCAAAGCTACACTTTGATCAAACCGCCTCTTGAGAGAGAGAGAGAGAGAGCGAGAGAGAGAGAGAGAGCGAGAGTGAGAGCGAGAGCGAGAGAGAGAGAGTACCTTGCAGATGCCGGCTCCTGTAGTGGTCCTTGGGTTTGGTGGGGTGGGCTCTGGCGTTTCCATCACACTTGGGCTGCTCGTATCTGGCAGTGGTGGAGGGCAAAACACTTAATTAGCATGAAGTAATTCATTCACACACTCAGCCCTTGTTGAAAACGCCCCACCCCATTAAACACAGAGAAGGCCCGTAAAAAGAAAACACATTGGGAAATAAAGGACGAAGAACTGGTGTTTCTAATTTCCTCTGCCCACGGTTAAAATCTTCAAGGACAAAATGTAATTTCGCTGCAGCACACAAGGAAAGAGAAAGAGAGAGAGAGAGAGAGAGAGAGAGAGAGAGAGAGAGAGAGTGAGAGAGAGAGAGAGAGCGAGAGAGAGAGAGCAGAACAAGGCCAGAGGAAAGCTGTGAGGACGAGGGTCGCCGCTGGGAGGCGGGACAGGAAGTGTGAAGCAAGGCAGAAAGGGAGCCGGCCAATAGCAAGAGAGCGAGGGAGACAGTCAAGTGACGAGCTGATGGTGGTGATGGTGGTGGTGATGGCGGTGGTGGTGGTGGTCGTGGTGGGAGGAGGTTACGGGGGGGGGGGGGGGGGGGGGTTAGAATCGAAGAGAGAGAGAGGAGGCATGCAGGAGGGCGTGCGACAGAGCCCCCCCCTCCACCCACCCACCCAGCAGATGGATGACTAGATCTGGACCCAAGTTGAGGTTAGAGAGAGAGAGAGAGAGAGAGAGAGAGAGAGAGAGAGAGAGAGAGAGAGACAGAGAGACAGAGAGAGAGAAATAGAGAAATAGAGAGAGGAGAGAGAGAGAGAGAGAAATAGAGAGAAAGAGAGAGAAATAGAGAGAAAGAGAAAGAGAGAGAAAGAAAGAGAAAGAAAGAGAAAGAGAGAGAAAGAAAGAAAGAAAGAAAGAAAGAAAGAAAGAGAGAGAGAGAGAGAGAAAGAGAGAGAGAGAGAGAAAGAGAGAGAGAGAAAGAGAGAGATGGCCTCAGAGGGGGTGAGGGATGACTCCACACGCCCCCCCCTTCGCCCAGCCTCCTGCACCCCTCCCCCCGATCGCCACCACCACCACCACCAGCACCGCCTCCCGCACGCACACAGACACACACACACACACACGCAGCACAACACTGACCCCGCTGAGGTCAGATCCACCACGCGCCCTCGCACCAGACCCGTGGTAAGCGTCTGATTGACGCACCTTAAATTGGTGAGAAACTCAAATCAAACATTTTGTTTGCACAAACGTTTGTCGAACTCAAACACAACAAACAACACACAGCAACTCGTGGGGGACATGGTGAGGGGCGAGGGCTCTGGAGACACAGCCTGCCCAAGGGCGGACTTCGGTCAGGAGCGCGCCGGGCTCCATGCCGCTGTGAGGTGTGTGTCTGTGTGAGTGTGTGTCTTTGGGTCTGCAATGCCTGTGTGTGTGTCTGTGTGCGTTTGTGTGTGTGTGTCTGTCTTTGTGTGCGTGCATGCATGCAAACTTGCACGCACGTTTTTGTGTTTGTGTGTGTGTGTGTGTGTGTAGGTGTGTGTGCGTGTGTGTGCGTGTGTGTGTGTGTTTGTGTCTGTGTCTGCTTGCGTGTGCATGCATGTGCATCTGCCAGAGTCCGTGTGTGTGCATGTGCGCGATGGTGTGTGTGTGTGTGTATGCTTTCCTGTGTGCGTTCCTGCATGCCTGTGTGTGCGCATGTGCATGTGTGTGTGCGTGCCTGCATGTGCTCATGTGCGTTGGTGCCTGCGTTGGTGCCTGCGTGTGTGCCTGCGTCCGTGCGTGTCTGTGTGGGCGATCAGCCTAGCTTTAGCAGTACTACCTAGCCCCAGTACTCCGGGTGCCCTAGTCCAGCTCCAGTGCCCCCCCCCCCTGCTCCTACCTGGTGGAGGTGCCGGGGATGGGCCGGCCCGTGTCCACCAGGACACACCAGCAGTAGCCCGTGGACGGGTGGCACTGCACGGGCTTGTAGAGGCCGCCGTGGGCGCAGTCCGGCACGAACACGGCCTCGTTCTTGTGCTGCCGCGCCTCCTCCTGGGCCGACTGCTGCTCCTGGTCACATGACGAGGCTGGGCGGGGCAAGGGCGGGGCCAGGGCGGGGCCAGGGGGGGAGGACAGGGGGAGAGAGGGGTGGGGGAGGAGCCATTGGATGACGTGTTGCAAAAAAGGATGTGGACTTGTTGATACACACGCACACACACACACACACACACACACACACACACATACAGACATACACACACACAGACACATATTCACACACACAGGCACACACTGCAATGCAACAATGCAGGGATGTACAACGTACACAGCCACACACACACACACAGATTAGGACACAAGGCAACTCACAGCCACACCGCTCACAGCCACACCGTCAAATGCACACTTGAATGATCACTCAAACACACAGTCGGACGAATAATAGCATTCACTTGTGTGGTCAGGGATTTATGACGACGCAAATACACACAACCACGAAGAAAAAGAAAGAAAGGAGGAAAAGAAAAACACAAGAGCCACCAAACAAGGGAGGATGTTTGAAGTTAGTGTTTTGATTATTGTATGACTTTTGTTTTCATTCTTTGCCCCCAGAAACCCACCCCCCCTCCTCCTCCTCCTCCTCCCTACTCTTCCTTCCCCCCTCCCCCCCCCCCCTCCTCCCTCGCTCCCTCGTGATCTGGTCGACCCATTTCATGGGCTGAAAGCAAATCCTATTTCTGAGAGTCAAGCCTCGTTGAAGTCAAAGTCAGACTCCTAACCGCTTCCCCCAACCAGGGCTGAGACGGAACGTCAGAGGAGAGGAGGAGGAGGTGGGGGAGGAGGAGGGGGTGAGGAAGAGGAGGAGGAGGAGGAGGCGGAGGAGGGGGAGGAGGAGAAGGAAGAGGAGGGGGTGAGGAAGAGGAGGAGGAGGAGGAGGAGGAGGGTATAGGGGAGGAGGAGGAGGAGTAGGAGGAGGAGGGGGGCTGGAGGACGAGGAGGTAGACGAGGATGAGGAGGAAGTGATGCAGAAGGGGAAGGAGCAGGGATAAGCCGGTGGAGGCGGCGTGCGTGAAGACCTCTTTATCAACAGCCCCTGGCACTGTTTACTGACATTAATAGGCTAATGACGTGGCATGGCTCCCCGGACACCCCGAGTCACGTAAACATTTGGACACCCGCCTGCCCCTCGGCTGATGTGTGTGACGGAGAGACTCACCCCACCACCAGGGTCAGTGGGTATGGGGGTGGGGCTGGTGATGCTCTGCTTGAACAGTGGGTCTTGCATCTGTCTATTGTTGCTACTCTCGCTTGCATACAGTAGTGCGGACCCACATGCAGCCACGCACACACTCACACACACACACACACACACACACACAAAGGACGTATCGCACAGGGCTGGGTGGTGTTGGGTGCTGGTGGTCGGGGAAGGTGGAGCTATCGTGGTGTTACTTCGCAGTATCGCAACTATCCACTCCTAAGGCACATTTTCCGTATGACATTCACATGACAAGCATGTAATCAGCGATGCATCTTTCTGTGAAGTTGGGGTGATAGAGTTAGAGTTTTGATTGGACGAACGAGAGACGAGCTCAACGTGCCCACTGGCTGATTGGATCCAGTGGGTCCTCAGCGGAAGCCAAACAGATCGCTCGGTCGAGCAGCCCCTGTTGTAACCGCGGTGGGCCCCCCCCGCCCCCCCGCTGAGATGAGACTGTTCTTGATCTCCGCTATTAACCGGAGGAGATGGGGAGCTTAAAGAAATAAAACCCGCTGAAAGACCTTCCCTCTAGGGTCATCAGGGTTATAATGAGGTGGTGGACCTGCTTGTTGAGGTTTGTTTGTCAGGTTATTTGGTGATCAGCTCCAGTGTGTCATTGTGTTCATGGTCTCTCTCTCTCTCTCTCTCTCTCTCTCTCTCTCTCTAAAAAGATATATCATCTATCTATTTATCTACCTGTCTAGCTACCTGTCTATCTACCTGTCTATCCTTCCTCTCTCTCTCTCTTGGGCTGGATGTCTCTCTGCCTGCTGAGGGTTCTGTCAGTAATGTATTAGTTTGCTGGCTTTTCTCTCCCGGTCCCCCAGTGAGAGACGCCTGCGTAATCAAAACCATCAACATCGTGTTCTGCAGGCTTCTCTTGCTGCTTGTAAATTATCATAATGGTATTCACACACAAAGGAACAAAAACCCTTTAGACACACAACATCACACACACATGCACAAATAGACCCACAGCTTTCTCGTTTGTACCCCAAATGGCATTGTTTCAGGGTGTGTGTGATACAGTACCCTAGGGGTACAGAGAGCCACAAAAAGTGTATGCGTTTGATTGTGTGTGTGTGTGTGTGTGTCTGTGTATGTCTGTTTGTGTGTGTCTGTGTGTTTCTGTGTTTCTGTGGATGTGGGGTTTTGTGTGTATGCATGTGTTGGTGCATGCCTGTGTGTGTGTGCATGCTTGTTTTGCATGTGTGCGTATGTGGTTGTGTTCGCATGTTCTCGGAGAGAGGTGTACAGGGGAAGAAGGATGGAAGATGTTGGTTGGTTTTTTTCTGTACCATGTGCTGATAATTACAACGCAGCAAACAGTCCCAGATGGAGCTCAGAACGCTGGTTCCCTGACACCATCGTGTATCCGCTTCCCCCCCCCCCCCCCACCAGAGCGCGGTCCACGCTCACAAGCACTCCCCAGACCTCATGTGAGTCAGGGACCACGGCAGCTCCATGAGAGAGCTGACGTCCTGACAGAGGCATAAAGCATTGGTCCAATGACCAAAGCAGCGTGGTCGAGGAACTCACTCTGAGTCCGGGTTCGGTTGTTCTGCCGGCTGCGGACCTGCTCAGTCCACAGGGTCGGGTACTGGGAGATGATGTCTGGGAAAAGAACCAGCAAGGAAAACCAGTGAGAAAAACACACTTCATACTACTACAACTGACTCACACTACGGACTACAACTGACGCACACTACAACTGACTCACGCTACAGACTACAACTGACTCACACTATGGACTACAACTGACTCACACTACGGAGTACAACTGACTCACGCTACGGAGTACACCTGACTCATGCTACGGACTACAACTGACTCACACTACGGAGTACAACTGACTCACGTTACGGACTACAACTGACTCACACTACGGACTACAACTGACGCACACTACAACTGACTCACACTATGGACTACAACTGACTCACACTACGGAGTACAACTGACTCATGCTACGGACTACAACTGACGCACAATACAACTGACTCACACTACGGACTACAACTGACTCACACTATGGACTACAACTGACTCACACTATGGACTGCAACTGACTGACACTACAACTGACTCCCACTACGGACTACAACTGACTCACACTATGGACTACAACTGACTCACACTATGGACTGCAACTGACTGACACTACAACTGACTCTCACTACGGACTACAACTGATTCCCACTACGGACTACAACTGACTCACACTACAACTGACTCACACTAAGAAGTACAACTGACTCACACTATGGACTACAACTGACTCACACTACTGACGACAACTGACTCACACTACGGACTACAACTGACTAACACTATGGACTACAACTGACTCACACTACGGACTACAACTGACTTACACTACGGACTACAACTGACTCACACTATGGACTACAACTGACTTACACTACGGACTACAACTGACTCACACTATGGACTACAACTGACTCACAGACTAGAACTAACTCACACTACGGACTACAACTGACTAACAGACTAGAACTAACTCACACTACAGATTACAACTGACTCACACAACGGACAGGTTAGCATGGAAGCTCATGGTAACTGGTGAGTGTGCTAGTTAATGGTTGCAAATACCAGCTGGTGAGTGTGCTGGTTAATGGAACCTCTTGGTAACTGGTGAGTGTGCTGGTTGGTAGTGATAATAGACGGTTACTCACCCTCCTCGTCAGCGGGAGACTGGGGTTCCGCCACGAGGCCGGCTGTGTCGTCTGCATTTAGAATGGAGAATATTTGCAGAGAGACTACAATTACACGAGTCAGCGAGACTGGACAACACCTCACACTGTAGTTGATTTGCACTTTGCCCAGGCCAAGAGACAGATAGAGAGAGCAAGAGAGAGGGAGAGAGAGGGAGAGAGAGAGAGAGAGAGAGACGGAGAAAGAGAGAGAGAGAGAGAGAGAGAGAGAGAGAGAGACGGAGAAAGAGGGGGAGAGATGGGGGGGGAGATATTGAGGAAAAGACACAGAATAACTCAAAGAAAGTGAAGGAGTCATTAGAGAGGGAAAGGGAAAATGAGGGAGATGTAGTTGAGTGGTCATAGTTTCCAACAGGTTTCCTCTTCGGCGGACACAAAGAAAAACACTTTCCATGTGATGCCACTGAAGACAGAATGGAGTTATTACAAATGAATTATGGGAGGACTGGGACCAATTTAGACCTGTGGTTCCTCTCGCTCTCTCTCCCCTCTAGTCTTAAAACGCGTGCTTATGGATTATGAAAATGAAAATGTAAAAAACAACACAGGAGAGAGAGGGGAGAGTTGTTGAGAGTATGGGGAACTGGAGGAGATACTGTGGGCACACTCACACACACAGACAGACACACACACACAGACACACACACACACTCTCTCTCACACACACACACACACACACAAACACACACACACACACACACACACACACACACACACACACACACACACACACACACACACACACACACACACACACACACACACACACTCCCCCTCATACACACGCACACACACACATGTTTTTCGATGAGACCATCCCCAGTGGGCGTTTGGGTCCCCAGTGTTTGTTTGGAGCCTCTTTGTTTTGACTTGTGGCGGCGGGGAAAGGGGGACGTGGGTGTGTTGGCCAGTGAGTGTGTAAACCCCCTGGTGCTGCGGTCCACCTCAGAGAGGGCCCAGCAACCCGCTCAGAGCCCTCCACTCCCCGGGTCAGTGTGTCACGTCGGACCCCGACAGGAAACAGATTGAGTCTAGCCGCCGGTGAGACGCCCGTTAAAGACACGATGACAAATCGGATTCAACCAAGCAAAGTTCCCCTTTCTTCTAAAAACGCTAACACTCGCTAAGGCCGACCGCGAAGAGAAAGTGCAATTATCCTGCTCACTTACGAGCGGTCACACCATTTCTCCAAGGAAACAACTCCGAAGGTACATCCACGTCCCGAGTTCGAGATGAAACCACTAAAGACGTCTCATTTGCTCCGCGGCCCACGACATGATTGTCACACCTCTTTCAGCGGGTGCCAGGGAAAGCCCGGTGCTGTTTCGTGCGGCCGCTATTCCTATTTCCTCGGCTGTCAGTCAACAGCCGAGCCCAGCGCCCGTGACTCTCCCCCCCCACCCCGGACACCGCGTGGGAGTGCAGCACTCTGATTGGATGGCCTAGATGGCCGCCAGGCATCGCCATCGGCAACCCCGCGCTGCCAAATCAGAGAGAATTGATGCAATCGCTGCTATTTTCAATGGAGGGACACCGCAAATACACAGTTTATTCTACTTTTCAGCGCCCTGTTTACACAACCCGCTCAGATTAAACCACAAGTCTTACCAGGCCCATTCTTTTCCCCTGTCCTACTACCTCATTCTCTCTCTCTCTCTCTCTCTCTCTCTCTCTCTCTCTCTCTCTCTCTCTCTCTCTCTCTCTCTCTCTCTCTCTCTCTCTCTCTCTCTCTCTCTCTCTCTCTCTCTCTCTCTCCGTTTCTCAGTTTCTCCTCAACTACTACAACTACTGGGCAGAGATTTAGGTTCCAAGTTGATCAGTGTTTGTAATGAGTTGGCAGTGGGCAGATGTACTGGTTGTTTACAGAGAGCAGGGCACACACACACACACACACACACACACACACACACACATATATATAAACTCTCTCTCATACACACAGATACAAACACAAACACACACACACATACACACATACTGTATAAATACACACACACACATTTCAACTCCAACTCACACACACACACACACACACACATACATAAACAAACACACACACACTCACACAGAGAGATAGAAACTCTCTCACACGCAGAAATAAACATACACACACTCACACTCATACACAAGCACACATGAAGAACACAATCAATTCCCCTGCCAGTCCTGATTGAGACTGATGTGTGCCATCGCCAGGAGGCTGGGAACCCTGAAAGAGATGCACACAGCGTCCCGCACCCGGGCACTCTGGGCTGTAGTGGTTACAGGGGGAGAGGAAGGCGTTGATGAGAGAGAGATAAGGACAGACGGAGAGAGACAGATAAAGACAGAGGGGAAGAGAGAGAGACGAAGACAGAGACAGAAAGAGAAAGAGAAAGAGAAAGAGACAGAGACAGAGACAGAGACAGAGAGAGAGAGAGAGAGAGAGAAACAGAAGGAAGGATAGAATATTGATTCTCTTGGCTCAGTTGGTCTCGTCTCAGAACTCTGTTGCAGGATGAAAACAGGAGTGAGGACAACATCAAAATAAAAGTCCCCCTGCTGCCAGGAGAGAGCTGTTAGTGTACTCAGGCCGAGTGTGGACGCAGCTGGTGTCAGGGCGGCAGGGCGCAGCTTCATTCATCAGGAGCCCCCAATGGTCTGTGTCTGACACCACATAAAACACACACACACCCCGACACGCCTGGCCCCGCTCTGAATGAACGAGGGGAAGGACAAGCCTTAACAGGTGAGCAGTCTGCACATTACCCCCACACAGGTGTGAGGGAACAGAGACACAGAACCAGGACAGGGCCTGTACATTCTGGATATACACATTGATGGGAACAATGACACTTGGGCAAGCACACACACACACACACACACAAACACACACACACACACACACACACACACGAAGACACAGACACACACACACACACAAACACACACATACACACACACACACACACACACACACAGTCACAGAAAAACCCAGAGACACACATAGACACATACACCGACACACAACAACACACATACACACACACACACACACAGACACACAGAAACTCTCACACACACTCAGACAAGCACACACAGACACACACACACACACACACACACACACACACACACACACACACAGGCCACACCTCAACAGGAAAGTATTCATTTTGTTCTGTTGGGTTCTCACCTGCTTTCCCGGGTTCTCTTGGGCTCGCTCTCTCCTGTTTGGAGCCTGAAAGTGAAACGAGTCGGTGTTAAGAATAGCGTGGGTTCGCTTCTCTAAACGAACATTAAACCCCACGAAAACACAGAACGGGACCCACATCTCAGATCACACCCCGAGTGCGAAGCTGAACGACAGAGCCAACACGAAAACCCAGGCCAGAAAGACGTTCCAAAACGAATCAATCCCTTCCCTAATCCCCAGTGTGCGTGTTTGGTTACAGCGTTCAAAAGAACGGATAAATAAAGAAATACAATTCAAATTCCTAATGGGTGTTTTTATTGCCACTGCGCCGCTTCCTCCACGGCCCCCGATGGCAGCCAGCAGCGGGCCCCCCCCGGGGGCTCGGGGGCCGGGCATGTGGAGCTGGTTACTGGCCTGCTTCTGGCAGCCGCCACCGCTCCACCAAACACACTCCCAGCATTCCTCCCGGTTGCACTTTGTTGCAACACATCGCAGCCGCGGCGGCGGCGGAGGCCAAGGACTTACTGTGGAGCTTACTGACTCTGCAGCTCTACTGCAGGCCTTTGAGCAACGCACATTTGAACACTGAACCTACGTGCTGATGCAGGCACCGAGTGGCCATCGCTGGACTCGGTTCTACAGCCATCGAGAACCTCTTCCCAGGGAGAGGGAACGTTCTTCCAGCGTCGACCAGTGTTGCAAGACTGAGCGGGCTACGTGCTGACACCACAGTGTCAGCACGTACGAGTTTATCAGTTACTACTGACCCCGGATAAAAGGTGTTTTTCATCCGGGGTCAGGGGGCGGGGTTTGTAATACCTACCTTGGCAGCGAGGTTTCTTGTTGGCCACTGCCGATCCACTGATGGGCCGTCCGTTGGGTGTGACACACCAACAGTATCCTGTGTAGCTGTGGCATTGCACCTGTGATTGGTCAGGAGATCAAAGTGACCGAGTTAAAGCTGCAGTGTGTGAGATGGAGCCGAGTCAAAGCTGCAGTGTGTGGGATGGAGCCGAGTTAAAGCGGCAGTGTGTGAGATGGAGCCGAGTTAAAGCTGCAGTGTGTGAGATGGAGCCGAGTTAAAGCTGCAGTGTTTGAGATGGAGCTGAGTTAAAGCGGCAGTGTGTGAGATGGAGCCCCTCCCAGTTAGAAGGCGGGACGATCAGAATTAAAAACATAATTACAGAGTTCTGTCCACTCTGACTGGCTGACAAACTGTGTGACAATCCTAGCAAATATAGCTATCTCTGTTGTATACGGGGAATGGGTTAACCTAGCGATTGTTAGTGCCTGGCACTTGGTTCTATGAACATCCTTACTGTACCGACAGCGACATGTTGTTGTTCTCTTTCTTCTGACAAATGTACTTATTGTAAGTCGCTTTGGATAAAATCGTCTGCTAAACGCCCTGAATGTAAATGTTAATGTGACGTGAACTAGCGTAGGGTGGCTGTATGGTTAGCGAGAATTTGAGGGCTTTAGGAGAGGTACGGTCCAGCCAGCAATATTTATTTATAGAATACAGTACCATGATGTGATTTTATAGATAACATTATCGGAGTCACGATCGATCAGCATTGACTACAGATATAGCCAGGTCACTTTAAGATAGGACCCGTCAACTCAAAACTCACAATTCTTTAGACTTCAAACCAAAGGGAAACCTGACGTCAAGCAACACAGCAGAATCAAAACAAGGGCACAAGAATAACACTAGTCCGTCCCACGCCAGTGCTGCCTCTAGTCCCTTGGGCCAGGCACCTACCTCACTGTAGGTGCCGTCAGGGTTGCACACGGGGACGAAGACCTGAGGGAAGAGCTTCTTGGCCTGCTGCTCCGTGTACTTCTTCTCCGCCACACACCTGGACGTATCTGGAGAGACGGGGGAACCAGGAGAGACCATGGAGCACATCAGTCAACCTCTGGGATCCAGAGCGCTCTCGTGACGCTCAACAACATGAACCAACGAACGGCAGGATTCTACAGCTTCACCAAACCTCGTCGGATCAGAACATATCATCGACCATAACTGTTGTTCTTGGACCAATACTCAGGCGGCATGTGGCTGTGGGCGGTATGTGGCTCAGGTGGTAGAGCGGGTTGGCTAGTAACCAGAAGGTTGCTAGTTCGATCCCCGGCTCCTCCTGTGTCGAGTGTCGAGGTGTCCTAGAGCAAGACGCCTTACCCTGACTGCTCCCGACGAACTGGCTGACACCTTGCATGGCTGACCCCGCCGTCGGTGTGTGAATGTGTGCATGAATAGGTGAATGGTAATATTGTAAATGCTTTGAGTGGCTGGTTAGGAAAGCGCTGTATAAATGCAGTCTGTTTACCATTTACCATACCCAGGAGCTACTCCACCTCTGGATTTGGAGTTAGAGCCTGTGCTGTCCCAGCACAGGCTCTCAAACTGGGTTACCCCAGTCACTGCTGGGAGATACTGAGACTCCCAGTGCGTGAAGAGGGAGGTTAAGTACCTGCAACCGAGCGGACATTAAGAGAATAAAATGCACGGCTCTTCGGAAGAGGAGGGGAGATGCGTGCCTGGGAATAGAACCCACACCCCTGTCTTGTTAAGAGGTAGCGGGGGCCTGTGTGTGAGGCTCAATGGGCACGCGGTAAAAGCATTAGCGCACACGGATGGCTCTCGCTCTCCTGCACAACATTCCAGTCGCCCCAGGAAAAGGGCTGATGCACAGGAAAATAAAAACCTGACAACATCCTGAATAAACCTCTCTCTCTCTCTCTCTCTCTCTCTCCTCTCCTCCTCCTCTTCTGTCTCCTTCCTCTAGGTCTCCGTCTGTTTTCTCTCTCTGTTTCCTTCTGTTCTTATTCTTCACCCTGTCTGATTTCTATTTTTAACCCTGCCTCTCCTTCTGCACCTCAAACACCTTCAAAATAGTCTCTCTCTCTCCCTCTCTCTCCAAGCAATCCCCATTACCTACCAAATTCCGACACCTCCATATCCCATGACCAGCACCATCGCCACTTCCCTGGTACCACCATCAGCCACCCCCATAATCTCCTACCACCACCACCACCAGCTCCCAGAACCACCACCACCACCACCACCACCAGCTCCCAGAACCACCACCACCACCACCACCAGCTCCCAGCACCACCACCATCAGCAGCTCCCAGCATCCCCACCGCCACCACCACCAATAGCTCCCAGTCCCACCATCTACCACCACCACCACCACCACCACCATCACCACCAATAGCTCCCAGCCCCACCACCACCCAGCACCACCAGCTCCCAGCCTCCTGAAGCCCGAACTCCCAACTCCCAGCTCCCAGCGGCCCCCCAGGTGAGAAGAATCCCAGGTGTGCGGGGCCCCCAGGTGTGCGGGCCCCCAGGTGTGCAAACCCCGAGGTGTGTGGACCCCCAGGTGTGCAGCGCCCCAGGTGAGCAGAGCCCCATGTGTGCGGGCCCCCAGGAGTCGCGGGGGCCGGTGTAGGGATGAAGGTAAGTCGGTGTGACACCTCAGCCGCAGTAGGGGCCCCCAGACGACGGCGTGCTGGCAGCAGACGCGCGGGCTGGCAGACCCGGACCGAATTAGAACAATGAGTCACTCTGAGCTGAAAACCATTTGCGGGTCTGGGTTGGCACGGCCCGCCGTATATTGTCATTACATTAGCGTCAGTCAGGGGGGAGAGGATGGCGTCCCTCGGCTCTCTGCGCCCGCGTCTGTGTTTGTGTTTGTGTGTCTGTGTGTGTCTGTGTGTGTGTGTGTGTGTGTGCCTGCTTGCATGCATTCGTGCATGCGTGTTTGTGTGTGTGCAGACTCATGTGTGTGTGTGTGTGTCTGTCTGTCTGTATGTGTATGTCTGTATGTGTGCATGCATGCCTGCATGTGTGTGTGTATGAACATGCATGTGTGTGTGTGTGTATGTGCGCATGCATGTGTATTATGCATGTGTGTTTGTGTGAGTCTGTGCGTTTGCGCTCATGCCTGCATGTGTATATGCATATGCATGTATGTATGTATATCCGTGTGTGTGTGTGTGTGTGTGTGTGAGCGTGTGCATTTGTATTATGTGTGAGTGTGTGTGCAGGAAGGCAGGCCCCTGCAGCTCCAGAAGCAGAAGGGAAAGTTAGCTTGAGGATCTTCTAAAGTAGAGTAAGCCCCAGTGGAAAAGCTGCTGCTGCTGCTGCTGTCCATGAGGCTCTGTCCAACCAGAGAGAGGAAAAACTGACAGGGACACTTGAATCATCCCAGCCCCGCGACGGAGACAACCAGCAGCCGTCACCCCGTCCCCGCACAGACCCGACTCTGTGTTTGTTTTCCTGAGCTCTCCCTCTGGCTTCTGGTTTGTCTCAGCGCGTCTGACGACCAGGCGACCAGGCGACCAGGCGACCGTCACCCTCTCACCCAGCCTCTCTCCCTACCCTCTCAGCCCCACCTCCCCCTCGGAGACCCCAGGAAGAGGGTAGCAGGGAGGGGAGGGGAGCGGCTGAGGAGGGGGTGGTGGTGGTCATGGTGGTGGAGGTGGTGTATGGTGTAAGTGGTGGTGGTGGTGGGGTCTTCTAAAGACCAGCGCATTATGGACGCATACAATATGACGTTTCCATGGGCTTGCCATCTCTTTCAGCTTCCTAGCAGGAATCCTCTATTCTGTCTTTCGTTCTCTCATTCTCCCTCCCTCTCTCTTTTCTGCGTCTCTCTCTCTCTCTCTCTCCCACATCCAGATGTCCCTGCTGCAAGATGTTACCATAGAGACCCCAGTACGGGCATGAAATTGAGGAATGTTTTGCCATCATATGAATCTCTCTCTCTCTCTCTCTCTCTCTCTCTCTCTCTCTCTCTCTCTCTCTCTATCTCTCTCTCTCTCTCTCTCTCTCTCTCTCTCTCTCTCTCTCTCTCTCTCTAAACCAGCCTAATATTGCATTGTGTAAGAATGGACCATTGTCCTCAGTCTGCCGGGCAATGAACCAGTGGTATGGAGTTAGTGTGCGGAGCAAAGTGGTGGTTTCAGTGTGTGTGTGTGTGAGTTTGTGTGTGTGTGTGTGTGTGTGTGTTAATGTATGCGTGTATTTGCCTGGTTATGTGTGTCACCACGCATGTGTGTGTGTAGGTGCGTGTTTGTCTGTGTGCCTTTGTTTGTATGTGAGTGTCTATGTGTATGTGCTAGTGTGTGTATATCCATGTGTGTGTGTGTGTGTGTGTGTGTGTGTGTGTGTGTGTGTTTGTGTTGACAGTAGGGGGCTTTCCGTGCTCTGCCACTGGTCAGTGGCTGCTGTGTCAGTGTGTGTGTGTCATTCCGTGGTCACACAGCCACATCTCACCGACCCTCTCACTAACCCTCTCACTCTGAGCCTCACCCCAGCACACCATAGAGTGACCGACACCTCGTTAACCCTTGGTGAGGACACCGATTGGTCGGTGAGCGTAACAGCTACATACAGGCAACCACACACACAAACACACAACACACGCAACCTCACCAACATACGCACACCAGCACACATAGACACTCACACACAGGCACACACATACACACACACACACTCACACACACACACTGGTTCATCTGAATCCCCCCCCCCCTACTCCCCCGTCCTCCCCTCAGAGCGGCGGCCGTCGGAGCGTGAGCGGCAGCGACTGACCTTTGCACGG
>NC_136935.1:7258579-7273579 GCF_949987615.1 Pollachius pollachius
CACACACACAAAAACACACACACACGCACACACACAAAAACACACACACACACACATGCACACAAACGCACACACACATAAACACATACACACCACAAACACACATACACACACACACACACGCACACACACACACACAAACACACACACATGCACACGCAAACACACGGGCACACGCGCACACAAACCAAAACACAGACACGCGCGCACAAACACACACACACTTTTGTCCTCTTGTCTTGCCGCTTCTCTGCCTCATTGGCTCTAGTGACGGTCTCCCGCCGACAGGGCTTAGAGAAATCAAACACCCGACCTCCCCTTCTCCCACCCTCCAGCCAGCCTCTCTATGGCCTGGAATGGGGGGGGGGGGGGGGGGGGGGGCACATCCCCCCTCCCCCCTCTTATCCTGAAGCCCACCCCATAGGATCCAGACGCCGTGATGAGCAGCCCACCAACACACAACCGATCCCCCCGCACGCAGACAGACCACCGGAGGAACGAGCTAGCGCCGGGCTCTACGGCGACCGGCCCTGGGCGCAGGTCAGGTCTGCCTCGCCTCAGAGCCTCTCCATTGGCCCCCCGGAGCTCCAGTCCCCTCCCCCCAGAGAGAGAGAGGGGGAGAGAGGGGGAGAAGGGGAGATCGGGGGAGAGAGGGAGAGAGAGAGGGGGGAGAGAGGGGGAGAGAGGGAGAGAAAGAGGGGGGAGAGAGGGAGAGAGAGAGGGGGGAGAGTGGGGACAGGAGAGAGAGGGAGAGAGAGAGAGAGAGATGGAGGGAGAGAGGGGAGAGAGAGAGAGAGAGAGAGGGAGGAGACAGGAGAGAGAGAGGGAGAGAGAGGGGCCAGGGCCGCCTATCCCTCGCTGACGGGCCCCAGGTCCACAGGCCGAGCAGTGTGTGTTGAGCCGCCCGGCGTCCCACTGTCCGTCCCTGACAGTGGGACGGACATTGGGATGTGGTCTGTCTCAGCCCAGCGGCTAGGCCAGTGCACCCACTGGTTCACAGACGACTTGTATCAAACACAGCCGGCCATGAGATCAGCTACCCACCCACGGGAGCAGCCACCCAGGACCAGCACAGCAATACAGGCTGGGTCACAGTACAGAGAGAGAGAGGGGGGGAGAGAGAGAGGGAGGGAGAGAGGGAGGGGGGAGAGAGAGATAGGGGGGGAGAGAGAGAGAGAGAGAGAGAGAGAGAGAGAGGGGAGAGAGGGGGAGAGAGAGGGGGGGTGAGAGAGGGAGAGAGAGGGGGAGAGAGAGGGAGGGGGAGAGAGGGGGGGAAGAGAGGGAGGGAGAGAGAGATAAAGAGAGACAGAGCGAGCGAGAGAGGCGGTGGTAAGAAAATAAGACCCTGAATATTAAAATGGTGTGTGTCATGTGTGTGTGATACTTTAATGTGGTGTGTGTGCGTTCATGTGTGTGGTATGTGTATGTGAGTGTGTGCATATGTGTTGTGCTTCAACCACGGAGGACAAATTTGAAGATTTTTCCAATCCTATCTCTCTATTGAACAATCAAAATCCCCCATCTCCCTCTGATTCAAGGCGCTGTCTGGTCAGTATTAACAACAATCATCCTTCTTTCATGTCACCACGCCGGCGGCTGTGTTCATGCAAACCCACTCCAAGACAACTCCATGGAACTTATTCTGCAGCAGTTCTGCGGGAACCACTTCGAACGACTAACTACTAGGAGGGGAAACCCTGATCCTGCTGGTTGATCCCAGCATGAACCACGGACAACGGACGCGGTCCCCGGAGCCAGTATCTAGTGGTTAAGGGGCGGCATGTGGCTCAAGAGGTAGAGCGGGTTGGCTGGTCACTGGAAGGTTGCTAGTTCGATCCCCGGCGCGAGGTGTCGAGGTGTCCCTGAGCAAGACACCTCCCCCTAACTGCTCCTGACGAGCTCTCTGTCGCCTTGGGTGGTTGACATCGCGATCGATGTGTAATTCGAGGCAATATGGTAAAGCGCTTTGAGCTTCCACTGGTTAGAAAAGCTCTCTATAATTGCAGTCCATTTACCAGTTTGGTACGGTACGTTGCCGTTGATTGACACTAGTCGTGGACGGGGCAGGGGGGGGTGGCGGTAAATCTGGGTGCGTTTGGCACCCGGTCACCAGGGTTCCCAGCACCCTGACATGCTGGTGATGTCTCACTCCAGGCCTGGCGGATCCGTCGGGACGCCCAGCCCAGCCGGAGGGTGACGGATGTCCCCCCCTGCCACGCCTACATCCAGCTCAGAGCGCTGATTTAGTGCTATCTTCTGCAGAACGCCCCGACACACACACACCGCACACAGCCTGCCTCAAACTCAGCCACGCCAGAAAGTCCCTCTGTGCCAATGTGTCGGCCACAACGGAGCTGGCTTGTTTTTGTATCCTCTTGTGGGTAATCATACCCCTCACCCTGTGTTGGGAAGTGCTTATCTGACATCTGATGCTTAAGACAATACAAGGTTGCCAAAAAGCACAAGGGATCCAGCGAGACCGAGAGAGAAGGAGAGAGTTTATAGCGGAAAGTTTTTTAGTTTTTTTTTCATTCCAAGGCCAAACAGCATACAAAACAAATCCTATCGCCCCCCTCCGGGCGGAGGGGCATTGTGCGACTGAATGGGCGGCTGGGGAGGCAGGCCCCCAGCAGGGAGCACATTGTGGACCCTTAAGGGCCTTAGAGGGGCCGGGGAGGCCCCCTTCTCCATGGCTCTGAGACGCCCCCCACACACACCAAGGGCCGGCAGGGTCAACAGGGGCCTCAGCTTGGCTCTGTGGCCGGTGTGTTAACCGGCCTTGGCGGGAGTTTCCTGCACGGCCGCTGGGATGCAACAGGGATCGTTAGTTTCCCGTGTGGTGAGGGGGGGGGGAGAGACATTGACAGGCTTTCCCCGAGCTATTAACTCAATCAAAGGCCGGGGCGTTTAATCGCGGGGACTGATGTAGAGAGATGAAGAGCCGGCGATGAAAGGTGGAGTGAAAGGCCGGCGATAGTCATGTGGAGATTTATTCTGGGGAGGGGGGCTCGGCGCAGGTGCACTGTTCTATGGAAGGCCGGGGGTGGGGGCCTTATGTTATGCTAGCATGTGGTCCACACAAGTTGGAACAAGAGGCAGGCATTGATCAGTGTTATCGTACACACAAAGCCAGACCAATGGAAAACACTCAGACTAACGAGACAGATTTCCCATATTTTGGTTTTTCACTGCCTCCACCTCAACTATGTGGTGGATATCTGAAGAAACATTTCCATCAAACCGACGGTAACCGAAGCACCCGTGTGTCATTAAAACAGCAAAGCGCATTCAAGTAAAACATTCTCATTCAAATGATATATCTTGTGTCAGAGTCACTTACCTCTCCATGAGTATTGCATGGCTCACCACAGAGAGCGTTGCGTTTACGATTATCCCTCTCTGTCGTAACGTTAACGGTCACATGTGAACTGTGTCCACAGACAGTTCAAACCAAGGTGTATTTCTTTCTATATTTCTGTTGTTATTTCTGCCATATAAGCCCTAACCAATATGAGTACAGAAACAAAGACCTATCCATCGGCCATGTGTGTGTTTGTGTGTGTGTGTGTGTGTGTGTGTGTGTGTGTGTGTGTGTGTGTGTGTGTGTGTGTGTGTGTGTGTGTTTGTGTGTGTGTGTGTGTGTGTGTGCGTGAATCTGTGTGTGTGTGTGTCTGTGTGTGTATGTGTGTGTGTGTGTGTGTGTGTGTGTGTGCATGCATGAATGTGTATATGTGCTTGTGTGTGTGTGTGTGTGTGTGTGTGTGTGTGTGTGTGTGTGTCTGTGCAAGCACCCATGCATGTGTGCATTTGCAATGGGCACACGTGTATGCACATGAGAGCAAAAGAGAGATAGAACGAGAAATCTCCAGTCGCGATTCTCGAATACAAACATCTTTGTGCGTGCATCGTATGTGTGTCTGTTTGTACAGACACACTCATCTGCCCATGTGGGAATGGGGAGAGAAAGGGTGAGAGAAAGGGTGAGAGAAATGGTGAGAGAAACGGTGAGAGGATTGGTGCGCCTGCACAATGCAATGCTTCCCCCACATTCCACATCCCCTACTGCTGCTGACAGGCGGGGAGAGAGAGAGATTATGTGACCCCCCCCAACCCGGGTTAACTACTCTCAGCCATTTGTTTCCAATTGGATATTAAGGCATCTTCAAGCTGGCCCATAAATTATAGTGCCGGGGGGCCGGCATGGCTGTCACGTCAACCTGTAAATCACAGCACAACTCTTTTGACACTGTGCATTCCTCTGCATCTCCGGCCTCTGCACTCGGCTGCCTATCGCTGCTCCCCGTGTTACTGAATACATCGGGGACTACTGTATGTACACTGGATGACCCACGCGACGACGCAGTCCAACAGAAACCTCACATTGTCTCCAAAAGAGAGACTCTCTCCCCACCCCAGTCCCCTCTGGCGGGGCGGCCCACGTTGGAGACAGTAGGATTGGATTCTTCTGGCCCTTGAGAGTCTTTTGTGCTGCTCTGGTGTAAACAATGCCATGTGTTTGGGGACAATAGACCCACTTATGTGACAGGCTGCTGATCCCAGGACTGCATAGTCACCGATGCTCCTCCAGCTCAAACCATAATAACCGAATATCTGAAGGCTTGGCCTGTGGGGCCACACACACCCCGCCCGATAAGAGTGGACAGGATAGAGAGGCAGGGGGACATGTATATATGCTCTGGAAGCAGCCCTTACATGAAGGGCACACCACAGCACACCCAACATGGGAAGACCGGTCCTTATGCTGCCTCACACGTGAAGATACTGTGCAACATAAACCTGGAATAAATTCAGTCATCTCAATGATCTACTTCATTTGAGTCACTAAAAAACGTCTCAGAAAATGATGTAATAATAAAAGAGATAGTTCCGCTCATAAATTGGGGATATTTATTCATGTATGCTTAACCTTTCACTAGTGTTTGACACTTGTATGCCTCACCTTTCACGAGTGTTTGACACTTGGACTCATCAGGTATAAATATTTACGCTGTATAATTTCTGTATATGCTTTTCTTATCTTATCTCTTAAATATTTTTCAGCGAGCCGGAATTCCAGATTGGAGACAGCGCGAACTTGCGTTGATTTTTACGCACAGATTACGCATACATCATCGCTTTAAAAGACAATGCTTATGCTATGGGTGATTAAATTGATATAAACGGTATTCTCACCATGAAGACAGGAGTATCTTACCGTGAGAGCAGAAAACTTTTGAGCGCGTCCTGCACGCAAGGAGCAGAGAAGGACCAGGAGCAGACAGGCGCGCATCCTGGAGCCGCTTGACAACGAAATGTTCCAAAGACCCGAACGACTTCAAATTCAGACTTAAACGTCTGGTGGATGATCTGCAGGTTGAAATATATCAACGTGGCGAGCAGCTGTTTTAATCCCCCAAAAATATTCCTTTGGCAGAATCACAGGCGGCGGCGGTGAGTGAGTGTGTGTGATTGGCGTCTCTCCTTTGGTCTGCCAAACCGTTGTGTGGACTCCTTATTTCTGGTAGTAGGATAAACCGCCTGTGCCCTGACCTTCTCTCTCTCTCTCTCTCTCTCTCTCTCTCTCTCTCTCTCTCTCTCTCTTCTCCCTCGCCCCCTCCCTCCCCCCCCTCTCTCTCTCTCTCTCTTCCTAACACTCTCTCTCTATCTCTCTCTCTTCCTCACTCTCTCTCTCTCTCTCTCTCTCTCTCTCTCTCTCTCTCTCTCTCTCTCTGTTTCTCTCTCGCTCCCTATTTCGTTTTGGGTTTTTCCTCCTCTCCCCTCCTTTGCCTTTGTGGTCTAGGTTTCTTATCGGATGCAGTGCAGGCAGCCCCTCGCTTTCTGGTGGGTCGGTGTACGTTTTGGTCGACTTTGCTGCGGGCAGCGAACCCAAACATGTTAGGAATTCTTATATTTCCCCTTTTGTTGGTGGATTCGCCCCATCCGAACCACGACAGGTCACCTCTCTTATGCACCGCGTTGTTATTTGAATCAATTCGCAGAGAAAGGTTCAGACCTCTGTAAATCTAAAGTCTCCTCACACACTGGAGCTCTGCCCCGTTAAAACGCCACATGAGCAAGACATAAACATTAACATTAATTCACATTGTTACATTTCAAATTGGTCGGTAGTCAGAGGATACATATGAACATGATCCTATGTTAATAAATGAAAGAAGGCGTACATAAAACAAAATCTGTTTTTTTAATTTTTTTCTTTCTATTAATGATATTCTTCAAACTTAATTAATAAGCTTTTTCAATAACGTTCAGATCGTTTAGAAATGGCTGTTATATGCCATCGGAGTATCAATAAGGCCCAAAATGTATATGTACTATCCCACCTTTAGATATCGTCTATTGTATCACCGAGGCGAAATATATAGTCCTAGTTTACAGTCCCATTTCAAACTTTGGGTTATTTTAAATCATGCAGTACATGGGCTGCGGGCTTCTTTTGGAAATGCGTCCACTTTGGAAGCAGCACATGTTAGAATTTGATTGTACTGCCATCCGTTGGTCAATATGCGGAATTACAACTCGAACACATTGATTAACTTCATCATCAGCATTATCAATATGGATAGGCACGCACAGGTCGGGAATTGGTTGTGTTAAATGTAAGAAATAATTGCTATTGGTTTTCTGTTATATGCCTTCACAGGATACCTATATTATGCTATTCAGCCCTTGTGTGTGCACACGTGTGTGTGTGTGTGTGTGTGTGTGTGTGTATATGTGTGTGTGTGCGTGTGTGTTTATCAAGGGCGTAGGAACCGGGGGGGACGGAGGGGACGTGTCCCCTCCAATATCGGAGACAGGCGCATTTGTCCCACCCAAAAATTATACCGGATCTGTCAGGTTTCCGATATGTATCCCCCCCAATGTTAAACTCATTCCTACACCATTGGTGTTTATGGTGTGCATATTTAAACACAATAATGAAAAAAGACATCCTTCTCATTTCTCTCAACCTACTGCACAATGCCGCTGCAGATGTCACAGCTCAGTATAGGGAGTTCATTTCTAAATCCAATAAAAGACTAAGTCTTTCTGTAATACTAACAGGTTCTGTTGGTTTTGAAGGTCCCCTGTTTACTAAATGCAGCAGTAGGTCACCTAGGCCAGTCATGCTCTAATGACCATCTCATTTGCATTTAATGATCTAATCCCTTAATCCTATGTCTAACCTACACTTCACCATAGCGTACATGCAAAACTTTTCTGCAATATTATGTGGCCTTAAATAAGGTGTAGCATGACAGCATTTGGTTCTACATGCATCACCACAGGGTTTGAATAGCCTATTTTTGAACATGACTCAAAATGATGTATATTGTCTTTGGTCAAAAATAAAGAAAGCCTATCCCTTACAAACGTTGCATAGGCAGCTATGTTAGATATTGTGATGTAGTACGATTATGTGGCACAAGGGGTCACCATTTATCCATCAACAGGAAAATGCGGTCAGATACTCGGACTACTCAGCAGGTTGAGATTGTTTTTCGAGGTTAAATTTGCTCTATCAATTATTAAATCCCGTTGGAATAAATAATTCATAACATGCAGGTACGGCCTACTCAGCAAATTAGCCATTCAGCAAATGAGCGAGTCAATATTGCAAGTCAATGGCCAAAATTAGCAAAAGCAGCAGTTTAACATTTCTAAGCAGAACGCCTGAACGGTTTACGTCAGTGATAACGACCCCCGGTCCACGACAGGAGCCGGTCCCCGGACCCGTTAGTACCGGGCCTTGAAATATTTCCCCAAATGACAACAAAAAAAAATATATATATATATGTTGTTGTTATATTTTATGTCGTATGCTATACGAGTCATGTTATTTCCTCCAACACATAGACTAACCCTGACCCTAAAATCGATCAATATACAAGTAAACCACTGTAAATTAAGCACCTTTTAAAGTTTTTTTGCACTACTTTTGTGTTTATTTAAGTCTCAGTTGACTTTTCTTGTGTTTTTATATTATTGCATTATTGAAGGGAGCCTGAGACTCAATCATTTCATTTATGTTGATTTAATTGTTGTGAATATGACAAATAAGCCTACATCATCTTGAAAAACCGCCACATCCTTTGATTGAATATGATGCATCTTAAAATTGAGGCATTAACATTGACTACTGGTCCTCCAAATGTTTTTTATGAATATGGCGGTCCTTGGAACAAAATAGGTTGGGAACCCCTGTGCTAAGTGGTCGGTTGATGCTATGCAGATGTCCACCAGGACATGTCGGGGCAACGCCAGTGGTCGCTGGTCCCCCGAATGAGAGCGAGCTGAAGCAGATGTGCGGAGCGGTGCAGCGCCCAGCCAATGGGAAGCGCGTCCCTCCTAGAGAGGGCGGGGCTAGACCTCTTCATTCTATGAGTTATTTTCTGCTCCGTTCTGTTCTCTTCTAACAGGTAGCGCACCACCATCCCGTCTGCAGAGCGCGTCTCATCATCCACGCTGTCCCGCGAGGAGAACCCAACCAGCGGTGTGTGAACCACACAGCGGACCAAGAGGAGGACGTTTTCTGTATTCTTTGGGGTGCGTCGTTACGCATGTTTTGAGGTTTTTGCGCCGATTTCCGAAATGCTGAGTCGAGGGATATCTGCGTCGGCTGGGTCGGGGCTGATGGCGACCGCGGCGGGCATCGACCGCGGCAGGGTCGGGGAGAGGCTGCAGGCGGCGCTGGCCGGGCTGCACGAGCTGCATATGCTGCGGGAGAAGCAGGGCGACATGGTGACCCGGGCGCTGCGCGCGGACCAGGACGAACCCAGCAGGACCCCCGCGGTGCAGAGCGGCAACGCTGCGAGGGGGTCCATGCTGGCCAACGAGGAGCAGCGGCTGGAGGCGACCCTGACAGCCCTCAAGCACCAACTGGTAGGAGGACAGAGACCCCTTTTTAGTGTTGTTATTGTAGTGTTGTTGATGGTCCGCATGTCCACCAATGCAACAGCCGAAGCGCGCCTTGGCTATAGTGCGTGTGTGCGTGTGTGTGTGTGTGTGTGTGTGTGTGTGTGTGTGTGTGTGTGTGTGTGTGTTTGTGTGTGTGTGTGCGTGCGTGTGTGTTAGTTGGACTGTGTTTGTGTACGCGGTTCCAACTGTGTGTTATCAGCTGATGTACATTCCGAGCCCTAGGGGGGGTTCTCGGTCTCCGTTGGGGGTGGTAGGAAGTGGGAGAGATGTCATAAATCAAGGTTGATTGCGGTGACCAGGAGACGCTCTCCGTGCGCCCCGGGGGGTGGGGGGTGGGGGAGGCACCTCTGCTGCTCTCAATCATTAACCCCGTGAATGGGGCTCAGGGAGAGTATTTTAACAGCTGGCGCCCCGTGCACCTTGTGGTTAACCATAGCCCAGGTTTGACCTCGTCGGGTCCCGGGGTGTGAGTCTGCGGTCTCCGATAACCCGGTGATGATAAGGGTCGATGGTGGCTGGATTCGATTTACTCGAGGTCCTTAACGTTAAGGACACCTTTTAATTGTGATCGATTAGAAGCGAGGAGAATGTTATTGTTTATTAAAAAACATATTTTTTTTATAAACTATAAAATCGAGAGACATCTTACAATACATATAACAAAATGCTAATAATAGTATAACCTTAATCAAACGATCCCCCCGTCGATTGTAGCTCTCAAAGCAGTCGACTTTTCCGTTACAGAAGGACTCCAGAGGTTCACCTGTTCCCGGGAGTAAAACAGTATAAAAATAACGTCTCTCCTGTGGTCGGAAGTCTGTTAAAACACACAAACAACAGCGACTAGTTTATTACAACACGGGTGAGATGAGAGGTCCAGTCCACTGTAGACCTCTGGTGGGTCCTGAGCTGTAAGAGAGGTCTGGACCTCTGGAGGGTCCAGGGAGGGGTCCGGCACCCTCTGGACCTGTGGTGGGTCCAGGGAGTGGTCCAATACAGTCTGGACCTCTGGTGGGTCCAGTGCTGTAGGTGTGAAGTATTTTAACAGCGTTTGCTGCAGCCTGAGCTGCTAAAGCAAACACAATCATCCCACGACCCCTCCAGCTTCCCCCCTCATCCCTTCCTGCTCTGGTAGTTAACACAATGGCCAAGCCTTCCCTGTGGGGGACAAATGAGTGACCCATCACCCCCCCCCCCCCCCCCCCCCCCCCCCCCCCCTGAGAGGTTAATGAGTAGCCACAGCCCGGGCGTCTGTTATGCTTGTCTTCACCCTTGTATATCGTGCACACGTCTTATCGTCAGACTGCGTTTGAATGCTGCAGAAAAACATGCCAAGTGCTTAACATGTATATGTGATTTGATAGCCTAGCCTAGGTCACGTGGGTGTGCATTAGTTAAGGCAAATCTTCCACCCTGATCAGCACAGGCCTGTACAGTCTGGTGCCTATATGGGGCGGCATTGGGCTCAAGAGGTAGAGCGGGTTGGCTGGTAAACAGACCGATCCCCGGCTCCTCCTGTGCCGAGTGCCGAGATGTCCCTGAGCAAGACGCCTCACCCTCACTGCTCTCGAGGAGCTTTGCATGGTTGACACCGCCGGTGTGTGAAATGGGTGCATGAATGGGTGAATGTCAGGCAACAATGTAAAGCGCTTCGAGGGGCCACTGATTAGAAAAGCGCTGAATAAATGCAGTCCGTTTACCGTTCACTGTTTGGTGCCTACTTCGTCTCTCCGTTCTGAGGTCTAACCGTGTGTTCTCTCCCACAGTCCCGTCTGCGGCGACAGGATGTGGGCCTGAAGTCACACCTGCAGCAGCTGGACCTGCAGATCAGCGAAATGAAGCTGGACGTCAACAAGGTCTCCCCAGACCAGCTGGAGAGCGACAGCCGGCCTAGCTCGGGTAGGCACGCACACACACGCACACACACACACACACATACACACGCACACACACACACGCACACACGCAAACACAAGTCATGAAGGTTATACCCTCCTTCCGCTCAGTATGCTTTAAAGACGCTAGGATGCTAGGCCAAATCAATCACATGCTCACACTGAGTCTCCTCTAATTTGTCTCCCCTAATGTGTCTGCTCGTCTCCTCTCATGTGTCTCCTCGTCTCCTCTAACTTGTCTCCTCTCTCCTCGGCCCCCAGGCTTCTACGAGCTGAGCGACGGCGGCTCCTGCTCCCTCTCCAACTCCTGCACCTCCGTCTACAGCGAGTGCCTGTCCACCTCCCAGACCAGCCTCCTGCAGGCCCCCGTGAGCCCCCCCATGCCCCACCAGCCCGCCGCCCCCCAGCCTCGGACCGCCGGCCCCCACCTGGGGAGCAGCAGGATCCGGACCGGGACCCTGGGCCTGGAGCGGCCCCGCCCCAGACCGGTTTCCACTGGTAAGGAGATCCACGGCTTGGCGGAGCCTGAGCCCCACTGTCAACAGAATCTATTGTTCAAAGCTCCAGTTTTTCTCCCAAACCTTATCCTTTGATTTTGCACTGGCGGTGATGGTAAGATAGATGTGATGTGTGATTTTTGGTTTGTTGCCATGGTGATTTGCAGTGATTAACTAGGGCGATGTGGCCAGCCAAAGTTTCATCCTGGATGCTTCATGTTGGTGGGCCGTGAGCAGTCAGTTACGTTGATCACGGGGCTGAAGAAGGGGGTTCATGTGACTCAAGGGCTGAACGTTTCTTTGTGTCTCTGTCCGCTAGGTGACCTTGACCGGCTGATGACCGCGGGCCCCGGCTGCTACAAGTCCGTGCCCGGCAAGAAGCCCGCCCTGGCCCCGGCTCCCCGGACGTCCACCCTGGACCCCAAGTTCCAGAACAGCCTGATGTCCCGCAACGGGACGGAGGTGTACCACTACCCCAGCCCGCTGCACGCCGTGGCCCTGCAGAGCCCCATCTTCACCCTCGCTGGTGAACCGTCCCAAGGGCCCCCGGCTGACGCCCGTCCCGGCTTTGATGGCCTCCAGCCGGGCCGGGCCGGGCCTGAGACCACCGGGTCCCTGAGCTACATCGACCGACTCCTGCAGCGCAACGCCATCAGGACTAGCGTTCAGAGCGAGGAGAAGAGGGGTGCTCAGTGGACCCGCAGCGAGCAGCGCAGAGGGCCTGTCGACCACGGTGCAGGACGTCCCGGTGTGGAGACCCAGGCGGCCCCACCCCAGCCCCTACCGACCGGGCCTCTGGACATCCCCTCGCTAGAGGCCAAGTGGGAGAGGGAGTGCAGGCCGGAGCAGGACACACTGCCGGCCAGCGGTCCAGAGTTGAAATGCCAAGCCCCTGCGGAGTCCCTCCAGCGGTACTCCTACCCCGCCGCCATCAGGGACCGCAGCGCCGCCCAGGCCACCGCCGCCTCCACAAGGCCCCCAGCGGAGCACAGCACCCTGACGAGGAGCCACTCAGAGAGCAGACCCACGGACGTCAGGGAGACCAGGGCCGCCCAGAGGAAGTGCCCCGCACCGAGGCCGGTCCTGGCCCCCAGCTCCAGCACGGAGGACCGCCTGGGCTGGGACCCTCGCCCGACGGCGCCGGCGAACGACTTTGTCCACGCCAAGTTCCTCCCTGCCGGGTCGCAGCAGGTCAAAGTGAGACAAGCCGACCGCAAGACGAAGGCGGTGAAGCTGAGGAGGAAGAGCGGCGAGAAGCCCCGCGCGCCCAGGCCCCAGCAGGGCTACTCCTCGGGGGAGAGGGCCCGAGAGAGCCAGGGCAGCGGGTGCAGGGGAGACCCCGAGCCGAGGAGGTCGGGGAAGGGGAAGGCCGGTCCCCACCTGGGGGAGCAGCGCGGACACTCGGGCTCGGACTCCAGTCTGTGCGGCCCCGGGTTCGTGCCCTCCCACCGGCTCCATCACCCCAAGCCCGTCTCCTTCCCTGCCGTCACCAAGGCCGCCAAGGGCCGCAGACCCCAGCGGACCCCGGAACCCGAGCCGGCCGTGGACCAGAGGAGGCGACGGCAGGGGGCCGGCAGGTGGCCGGGGGACCTGGAGGTGTTCCAGGCCCCGTGCCCCCCCCCGAGGACCAGGGAGCCGTACGCCCACGGAGCGGCCTCCAGGCAGACGGCCCACGCCGCGTCCGCCCAGCCCCTCTCGTGCCAGTGGGCGGGGCCTCAACGCTCCTACAAGCCCGCCGTGTCCGCGTCCTGCTTCTTCGGCGCGCTCAACTCCCGGTACCCGCCGGCGCCCTACCCCGCCGCCGCGGGGGGCCGCCCCCTGGCCCGCTGCGAGTCCGAGTACTCGGCGGACTGCGCCTCGCTCTTCCACTCCACCATCGCCGCGAGCAGCGCGGGCGACCTGAGCGACGACACCACCAACCGCTTCGGCGACGACAGCGGGTCCAGCCGGAGCTCCGCCTCCCGCTGGGACTCGGACAGCAGCCTCTCCCTGGAGGAGGACGAGGACCACCGGGCGCCCCGCCACCGGGACGAGGGGGGGCCCCTGGTGTGGGCCCAGGCCTCGTCCACCAAGGGCCCCGCCGTCGCCGGGGCCACGACGGCCCCCCAGCGACCCCTGCACCCGGGGGTCCCACCGACGTGCCGGATCAAAGCGTCCCGCGCCTTGAAGAAGAAGATCCGCAGGTTCCAGCCCGCCACGCTGAAGGTCATGACCCTGGTGTAGAGGGCGTCCCCCTCAGGCGGAGAGACAGCGGTCTGCGGAACGTGGGAATGGACTCTGTGTTTGGGGTGGGGTGCCCGGGGTAGTTTGAGGCGGTCGGGTTCTGTTTTAGAGAGGAGCCAGTTCAATCAGCCTTCATTAACCTCTCGTTGACTCAGGGCCGCTCACCAGAGGGGTGGGACTAACTCAGTAAATACAGTTTAAATTCGATAGAATTAGAGCTCTCCACTTTATGTTTGTACAAAGTTAAAAGGAATATTATCGTGAGTATATAAAGGAATGTAAAAATGTGTAGTGACAGGGTACAGGACTTTGTTTACCTGTCGTCGGTGTCATTTGTCAGTTGCTCAGCACAAAGTGCTGAGGTCACATCTATTCGTGTACATTGACAAAACTTCCAAACATTTGAAACCCATATAGCATTCTGTATCGCCCCTTTTATTATATCTATTTAAAACAAAGTCTTCATGTCATGTTCATTGCTACTCATTTTATTCTGCACATTGTTTTTTACTATGCATATCCTTCACTGTGGAATAAAGCAATATTTAATGTACATGCTGGTGTTGTGTGTTGACTTTCTACACCTTGTTTGCTTTGCGTGTCTGCTGTCCACCAACCAAACCATCACAACCATCCAGTTCTCCATTCACTGCATTCCGATTCGCCGCTGCGTGCGTCACTCGCGGTCGCCGCGGCCACGCCACCCGTACGTTCCACCTACAACCCCTCACCGATGCGTACCAAAAACACCCCAGCCAGCATCCCATCCGCCTGCTTAGCCCCTCTCTTCCACCGGCGATCGAATGAACCGCCGTGGGGTCACAGTACAGTGAGGCCTCCGCCTCAGGCACTCAAAGGCTCCCATTGTTTGCATCCTTAATTAAATGCAGCCTATTAGGTTGGTAGTGGCATGCGTGCTATTCCACACGGGGAGGAGGGAGGGGGGCACAGAGGGGAAGGGCTCTGGTTTCTGCCGGGGGGAGGCTGGGGAGGAGAACTGGGAGGGGAAGTGTCAGGCACATGGGGCTTTAGGAGGAATGACAGATGATAAGAGGCTCCTCATTTCAGAGCTGTCATGTAGAGATTAGACAGCGGGCGGCTGAATGGAGAAACAAACAATCTCCACAACAGAATCTGCCCTGGTATCTTCCTATTAAAACCCTTTCATGTGTCAGGGGGGGAGTTGAGCAAAAGGTTACCGTGGTGGAGGTAAGTGGTCAAGCTACCGGGATCTTCACACACTGAGACACTGTCTCTCTCCCTCTCTCTCTCTCTCTCTCTCCCTCTGCTTCGTCTCAGGCAGTCTCCATGACCTTAAACCCCAATCTTAGGGGCTTATAGAAGCTGGAGAAATAATCACGCAACTTTATTCATTTCTTTAGCATTTCATCAATTCTCCCCCTTTGAAGTTGGTCTTAGCCTGGACCATTGTGTGGCTAAGACTCATGAATCCTTCATCGAGAACT
>NC_136935.1:7276079-7283579 GCF_949987615.1 Pollachius pollachius
CTTACAATAAGGTATAAGCTTCTACTAAATGCCCTAAATGTAAATGTTGTTGTGTTGAAGTGTTTTTCCAGTAATTGTCAGTGTTTGTGTCGATGGCTGAGCGCCCGGGGGTTACGCTACAAGATCGGTGAGGCATGAGGTAATCCCAAAAGCCAAATATGGGTCCTGCCCATCCCAGTCTGTCTCCGGGCTAATGCAGAACACAACGGAGAAGACAGCGCGCCTGCCGTGCCTTCCCTCCCACAGTGTAATTACTTTGGCATGCCGTCTTAAACGCCTAACATTGTTTTTGTTTTCTTTAACTTTTCAGGTTTTTTCTCTTGTTTTTTCTCAACCTTTTGCCTGAGAAAACCGGATCCCTGCTGATTTACGCGATGATCTCAGCGTTCTGGGTTCCTGTGCGGTCACATGGTCGTCTGGAGGGTTTAGGATGTACTTAGCGGCCATAAAACCCGGTTCCTTCCACATGGTGTGAACACCGGTGGGTCCCGCTGCGCAGACCGATAGAAGGTCTGGACTCGACCATGTCGACGAGACGGAGTTCCGAACTCATTACCAGCAGGTTTCACCCCCTTACCCACAATGCACCCCTGGAAACACAGAGGTTTCCCATGGCTCCTGTGAAGCGTGGAGGATTTGACCTAGTTCCACTCAGGGTGAAGAATCCCCACTCAGGACGACTCCTGCTCATTTAGGAGAGGGAGACAGCAGCACAAGTGTCCCAGAGTTAAAGTGCACCACTTACAGTTGTGCACTCTGCATGTTTCCCTGTAAGTTACCCTGGGGAGTTCTCCATTCTGGATCAATTAAAATACCATTCAAACAACCCTAACCCTAACCCTAAACTGGAACACATGGAGAATCCATCCACAAACGTTATGGTAGATCTTACTTAGCGAAGACGGATAGATGCCGTGAAATCAATGTGGACACTTGGGTGGGGGTGTGTGTGCATGTGTGTGTGTGTGTGTGCATGTGTGTGCGTGTGTGTGCGTGTGTGTGCATGTGTGTGTGTGTGTGTGTGTGTGTGCGTGTGTGTGTGTGGCGGTCTTTGTCCCCCCCCTGCTTACTGTACATATGAAAGGGGTCTGGACCCTGGAATGTCCGACCTCATGAATGTCAATCGGTGCCGAGCGGAGGGATTAAGGAGCAGGCTCCTCTGGCGGTGTACGAACAGACCGGGAGCACAAAGACCGCCGGGATGAGGATGAGGAACACACAACCAGGACCAGAGGACAGGACCGGAAAGACGGTGTGGAAGAGGAAGAGCGTCGGAGACAGGAACTCAGCACACGGCGTCGAGCCGGGGAAGACAGGACTAAAAAGGAAGAGAAAAGACAGCCGAGAGAGGGGAGACCGCCTGGCCTTGCTTCTATCCGCTCAGACCGCGGCTAGCCTTCCCTCTATAAGCAGCACCTGCTTCTCTTTAGCGCATCCTGCCGTTTAATACTTAATCCCCTCATTCACGGCAGTGTATTTACCGACCATTGTCTCCGCGGCCCTTCAAGCTGTGGTCAAGAGGTGGTTCAAGAGTTCGCTCCGTGTCGAGCAGGGGCCCCACAGTCACAGAGGCCATTGTGAGGGCATTTGCCCCTGGGAGGCAATTGTTTGAGACAGGGGAAGAGAGGGGCTTTCTCTGTGCGTGACAAGGAGTCCTCGGGTCGCGGGGTTGGAGCCAAACGCTGGTCGAGTTTATTTGAGCAAGGCATTAGTTTGCAGGCGGCTAATTGGATCCCGGCAGTGGATACCGAAAAATTATGTGATTTTTAATTCATGAAATTTGAAGTAGAAGTATTTTTAAGTCTGAATGGCCCTCAAAAAGGTCCACACTGCTTTGGTTATGTGGTATTAAAACACAGAGAGGCACACGCTCAGTATGCAGTACACACAGGTAAAGTGAGTGTTATTCACGAAGAAAGACTGTTTTGATGTTTGTTATGAAGGAACATGTTCCTATGGCTTTCGGCTCAAACAGCTTTAACCCCGAAACAAACAAATGCACGGAAAACAAGAGATTGCAAAAAAAAAAGACTGTAATCCCCCTGCAATTTAAAAAACCTCCACAGACAGGGAGTTCTTTTCAGAATCTGTCCAACCGTAATTAAAGAGACATAAACTATAGAGGGCTAAGCACTTGAGGGTGGGTGGGTGAGGCTAGGGGGAAAGGGGGGAGGGGGTGGCCCTCAATTGCATTGATGCACCAATTCATGTCCTACAATCATGTATCTTGTTCTTGTGTCTCTGCTGCAGTCTCTGTGTCTCGCAGAGGATGTCCTGGCAGGTTTTATGAGCTGCTGGCCTTCCTGCTTTGAGCCAGTGGTGCTCTACTTCCATTGTCCATCTCCAGGCCCCGGACAATCACCCTGAGCCACCAGTGCCTCCTTGGGGAGCAGTGAGTGATTAAAGCCCACTGTCGCAGGAGGTCCGCTCTGCACTCTGTCGCAAGGTCCAGCAAGCGACCGCGGCTCCTCACTATCAGGGCCACGGCAGCTCAGCTCTCTGCAGCTCAAGTGCAGCATGTGGATCTGGATGGGGGGGGGGACTACATCAAAGGAGCGCTGGGGGAGACAGCTGGGCCTCCTCCTGGCTGGGCCCCCTGATAAGATCAGAGCAGCCAGGGGATGGACCCCCCCTCTCCCCCCCCGCGACAGGTACCTCCCTCTTTAACCAAGGCCTCCTCTGTTGCCCCATATGGCTGCTAAACACCAAAGTGCTGCGTTTTAGGAAAGGCCTTTCCCTCAGTTTCCTGCGTGCATCGTAGTTTACTAACAGAAGCGGATTTGGAAACCTCCTATTCAGTTATTTATTGATTTATCTTCCTTATTGTTTTTAATTGTTACAAAATCATATGAGGATATTTTAAAGTCCAATGCAGACGCAGTAGCTGGACATTCATTGATGAGTCAGTTAAGTCAACAATTGATCTAAACTTATTCTTGCTGTACCATGCATCAGCTGTTGGGGTAACCATGTACCCAAAGCGCAGCACAGAGTTGCACATTTATTCCATCTCAATCTAAACCAAAATAAAAGACCCCAGGGAAAGTGTCTGCGTGATACTGAGGGCTGGATGTACGTTTGCACGGCCAGCGGCCCACAACAGCTCCTCTCAGGCCCTCTGTTCTTATCTCTACCAGACACCTCCGCTCTGTTTGACTTGCCCTTCACGTTTGACTGCTCCCTCTCCCCACGAGACGCCATGAAAGAGCCCCTACAGCAGCGGAGCGTTCATGTTATGGGCATTTGAACAGCTAAGTCCTCCTCAACCGCTGAATACTAATGGATCCTGTAGGCTAGGCTGCCTGTAAAACCTTCTCCTTCTTCTACTCCTCCTCCTCCTCCTCCTTCTCCTCCTCCTCTCTCTTCTCCTCCTTTTTCCTCCTCCTCCTCCTCCTCCTTCTTCTCCTCTTTCTTCTCCTCCTTTTTCCTCCTCCTCCACCTCCTTCTCCTCCTCTTCCTTCTCCTCCTTTTTCCTCCTCCTCCTCCACCTCCTTCTCCTCCTCTTTCTTCTCCTCCTTTTCCTTCTCCTCCTCCTCCTTCCCCTCCTCTCCCCAGCACACGTGTAGCAGTAAACCAGCTGGCCGTGCTGAGACATCAATACTATCTTCATGAGCAGCAGACGGATCCGTCCCATTACACCTTCTCCTGCTTTTCCTTTCACATCGCTGTTTCCCCCAAACGTTTGTCCCTCGACGTAAAACCATAGTATTTTCCTTAACTCACGATGAGAAAAGAAAATAATAAACAGCGGTAAAAATTCTGATCAGTGTGGGGAATAAGGCTCCTAATTAAATTGTTTGCCGACGAGGAGGGGAGGGGGATCACAGATGTACTGAACATTACTGAATGTATTTTTCAACAGCATGGAAAAATATCCAATTAAACATTATCCATCTGGGGACAAGCCGGCTTGTTATGGGGGGAACCACATTTCCTTGGGGTCAACGGATTGCTGCTTAGCTTGTTTGTCTCCCTCTCTGAGGCATAGTTAGCGGTTAGCTCACCCTCCATGCTGCCTCCCAGACAGGTCCGCGCTCGCAGGTGCATGGAGGGGATCCGGCATTGAGGAATGATGTCGGATAATAGGCCTCTTTCCCATCATTAATAAACCCCCCATCACAGCCGCTCATGTCTTCCATTAGCCGGGTTCCTGTTTAATCCCAGTGTGTGTGTGTGTGTGTGTCTGTGTGTGTGTATGTCTGTGTATGTGCCTGTATGCCTGGGTGTGTGTTTGTGTGTGTGTGTGTGTGTGTGTGTGTGTGTATGTGTGTGTGTGTGTGTGTGTGTGTGTGTGTATGTCTGTGTATGTGCCTGTATGCCTGGGTGTGTGTTTGTGTGTGTGTGTGTGTGTGTGTCTGTGTATGTGCCTGTATGCCTGGGTGTGTGTTTGTGTATGTGTGTGTGTGTGTGTGTTTGTGTGTGTGTGTGTGTGTGTGTCTGTCCTTGTGTCCTGTGTGTTTGTGTGTGTGTGTGTGGGTGTGTGTGTGTGTGTGTGTGTGTGTGTGCGTCTGTCCTTGTGTCCTGTTTCTGTGTGTGTGTGTGTGTGTCTGTCCTTGTGTCCTGTGTGTTTGTGTGTGTGTGTGTGTGTGTGTGTGTGTGTGTGTGTGTGTGTGTGTGTGTGAGTGTGTGTGTGTGTGCTGTGCATGCTTGGTTGGACAGACCGGCCCCTCTCTCAGCTTGGGGGTCAGAGGTCACCCAGCCAGTGGACTGATCCCCCATGCTGCGCTTGTCTCTCCGGCTACAGGTCATGTGATCAAGAGTGATGTCACAACATCGCCCATCAGTCACTACGTTTACATTCACACATAGGACAGCAGACACTTTTATCCTACATTTGTCAATCAAAGAGAAACAACAATATATCCCTGTTGCTAAAGCAAGGATTTTCATAGAACCAAGTGGCAAGCACTAACAATTGTTCTGCTAACCCATTCCCCATATACAACAAAGCATCCCCATATACAACAAAGCATAAAAACAAACATAGATAGGATAAGAAGCTACATGATGCTAAGTCCTATTTACTACTAAGTGCAAGGACGTACAACATACAATAAGTATGTACATTAAGTGCCAGGACGTAAAACATACAATAAGTGTGTACATTAAGTGCCAGGACGTAAAACATACAATAAGTGCGTAAGAGGGCAGTGGGGGAAAGGGGGAGGGTAATAATTTCAATGAATCAATACAATTGATAAAAGGGCCACACAGTATACAACAATTCCCGCTAGCGAACCAAGCTCACAGGCTAGCATCAACGCAGCCCCACATCTGTATTTCACCCAGTGTTGAGTGTCTCTGCTCGCCGGGGGGGGGGGGGGGCGGTGTTGTCCCCTGCACCGCGATGATGCGGAGCGCGTAACACTGACAAACAGCTCTTTGAAACCCGACACAAAGCAACCGGGCCGGGGGAGAGCCCAGCCCTTAGTCCCGGGCATTAGGGAAAGTTGGAGGGGAGGCTTGGAAGTATTTAAAAGAACTATAGATTTTTCCTTGAGTAAGAGATAGTCGGGGTGGGGGGGGGGGGAACCCTAAGAAGATTTGGTGATAGAGAAGCATTCAGCGTCCCCTTTTGTCCCTTGTAATTCCGTTGCATGTGAAAGGACGCACAAGGCTGTAGTTTCCGCCAGAGGACTGAATGACAGCATATGGCGAAAACTTCCTCTATCAGCCCCCCTGGCTATTAGCACCCTTGGGGTTCTGCCACAGATATGCTAAATGGGTGGAAACTGAGCTTTCTTTTATGGCGCTTAAGGTAAACGTTACACCTGGCAGTGAATGGGGCCACAGATAAAACCGGGTTATTATTTAGATCCCCACCCAGATGGCAGGAAATAATGGGGGACGAGAGAGAAGATAGGTGAGCGGAGAGCTGAGCGTCAGCTGATGCTCCTTCTTGTCTCTCTGTCATCCGATCCATGCAGGAGTGTATCTGGATCAAAGGGGCCCCGGGCCCCGCAGGATGGCGTGTGGCTGACGTGTTTATCTGTGGATACTGAGGGCAGTAAATTATCACTGACCCAGGGTGTAAGGAGAGCCAGGGGGTGGGAGGCCTTCCTGGAGCCCCCATGTGTTCTGGGAGTGTTCTGGAGAACGGGGGGGGGGGGGGGGGGTAGGTTTGAGGGTAAACTGTCACTTTGAGGAAGGTTGACCTGTCAGCTTTGACCCCTGGGTTCCTTTGAACCAGGACAATCTGGTGAGTGGCCCTGCGAGGGCCAATTTGCCGGGGGATTTACACATGAAGGGCCCCGAAGGCTTCTCCTCTGGAGGATTTATTATGCATGGAAATTAAAAACAGGTGCATTTTGAAATGGATCGAAAATCCCATTTCTCCATCTCCGTCTCTCTCTATCGCTGTCTTTCTCTCTCTCTTTCTCTCTCTCTCTCTCTCTCTCTCTCTCTCGCTCTCTCTCTCTCTCTCTCGCTCGCTCTCTCTCTCTCTCTCTCTCTCTCTCTGTCTTTTGCTCTCTCTCGCGCAATCTCTCTCTCTCTCTTTCTCTTCCCCTCCCCCCCCCCCCCCCTCTCTCTCTATTTCTCAAGTTTAAACATCAAAGCCCTGTTGAGACCCCCCCCCCCCCCCTCCATCATGTTCCTGGAGGTCCGTGATGAAGTGTCCACAGTTGGCAGGAAGGAGAGTTCATCGATAAAACGGATGGCCGCTTAACAGCTGCAAACTGGAGCTTTTTACTCATCCAGGAGATTCTGTTTTACGATACCCGGGGTCTGCAGAACGCCGTAAAAGAGACATAAAGGAGATACATATTGAATGGCAGTAACTCTTGTTAAATGAGGGGGTCCAATAGCGTTTCAACGTATTGACAGAACGTTTGAGTGGCAGCAGCAGGTAAACAGCATTGTATATTTGTGCGAGGGAGAGAGAGTCAGTGACTTGGTAGCCATTGTTTTCACAGGGCAAGGTAATGTCTGTATTCACAACAACAAATATGTGATCCGGCTGGGATGTTTGCGCAATATGACCTGCCAGAATGATGGCTTATGCAGTTACATGGCGTCACCTTGCGAATTAATGAATCCCTCAGCAAATAAAAGGAGGCAGACAGTCAGTCAGTCAGTCAGTCAGTCAGTCATTCAGTCAGTCAGTCAGCCAGTGTTCAGAGGCCCCACGCTGCCTGCAGCGCTCGATTGGTTCAATAAAAGAGCCAATGCTGTAAGGCTTCCCTGATCCATTCTATTGATCAGAAACAGTGTGCGCTGTTGGCCAATAAATACCATTAATCCCTACTGCTCATCCCCAGCACACACACAGACAGACACATACACACACACACACACACACATACACACACACACACACACACACACACACACACACACACACACACATATACACACACACACACACACGCACACAAGCACAAGTGCATGCATACACACACACACACACACACACATACACAAGCACAAGTGCATGCACACACAGACACAAACACACACACACACACACACACACACAAACACACACACACACACACACGC
>NC_136935.1:7288579-7371079 GCF_949987615.1 Pollachius pollachius
ATCCATTATTAAACAGGCCGCAGCTTGCGCTCAGCCCACAGGTGTCCGAGGGCGCAAGCCAAAAGACATCAAAAGACTACTTCTACAATCCCTCCGATGGTCTATTTACTTTGTCCATTCTGTTTACCCAAGATGTGTATTCCAAAGGCACGACCAGCAGATTGCACAACAGGAGATCGAACCAGGCGATATGTGTGTTTATAGTTGAAACAGTATGAAAAGGAAATCGACCAGGCTGTTCAACAAAATATGGCGAAAATAAGGGATTATAGCTCTAAATAGTAGGTGTAGCCGAGACATAAATGGTGTCCCTATTGTGTTGGCAAGAAGAATGAAGCACACATGCAGTCTAAGCATCTGGATCAATCTTGAGATCAGGGATGTGTTAATGCCCTCCTTCTGAGCAGCTCTCGATCGCTAGGCCTAATCTGCAGACTGTCAACACTCTGTCTCTCTCTCTCTCTCTCTCTCTCTCTCCCTCCCCATCTCTCTCTCTCTCTCTCTCTCTCTCTCTCTCGCTCTCTCTCTTGCTCTCTCTCTCCCTCCCCCATCTCTCTCTCCCTTTCCCTCTCTCCTCGTGCTTGGTTCCTGGAAGAGGGGGGGGGGGGGGGGGGGGGGGGGGTAATCAATGTGAGTCATGTGTCCCAATCACAAAAACATCTCCCCATGGGGGTGCCTCTCAGAAGTCTCCGGAGGAGCTGGGCAGAAGGAACACGATTGCTCCCCACGGGGTAATTACTGGTCGGGGGCTCCATGGCTTCCAGTGTGTTTGTCCGAGTCCGAGTCAGAAGGGGTTACAGACAGAGAGCCTAACGACCCAGCCAGTGCTGTTAGCGCAGTGGGAGACCCCTTCCTCCACCAGGGTCATTGTCTGGTGGTACACTCACCGAGGACAATAACACCGCTACTCACCAAGGACGGGCACTGGAGAGAGAAACCCCTTAACATGGCGCTATTGGGCTCATATAAGGGCCCGTGTTAAGAAGGGCAAATCAACAACCAAAACAACAACAAGAGCCGAAGGAGAGCTTCTTCTGGTGCGTTGGTCCATCTGTGCAACCCCCAGACACACACTCCCACCACCACCACCACCCTTCTGAAAAACAGGTTCAACATTTTACTGTTTATGGGTTAAAGGGGTCATAAAATTAAACAAACACTAAAACTTTGTCTGCCTGCCTCAGGGCCTTTTGTTATTTTTAAAGCTAACTTCCACCTCTGATGTGGCCATTGATAAGCACACTTTGTCCCCTCCTTCATCCAAGCAATGAACCGACGGTATTTCAGTTTGAGAATAATGACGAACCCACACGTACGATTCTGGAGTTATTTGTGTTTGCTGTTTTTTGTCAAGTATGTCAAAACGGGACAAACCCAGAGTCCGTTCTCTCTAAACAACATTTCTAACACTGTTATTAACATGTTGTTCAACGGAACATTAAGTGTTGTAGTGTTGTAGCAAGCAATGGTTCTAGCCACTAGCCAAACCCTGTTTCCCCAGTGCATTCATACAGATAGGTTTGCCTAGTTTGTGCTTAAACTCAGGCAGCCCTGCTTGAAGGGAGGACACCGTGAGAGGCTTGCTAGGAGGTGAACTGTGGAGACGGTGTGGCTGATGGTGGCTCCGGGTTAAGACTTAAGTAAGCCCTCTCTGCACAGTAGCAAACAGAGAAGGCCGATGAGGGTGAAAACAGTCATTAGTGCTCTATAATCAGGGACAATAATACACACACACAAACACAAACGCACGTGTGTGTGTGTGTGTGTGTGTGTGTGTGTGTGTGTGAGTGTGTGTGTGTGTGTTTGTTCATGTATGTGTGTGTGTGTGTATGTGTGTGTGTGTGTGTGTGTGTGTGTGTGTGTGTGTGTGTGTGTACATTCATGATTCCCACGGAGGTCCTTAGATTACAAATCTTCCTCCCATACACATACATAAAAATAAGGAAAACCCTGAAAGTGCTAAAGGTTAAACAATATAATTATCAAGACAACATAATTTATTTATAGACACGTGTATTTTAATGCTATGTTCGTCTTATTTTGAATGCAATTTATGTAGTTTATATTAAATCATGTGTGTTGTCATATGTGACAACACAAATCAAACCTGCCACGCAAATCCACAAAATCAATTTGTACTTGCACAAGCACAGATTTTTTTTATATTGCATTTGTTTTAACATAAAATGATAACCTGCATAGCAATATGTTCAAAAACAAAGTGTTATATATTTGTCTGTGAAATCCTAAATTAACACCATTAAGGAGCAGTCTCACACGGGGGGGAGAGTTTCTATCCTATACTGCCCTCATGTGGAGAAATATTCTCAAAGCCACCACTTTATCTAAAAAAAACAAGAGCAATTAATTCTAATAAATCAAATAATATATAACGATGAACGAAACAAAAATATTATATATTCTTGTATGTTGCATCGCATAGATAATCACTACCAATATAAGTCGAATACCCTCACATGAAGTAACAGCACACCACGTCCCATTTCAACCACGAAAGAAGCTTAGAAAATAAAATATCTAGACTGGGTAGTAGGTAATATAGTTACACTAACATTTATAGTTATATTATATAACATTATATAATATATATTATATATTTTATATTATATATACAGTATAATAATATATTATAATGTATAATTATATATATTATACATATGTAATATATATATATATATACTTTATTATATTATTATATATATCTATAGTTAGTTATAGATCAAGCCGCCAGACGCCACTGACGAAACGCGAAAACGATACCCCCAGGTCCCCCAACATCCGGGCGCTCCAGCCGCTCCAGCCTCCTCTGAACCCGGGGACGGACGACGGAGGGCGGCGGATCACACCCAGCAGGCGCACCGATGACAGCTGTCAGCCGGGAACATAACCTCACATTCTGACGGGGGGAAACAACGTCGCATGGCTGTCTGAATCACCGGGGAAGAGGAGGACTTCAACCAGCGGGCCGCGGCACGCTGGACTTGAAGGTAGGGGGATACGGTCGGCTGGGAGCGGGGCGTGCGGCGTCCGGGGTCCGGCGGGTGTCGGGAGTAGCCGGGGTTAGCTTTCCAGGCTAACTGAGCTAATCGAGCTAATCAGCTAACGGATTTAGCTAGTCTTCTCTCCATCAACAACACCCTCTGCGGTGTATTAGCGGGGTTACTATGGAGAAAGGGGGACTTGTGACTAGTATGGCTGACCATCCTTTTAATTTTAAATCCCAGATATGAATGTAAAAGTGCGTTGTTGTAACTTTCCAGGTGGACGTAGCTCGGTAGCTCGGCTAATTCACAAATTAGCCAGCTCACCTGATCTATCGTGTGTCCGTCGGGGCTAATGTTAGCCGCCAGGATGTGTTTTAACAGCCTACTCATGGTGGGTTATGTGCACGCTGGACGTGTAGCGGGACGCCCATTGATTACGCGATATTTAGCAATAAGCAGGACACTAAATATAGGATGACCGAGGCGAAGGTTACGATCCCCCCCAGAGGTAGGGCTGGTGTTTCAGCCCAAACAACCCATTATGGGGGTGGTTGGTGTACATCTGGGCTGGATTCATGTGTAAACCAGCGTTTGGTTTAACCATAATGCCGTGGGATCGACACATGGTCAACGATTTTGCTTATTATCGGCAGTCGGGAGTTGGTAACCAGTACCAATGTTTATATGACACACCGATCCCCCGTGTCCCTGGCACCTTATCTGGGCGTATTCCTGTCAAATCAGCCTCATGACTCAACCGCGGTTGTATTGATGTCTGCAATAACTGTTCCACACTAACCGATTGATTAGCCTTTCAAACCACTGCGATGTTGTTCTCTCATGAACTATATTTATAGATTACACTCGCATTGTGTTATGCTGACCGTCTCCAATGCCCCCAGCACCACACACGATAGACCAGATCCTGGATGGCGTGAGAGTTCATCTTGCTGTCACTTTTTACAGCTGGTTTATGTCAACCACAACTGTTTATGCAAAGCCTCCTACAGCGAGAGCAGTCAGGAATGAGTTACTATGGTGGTCTCCTCTTGCTGCAGAAAGGGAGTGATGGGATCAGGGTTAGGTCATACCCTACATAAGGTGAACATGTCCAGCTGTATTTAGCCCTGAAAGTTTACAAGGAAAAAGTTTATGTGTGCTGTCGTAGGTTACGTGTGCTTTTATCAATGGCTTAGATCCTCAATGCGTTTCTGTTTCGGAAAGCCTATGCATTTACCGAATAACGTTTAATAAAATGTAAATGGTAACTAATAATCCTGTTCGGTTTGTTTTCAGGTGCTGGGCCAACAGTTTTATCTTTTTGGTCTCAAAGCGGCGTATTGGTGCTGAAGTTTCCTGGGGCGCCATGGGGACACAAGGTACTGGGAGGAAGCGAGCCCCGGTGAGAGACCGCTTCTCGGCCGAGGATGAGGCCCTGAGCAGCATCGCTCGGGAGGTGAGTTCAGGTCCCTGCACAACCAGGCCGTCCTGCTGCGGATCACTGATAAACATGCAATCTACACGGAAAATAATGTTTACATAATATCCGCCTCTTTTTCTTCTGCCGTAATCAGGGTAGCGGCGAAAATGAGTAGATAGAATAAGAAAAATGCATCAACGATTTTCAGGCAGCTTGTGGCCCAGGAGATAGAGTGGGTTGGCTGGTAACCAGAAGGTTGCTAGTTCGATCCCCTGCTCCTCCTAGCTGAGCTGTTGAGGTGTCATTCTGCAAGACATCTCACCCTAACTGCTCCCGACAAGATGTTAGAAAAGCGCTGTATAAATGCAGTCTGGTCAAAGAATGGATGACCATGGAACAGGAGTTGAGCCAAAGGGTCCCTCAGGCACACATTTTCACATAATGCTGGCCTTTGTTGGGCGATGGTGTTTCTGCTCATGACATGTGGATATTCAGGTTCTCTTCACTAAACGCTGCTGCAGCCGGAGCAAGGGAGACAGCTGCTTTTGGGGATTGACTTGACTTGTCGTGATTTGGCTTTAGGAGGAGGAAGGAGGGGGGCGGGGGCAGCGTCAGAGAAAGCAATGTGAGGGAGACAACCTGGCCTGTGTTGACTTGCCTGGAGTAGATCATTCCGTTTGGTTACGCACAGGGATGCCATTCCTTTGCTTTTCCCCAGACCAAGCGGATTGGTCGGCGTACAGGGTGAAAACATGTGGATCACAAGGCACAAATCACTCCCGATACATTTAGAGTACGCTTTTCCATATTTTCTTGTTGTGTTCGGATGATTTTGCAAGACTGTTGTTGCTGCTTGTCTCCGAGTGTCTGAGCGAGGGTTCCGGTTTCCCTCCCTGAAGCCTTCGTAAATCGTCTCACTCAGCTCCCTATGGCTGCCTTGATACAGTTAAAGAATGTTCCATCCCGGTCTGTCGCTCCGTGCCTGTGCACTTGCACTCAGCGCAGGGCTCCATTTGCTCCCTTTATAGTCATGCAGGCCGATCATAGAAACATGAGTCATCGGCACCACCCAGTTGGTCTCTGAATGAATCAGTTTTTCTGGAATGAACCTCGTTGACGTTGGCTCTGCTTGTCTAAAAACGGCGGACATTAGCTCAGCCCGGAAACCTCAGACACTTCCCCACTTTCCAATATAGTGCTGTGAAACGTAGCAACTTTCTAATTTCTATCGTGGGTTATTCATGCCAGGCCTCAAATGTTGAGAGTGAGTTCTGCTGGTGCTTGGCACAGACCACGGCAGAGAAAGCTGTTGAATTTGAGCCCTGCACTCCATAGCCTTGCTTTGGAGGACACTTGCGTTACCGTCATTCTGAAACATTAGAACCCCCTCACATCATGGCCGACATTAGGATCTGATGGTGTTTGATGGTAATCAAGGCTGACTTGGCCCAGTACTACTCTTGTTTGTGCAGCGTTGGACGCCTGCACTCATACAGTGTATGATTCAAACCCTTAGCTGTGAAATTGACACTTGTACATGTTCTGTTTGGCTGCGGCCTCTGCTGTTTGACACTTTACTCCAGACCATGCCTCAGTGATAAAGTGTTTTAAACTAGTTACGTAATGGCTATTTCAGCTTATATAATAGTCTACTCACACATTTGAGAAGCCTGCTGACCTAGTTAATGATCAGATCAGTCAAAGATCAGATTGTAAGGCTTGATACTGTCAGTACATGTATTAAAGCCAGTTAGCTGGTTATATGAAAGACTTTATTGATCAAATGTTGTCATGGATATATAACGTAAATACTGGGCTTTCAGTAACAGACATTATCCTCCAATGTTACAGTAGTATGACATTATTATTGGCATACGAATAAGGTTTCCATGTACCACATGGATCTGATAGTCATTCTGGAGGGTAGTTCCAAGGAAGGCACCTAAATGTGAGGACAATGGGAGGATTTGTATAAAGACATTCACCAAAGCAAAGAGTCTTCTGAGCAGCGCATTTGTCATGTGTTACAACTAAAGGGAATGACTGTTCTCTTAATCCAAATGAAATCATAACAGAGACATGGTTGGAAGTATGCGGCATGTATAAATACTCCCACACGCACCAGCACACTGAGTCACGGCGCCCAGGGCGATGGAGGCGCCCTGATGCATGGCGGTGCTGGAGGTGTATGATGGTGCACTTCTGGCTCTGCTCAGATTCCCCCCCGGCCCCGGCCCCATGATGTGGGCGCTGTGAGAGCTGCAGGCCTAGCGGACAGAGCTATAGATAGAGGCCGAGACGTCGGACTCAGCTGTGCTGCTGTGCAGAGGAGGTCACACGGTCGGACAGGTGCAGGGAACACAGGCCCACCGCCCAATACCACCGCCGCTCCCCGCCGGCTGTCTGCTGGTTGGGCTGACATAGACACACACACACACACACACACACACACACACACACACACACACACACACACACACACACACACACACACACACACACACACACACACACACACACACACACACACACACACACAGGTATACATACAAACACAGTCACACACACACAAACACACAAGTGTACAAACACACACTTAAAGACACACACAGGCACACCAACACCGCTCCCCTAGTGCTGCAGTCTATCGCCTGGATGGGACGGAAGACAGACAGACAGACAGACAGACACAAACACACACACACACACACACAACTTGTTTCTGTCTCAGTACATGGTCATAGAAAGCAGGTCCTGTTTTTTGTGCCCACCACAGTAGCCAACCACCCTCAGGACAGGGTATTGACATTTTGCTGCTCACTGATGGTTACTGAGAATGGTGACACTTCCACCTGACTGATGATTGTTGGTTCTTGTTATCATTATGAAAACACACATGGAATGCACTTAGCAAGGTAGCACCAAGTGCTTTCCAAGTTTGGTTTGGTCATAGAATGGATTCTTCTAGTATGAAAATCGCTATGTTCAATACCAGTAAGCCATCTCATTATGAACTGATTAACTCCTCTTTTGTGCATGCAGTGAAGCCACGGCTAAAGGTTTTGAAGTCACCGGTCTCTGAATGACAACGTAACCTAATTGGCCAACAGGACTTGTTGTGTTTGAAGCCTGCATTGTCCTTTCTAAATGTCCTGCAACAGAACGGAGTGCCCTCTAGGATCTCTAGTTTCCCTCATCTTGGATCTCATATAAAAAGGCGTGGTTTTATCTTGCCTTTATGACTGTTGAAGTACTCTCTCCCAAGGCAACGTTTCCTTGGACGCCAATTGCTAAAGTTAAATCGTTCTCACGATGGCTCAACGTTTTTAACGTTAAAGTTTCTGCTGTTGGTAAACAAAACAAATCAAGGTGACTTCTCCACTTACAAGCGAGACAAAGAGCACCAACAACACAACTTTGGGCCATTCCCAACAGGAACAGCCCACGGCCAAACATGCCCTGCACTTTGGCAGCCCTGATAAGCCTTCTCTGGAATTCTGTCCCCAGTTGTCAGCAGCGGCCAGATACTGATAGGAAATGCCCAGTATTTATGGCCCCATACTCCAGGGGAAGATAAAGAGGATGAGCTGTGTGGGGGAGTCATTGTGGCATTGTCTTTTACAGGCGGTATGTTTAGTTTCAAAAGGCATTAATGCTAATGGGGACGAGGAAGGGCCTAGCAGAGCACTGAGTCCTGCTGACAGCAACCCCCTGCAGGCTGGGTACTGTCAGGTCTGGTTTGTATCAGACCCCCCGCCCGCCCGCCCGCCCGCCCGCCCGCCGGCCGGCCGGCCGGCCGCGATTCTATTTACATTTAGGGCATTTAGCAGACACTTTTATCCAAAGCCACTTACAAAGGTTAATACACACATTGACACACCGACGACAGTGTCAGCAAAGCAAGGCGAGAGCTAGCTTGTCGGGAGTAGTTAGGGTGAGGTGTCTTTCTCAGGGACACCTCGGCACTCAGCTAGGAGGAGCCAGGGATCGAACTAGCAACCTTCCGTTTACCAGCCAACCCGCTCTACCTCCTGAGCCACATGCCGCACTGGGCGGATACTGTAGGGTCTTGCTTGGATCAGCCCCCCACTGCTGTGTTTCCCTGGAAAATGAGCTCCCCTGTTCATCCTGGCTTGACTCAGCACAGCAGTGGGCCGGGGGTGCAATGGGTCTCGGTCTTCTTGTCCCTTCCTCAGGAAAGATTGATGAGGCACGAGGTGTTGATAAAGACCTCGTAAAAAAGCGGTCTGTTCCTCATTCTGGGTTTATGCGCTACTTTCGCTTGAGTGCATGAGTATTCTGCTCGTTGAAATCAGTGCCATAACTTTGCTCTTTTTACTGTTTACTGGGTGAAATGAGGCCATGTTGAAGCCCAGTTTACCCAATCGGATTCTGTTTGTTTGTTCACCATTGACATCCCCCACATACCCCCAGCATGGGGTCCTAACATGAGCCTCCCTGGAGCTGATGCTTAGCACATGTTGTTGCTGGTGATGATGAGGCATCCCAGGCCCTCTGGCTGTTGCTCCACAGTATTCTGGAGCTGTGACTCAGCCAGGGCAAACGGTGCTGTATGGTCTTGTCAGTCAATGTCTGCAGTTCATTACACTCTGATGTATTGCGAGGCTGTTGTTCAAGAAAGGAATCCCAGGGATGATAGGATACATGACTCCTGACAGAAGGACAGCATCTTTGGTTTTGTGTGTCGGCTGTGTGATGACCATGACTATCGTAGTAGTATTACAACTTTTATTAGCAGCATTCATCCGACTTTATGGAAGTCCCCATTAATATTGATCAAGATAGTCATGGAAATATAATGTAAATACTGTGCTTTCAGTAACAGACATTTTCCTACAATGTTACAGTAGTATGGAGGTTTGGATCTTCAACATGGATCTGATAGTCATTCTGGAGGGCAGTTCCAAGGAAGGCGCGTAAATGGGGGGATAGGAGAATTTGTATAAAGACTGTATCAGCAAAGCAAATAGTTTTTTTGCTGTGCAAGTGACATTGAGAAGCCCACTGTAGCTCATGTTTGTCAGGGGGCTGCTAAAAGGGCCGGTTAATGTGCGACAAACTAAAAACTCAAACTACCTATGCATACTTTGATTAAGCACTCAAAAAGAAGTCTGAAACTCATGTGTTCATACGTCTCCCATTCACCCTCAACCTGTGTCATCATTGCCTTCCAAAACGTTTCCTTACACCATTATTCCTATTGCTTTGAACATTGTGGTCCGGTTTCCTTGACGACGGTGAGCCCTCCAGTGTCCACGCGCGGCTAACCGTGTGTGTGTGTGTGTGTGTGTGTGTGTGTGTGTGTGTGTGTGTGTGTGTGTGTGTGTGTGTGTGTGTGTGTGTGTGTGTGTGTGTGTGTGTGTGTGTGTGTGTGGACGGACGCTCTCCCTCCTCAGGCGGAGGCCAGGCTGGCGGCGAAGAGGGCCGCGCGGGCGGAGGCCAGGGACATCCGCATGAGGGAACTGGAACGGCAGCAGAAGGAGGTAAGACCCAGCGAGCGGAAAGCTGAGCCACCGAGTGGCCCGGCTAACCACTGGCCACTGTCCCTGCGAGGGCCAAGGCATGGCGTCACTCCTCCTGCTCTTAATATAGGCCATGGCGGAGACCTCCGCCAGGTCCCTTTCAGTGTGCGTTTGATTTTCCCTCCCCGGTCCAGTATAAATACGGAACGCAGCGTGTATACACACAAAGGAAAGTCTGTTCCACCGCGAGGAGCTCATTTCGGGCTGGAGGGTGTCTTGTGTATGCAGGAAGTGATTCCTTAAGATGGAGCAAACAAATCAGGTCTCCTTCGGCTGTCCTTGGCTACGAAACATTTCCATAGCTGCCCCCCCCCCCCCCCCGTGTTAATTCTCTAGCTTCTCCAGACTTATTCTCTCCTAGTCTCTCCCCCTCTCTTCCCTTCTGTTTTATCCTCCACGGCAGTGTCTCCAAACCAGTGTGCCTTGAGGGCGATCTAGGTGGGCCTAGGCTTGTTTCCCTTATTGAGTCATTCTTCCAAGTAATGCAACTCACTTTCAATACAATATTATTATTCATTCATTATTTACTCATGAGTCTCCACGTGGCACTGGTTGTGGACAGTCTGCCGTGTGTAAATCGATGCCAACAATGCTAATAACCCAGTATCTATAATCTGGTCATACCGGAGCTGACATTCGTCCTAACAAATGTCCTGTGCCATTTAAGGTAGTCGTCCGTGTGTTTCCGGTTGGGAGCGCGGTGTGCCCAAACTCCTGAGAGGTTGGAAACCACCGCTGTGTGGTGTTCATAGCGTCACAGGGGAAAGATCAATATGTGCTATTGCTCCGCTCTCAGTGTAACTTTGGAACAGTGCTCCGGTTCTTCAACCCTGTGTGGTGACCGATGAGGTAACCTCTTATTTCCACAGAGAGTCAACAGTGGAGCTGGTTTCCCTTTTTCTCCCTTCCTGCACACTCCGGTCATGACTTGTGTACTTTAGACAGCACCTGACGCAGCGAAAGTATGAGTCACCTTGTGTGTGTGTGTGTGTGTGTGTGTGTGTGTGTGTGTGTGTGTGTGTGTGTGTGTCCCCACTGCACACTGTCTCTTCTACCTGTCTCCGTCCAGCTCCCTTACCACTCTTCGTCTGGAAGTGGGGGCCGTAAATGGGGTCAGATCCACCAGTGGATGGTAGGTCCTGGGGGGTCGGGGAGCAGCTGGAACTTCCACCCAACCCCTCTCGCTGTGTGTCTATTTGCTGTACTAAAGACTCGCTTGACTGGAAGTGGCCAGAGTAGAACGGACTCACTTTAACAGCACTTTAGCTCCCTGGCAGAATGCCACTGGGCTCTGTTTGTTTTGGATACACTGCGCCCGGTGTGTCTGCCTGTCGGCCTGCCTGCCTGTCTGTCTTATCATAAGAGACTTTGTGACTAGACTGCATGGTTTTTAAAGATGCGCAGAGAAAGAGTTGTTTCAAATAACCAGTTTTAGTTTTCGATTGCCGTTGGCGTGCGATGGGGGTGGTGTGCTAGCACACCAGAACTAAGTTCTGTTGCTTTTTGAAATGAGAAAAACGACCCGCTCCCTTGAACTCAACGTCTTGTTTGAAACGTGTGACTAAACACCTGGCTTGTTTTTTAAATTAACTGTGTTGTGAACATGCTCTGCATCGTTGCCATGGGTTTGGCTTTCGCCTCTGTCTGGTTGGAGCTGATGGGCTTCATGCATTCAGTCTTGGCCTCCTGTGGTCCTCACCTGTGGTCCTCACCTGTGGTCCTCACCTGTAGTTCTCCTCTCCTCCAGGCCGACACTGAGAAGGCCAGAACCACCACTAGTAGTAGTCGGTCCAGCGGCTATCAGCGGCGGGTCGGTATCCACTGTCCTCTCTTCTGCCTGTTCCTTCTCTCTCCTCTTTCTTATCGTTCGCCCCTCTCTCTCCTCTTTCACATCATTCACCTCTCTCTCCTCTTTCTTATCACTCGCCCCTCTCTCTGTCCTCTTTCTTATCATTTAGCCCTCTCTTTCCTCTCTCTCCTCTTTCTTATCACCGCCCCTCTCTCTGTCCTCTTTCTTATCATTTAGCCCTCTCTTTCCTCCCTCTCCTCTTTCACATCATTCACCCCCCTCCAGGTCCCTTGTTCATAACAACTCTCTCTGTACGTCTCCCTCTTCCCCCCCCCCCCCCCCCCCCCCCCCCCCCCGTCCACAGGGCCTGGACGATGACCTCATGTCGGTCCGCAGCTACAGGGTGTGTACATATGGGCATCATGGAGTAGACAGGCTGGTCCGCTCTTATGAAGACTGTGTATTGTGAGCCATGTGTGAAAGGCCTCTGTGTCTGTTTGATTGGTGGGCCAGTTAAGGAGAAAGTGTTGATGGGGTTTGTGTACAATGTGCTCACCTTTTTAGAAGCTTGAGCCTCATGTTTCCAATCTTTATTTCTGTTCTCGGTCTCAAGTCCACGTCTTCTTCGGTGCGAGACCTGAGCTCTCAAAAGAGATCTGAGAGCAGGTCCAGCTCCCGAAGGAAAGACCTCTTGGTAGGGTTCTGAGGTTTTGCATGCAAGTGTGAGGGCATGCATCGCCTTCAGATAAAAAGTGATGATGATGGTCAACCGCGTATGTTTTAGTAGTTTGAAGGCGATGGCGGCTCGCATTGTATAACACCATGATCATCAGCAGGTTTTCAACTTTTGTTACAACCACTTTATGTACAGCCCACTTTAGTTAGTTACAATTAAAGACACACTGTAGTCAGACGCATCGCTGGTTGTATTATAGGTTGATGGATGGCGTTGTTAAAGCGTAGGCTTTTGATACATAACTGTATAATGAGCTGCTGATAACCAAGCAGAGAAAAAGCAGGATTTCCTTCATTTTAATGGAGATACATTTCACATCGCACACATTTTCTTCAGGACTCAGCTGTTCTTGGTACTTTCATCCAATGTTATGCGTGTGGTGCCAAAAGATTAACCTTCCCCAAATATTTTCAACCTAAGATAAACCATTATAATTGCCGTTTTTCTGTTACTCATACAGTAGACTGTTGGCTTCTAACAAAAATCTGAACTGTTGTTTTTCTAAATTATGATTTGTAGCATGAAGCACAAATCTGACAGCATGCTGAAAGTCAGACTTGTGTGCACCAGATGTTGGACCTTCCACGGTCAACACTCTCTCTCTCTCTCTGTGTCCCTCGCTCTCTCTCCAGTCCGACAGCCTCTCAACCACGTCTGGGCTGAAGAGCTCCCGCTCCACTGTATGTATCCGCGCTACGTGCTACGCACTTCCTGATAGGCCTTTGTCTCTGTAGTTCGCTTTGTGCTGACGTTGGTGTTTTGTGTCTCCGGTGTGAGGCAGAGCTCTGTGTACAGTGACCTGCAGGGCCATAGGAAGGCCTCGTCCATCAGCTCCTCCTCCTCCAGGAAGGATCTGCTGGTCAGTGTTTTCCCTTCCCTGTTCCCCTCCCCCCCCCGTTAGCATGTGAGCCTCTTGCTGCTAGAATCGATGCTACAGAGCTTCTTTACTTTCACTGTTCAGTGTTTCCCCTAGGATGGAGTTGCAGCAGCGGAGGTTGCGGAGGTCACAATGTTTTGGGGCTCTATAGTCAATAATGGTGACGTTACTAGCTAACACACAGAGCCTTAGCTAAAGGTTGTAGTAGGACCATAAAGAGGCCGTGCCTATATGGAACAAGTTTTGGGGCTCTAGAGTCAATAATGGCGACACTATTGAAATCTTACCATTGTGGTCGTTTTCAGTTTTGCACTTTGCACACCGTCCGGTTGTGCGCGGCTGAAAGCCGACAGCTCATAGAAGCCAATGCAATTCACCGTTCGCTAAAGACGACTTGTTTGGATGAAAACAATGTTGTAGCTGGTTCTCTAGGTTACTACATTTAGCTTGAGGTGTCAATTGTGTCGCAACAATGTTTGACTGATGATCTATTGAAACGCAAACTCCGAATCTGCCAATTTATTTCCAACTTTACGGAAGTTCCTCTCCGTTTGTCTGCTTTACTCACAGGTGTGTGAATTGACCTGGATATGAAACGCATCTCCAGCGTTCGTAGCGCACGGAATGTCATATTGTTTTGCGTAGCGCAAAATAATATAACATTCGTATTTTAAAGAGATAAGCTGAAGCTCTCCTCTCCTTTTGTTAAAAAAAGAAAGAAATTCAGCAGCGGCGGTCATATTTCCGCTGCTAGGTGCATATAGGGGAAACACTGCTGTTGGAACAAGAGTCTGTGTTGCTTTAGCGCTCCTCTGCATAAGGATTGACTAAGAATGAACGTCTTTAGGAGGTGTGTGTGTGTGTTTGTGTGTGTGTGTGTGTTAGTGTGTGTGTGTGTGTGTGTGTGTGTGTGTGTGTGTGTGCGTGCGCGTGCGCGTGCACGAATGAGACCACTGTAAGCGGCCTCAACCTGTCTTATCTGTTGTGTTTGGGGCTCTTCCTAGACTGGGCTGTACCACGATCAGAGGAAGTACAGCAGCCTCACCGCCAAGTCCAAACCTCCGTCTTCCATCAGCTCATATCAGCCAATGACCTCATATCAGCCCCGGGTTGGTGCTCCCACACCCAGCCCCTACACACAAGCACACACACACACAAACGTATACATAGACATGTACACACATGAACTCACACACAAAGTAGGCATACACACGTGCACGCACGCATACACACTCAAACGCATGCACATGCACACACATACACGCACATGCACACGCAATTGCACACACATAAACGCACAGGGCAGTCTTCCCATCACTACTGCTTCTCATCCTGGGTAGAGTTATCAACATAATAAACTTCAGCCCGGCCCAGAGAACGCCTATCTTTATCACTCGGGCTTAACGGCAATAATAAATCTCTGCTGTTGTATCAGGAGTTTATGGCTGGTGTACTGCATCAGTCTCCTAGACACACTATCCGTCTCGCGGCAGACGTCGGGGCTAATGCATCTGTGCTGAACAATATCCACTCCAGAGCCTAGCGATAAAGAGAGACTGTCTGGCGATTTCAATCCATGCAAATGCCTCCAGTGCGCATTTGCCCAAAGCCTTGTAGATAGTGTAGAAACAGGGATCTCACTTTCACACACACACACACACACACACCCACACCCAGTGGCTGCACATCCTAACCCCACTGCAGGTCAGACCTCAAACTCAAACGGCTTTCTCCTACTCTTCAACTCCTGCACCTTGACCTTTCGCTGCCCCGTCCACCTCCAGGTCTCTACCACCACCACCCCCACCGCTGCCGTCACCACCATCCCCTCCTCCGCCTCCTCCACCGCAGGCTCAGGCCTGGCCCGTAGCTACAGCATGGTCAGTCCACGGCATCGCGCCTGAACCCCCCCACCCAGCAGCATGACTCCAGTTACCCTTTGACAAGTAGACCCCCCCCCCCCCTGACAGCCCCTGAAACCACCAACCACACCCCCCTGAAACTCGCACAGACATAGCATTAGCACGCCCATATCTCATTGGATGCCTGGGCCAGTGTGCAGCCGGCTATATTTAGCTCTCGCAGACCCTCGGGGCACTTGGTGTGGGGCCAGGGAGTAGTGTTGCTCCTCATAGAGGCCGGGGCCTAGTGGCAAACCGTTTACTTTCTCTACCCCCCCCCCCCCCCCCCTCCCTTGCAACACTGACATAAACCAGGCGAGAACCAGGAAGCAGGCTTTGTGTTTGACCCTCGTTGCATGACGAAGAGAAGACTGCTGACTGTGGGATTCATGCCACCCTCTCTGATACTGTGCTCCTCCCCTCCCTGCCAGGCCTCCATTCACGATGACGCGGGCCTCTATGGCTCAGGCTACAGTTCTAAGGCTGTGAGTCTCTCGTGTGTGTCTGTGTGTGTGTCTGAATCCAGCAAGCCGCCTCTCCACTACATCACAACCTCTGACCCGATGTGCAACCTCATTCTAACAGTGTACCATCCTCCACCTTCTCCCATCCTCCACCCAATCCTCCTCCACCCCACCCTCCACCTCCTCCTCCACCCTTCTGCACCTCCTCCACCCACCCCACCCTCCACCCTCCTCCACCCACCCCACTCTCCACAGCCCTCTGAGTACAGCTGGTCCGCCCGCAGCAGCCCTGTGGTGAGGTCCCTCCACCCCGCCCTGCATGTTGTCTGCCAACCCCCCCCCCACACACACACACACACACACACACACACACACACACACACACACACACACACACACACACACACACACACACACACACACACACACACACACACACCCACACACACACACACACACACACACACACACACACACACACACACATACTCATCCTCACATGCACCACTCACTCACTCACGCACTCACTCACTCACTTTTCCTCACACACACTCACTCATCCTCACACACACTCACTCATACTCACTCACTCATCCTCACATGCACCTCCCACACCAACTCCCACCCTCACCATGCCGCCGTCTCCACCAGAGACCTCATCTCCAACATGTGCGCCAGAACGTGATGAGCTATCTCGGACCTGTTCCTGTATACCGCATGGTGTTTGTGACAGTTTGAGTAGAGATACCAGCGATATGAAGGCTATTGTACAGCAGAGAGCCCCGTCTGTCCCGGGTTGTGGACGTATATCCTAATATAATCGCATGAATCGAGAGCTGTACTCTACAGGGCATCGTCCTCATCGGTGTGACCCAGTGATGGCTCTGGTGTGTGTGTGTGTGTGTGTGTGTGTGTGTGTGTGTGTGTGTGTGTGTGTGTGGTGATGGGGAGCGGACCCTCACTGTGTGTGTTGTTCCCCATGAAGTCTTCAGACGATGACTCGGTCAGCACGGTGTCCCAGGACCGCTACAGCCGAGGCCGCAGAGACAGTGTGGTGAGGCCCCGCCCACTGTCCTCATCATCAGTTCACTAGGCCTTGCCCACAGTCGACCCACTAGTTGATGATGCGTTAGTTGGTTATGTCCTACCATTTGCTAACTGGTGCGCAGTGTTGCTGTGATTTTAGAGCAATGGGTCAATATGGCCATTAAAAAGTAGGGACTCCTTTTCACTGTTTTTCATGAACTTTTTCATTGCTATTTCCTACTTTCTACATCTTCTCCTTCACTGCTCTGTCACTTTTTCCTTGTCTTCATGTCTTTCCCCAAATCTGTGTGTGTGTTTCCGCGTATGTGTGTTTACCCGTATGTGTGTTGCGGGCTCTGTGTGTGTGTGTGTGTGTGTGTGTGTGTGTGTGTGTGTGTGTGTGTGTGTGTACGTATGGCCCGGGCTCTCGTGTGTATGTGCGTGTGTTTGCGGGCTCTCGTGTTTGTGTGTGTGTGTGTGTTACGGGCTCCTGTGTGCATGTGTACGGTGGCGTACTTGTGGTCCGGCCAGTCCTCGGACTTCTCTGACATCAGCGAGTCGGCGGCGGACTACTTCAGCCGCTCCAACCGCCGGGGCAGCGTCGTGTCCGACCTGGACGATCTCAGCATCCCCGACCTGGACTTTGTAAGTGGCCTGACCCCGAAGGCCGTGTGACCCATGACCCTGGATGACCTCACTAACAGAAGGCCAGCATGACCGCCTTGGACGATCGACCCCCAGAGTGGTTCCTACTAAAACAGTGTTCAGGGTTCTGCTGTCCCCTTATGGACGGGACAGCGGTGGCATGTGGCTCAGGAGGTAGAGCGGGTCGGCTGGTAACCAGAAGGTTGCTGGTTCGATCCCCGGCTCCTCCTGGAGTGTCGAGGTGCCCCTTAGCAAGAACACCTCACCCTAACTGCTCCTGGCGCAGTCGCCCTGCATTGTTGACTCCGCAATCGGTGTGTGAATTTGTGCATGAATGTCACGCAATAATGTAAAGCACTTTGAGTGGAGAGTGGTTAGAAAAGCGCAGTATAAATGAGGAAGAAAAAAGAAAAGACACCCGTGTTGGTGTTTGTTGTGTGTGCTGTGTGTTGTTGTGTGACGGCATGGTGTTGAGGGACTCACTCGTGTCCCTGTTTTCCTAATCAAGTGTGTCTCACGGACTCTGAGTGAGTTGCTCTGCTTGTTGAGTTCAGAGCCGCTCTCCCATAGAGCGACCGACCCTGACCTCCATCACGATCTTACTCCTCGATTAGCCATCGCTCCTCTCCTAAAGGAACCACCGGATCCACAGGAAGAGACCGTCTCCGTACTCCACGCACGGGCCACCTCGGCCCAACCTGTTCCCTTAAATCCATCGTACTCATTGTAGTTTTGTGTCTCTCTCCAGCTGGATGACAAATGTGACAAGACCTTCCCAGACTACAGCCGGGTAAGAGACCAACCCATTCCGTTCAGCCAGCGCCACTCATGAGCTCACCAAGAGTCACTTTTATTTATCTTATCTTTAGTACACAAGAGTACAATCCTTGGGCTTGGTTCCTCAACAGCCACATAGCAACAATACAAGATAAAGTAATAAAGATAAGTAAATAAAAGTGTGTAAAAAGTAAATAAAAATATGTAAAAATAAGTAGCATCAATAGATCACAATCATAATTAATAAAATAAAGTAAAAGTAGAGAAACTAAAATAGTGGTAATTAGTAATAATAAGTAATGAGGTGTATTAAGGTGTAAGGTGCAAGTGGAAGTGGTACCAGCCACGGTTGATCCCATAGTGATGTTGTATAGTATGTATAGTGATGTTGTATAGTATGTATAGTGATGTTGTATAGTATGTGTAGTGATGTTGTATAGTATGTGTAGTGATGTTGTATAGTATGTGTAGTGATGTTGTATAGTATGTGTAGTGATGTTGTATAGTATGTATAGTGATGTTGTATAGTATGTATTGTGATGATGTGTATAGTTGATTCATGTCCTGTGTGCCTGTCTAACCCGTCCCCCCCTTCTTGTGTTCCCCCAGCCCTCGTCGCGGTGCGCCACCCCCAGCCTCTCGGCCGCCACCCTGGCCTCGCTGGGGGGCACGTCGTCCCGGCGGGGCAGCGTGGAGGCGGGCGGCGTGGTCGACCCCGACGCCAGTATGAGCGAGCTCCGGGTAAGGTGGCCGCGCCCTCCAACACACCACCGGGTTACAGTCGTCTTTAGTGGCACTGCACAGAGAAGAAGAACCGCAGTTCAGCAGCAAAAGTAATGCAATACAAGTAGTAATGTACAGAATGCGGTATGATGTGGATACACAGGGGACCTTGTTTGGTCATTGTAATATACTTCTACCCCTTCTAGTATACTACTAGAATACTACCCCCTGCTCCGTACACTCAATGAAGAGGCAGAAAAGTCTTTTCAAGGATTTGGACTTATTCATCTGAACCATGTTCTGTCATTGTAATATAATGATTTTGTTTTCAATGCTAATCATTGACTGTTGCAGGCCGTCAATGGGCTGTTTATTTCATCCAATCACAGTTCCAGACTTTTAAGTCAACATTACCTAATCAAATAGTTGAATGAAGACACTCAACGTATCCGACTTTCCTTTCAAAGTGTGTCGTGTTGAGCTAGGGGAGCATGCGGCCTTCACTGGGTTACGGGTCTGCACTAATGCGTACCGGGTCCGTGACCTCGCCGTCTTCCTCCTGCGTTCTACTGAGGCCCCCTGTGCCTACTGAGGCCGGCCGCCACTCTGCTGCCTCTGCCGTTTCCTCTGTGTGTTCGTAGCGGCCCCATAACCTTCCTCCCTGTCAGAGCTAGTCCTCTCGCGTCCGGGGTCAGTGTGTTGGAAGACGGTACTGGCTCTCCTCTCTCTGCCTGGTCGTATTCAAGCTTCTCTCCTTCCCTCCCTCTCTCCTCCTCCTCCTCGTCGTCCGCCACCTCTCCCGTCTGCCCGCCAGGATATCTATGAGCTAAAGGACCAGATTCAGGATGTAGAGGGGAGATACATGCAGGGCCTTAAGGAGCTGAAGGTAGTCGGGACGCGATCCCTCCAGCATGTGTTTTTTTTGTGTAGAACCCTCTAACGGCCTCCCGCTTCCAACCTCTCTTCTCTACAACCCCTGCACACGTTTCCCCCCCACCCCTCAGACTGTGAACCTTGACCTCTACTGTCCCCCCCCCCCCCCAGTCTCTGAATTGCCTTTGCATGATCTTCCTAACCTGCGTCCGAGTGTATAAACCGAAAGCAGAAGTCCTAATGATGCTGTGAGCCGAGGAGCCGATGGCTGGTGTTCTCCCCCCTATTGAATGACGTGTGAAGTGAAGCATCTTATCACAGCGACTGACTCACGGTCTGCACCTCTCAGGGTCACCACCCACCAACCTGCTGACTTTCCCTTTGTCTCACCTGTGTTGACTGTTGAATGAGCGCTCAAAGGTTAACCCTCTATAGTAAGTGCACTTTTGTCTTGTTACTTGCTAGAGCAGGGGGTAGCGGACTAACACACCTGCCACCCGAGTCCTGTACTTGTACTTGGTAGAGCACAGCCGGGGTGGGACTCTAGCGTCCCGCCTCAGTGGTTTCTTTCCCCTTTTCTCCACCGCTTCACCACCACCACCTATTTCACTCAGTTCTCTGTTGGCCTGGTTCTTTTCCGCATGGAGAGGTCATGAGTGGGTCTGCTTGGGATGGACTGATGGGGAAAAGAACCATTCCTCGTAGAGAACTGCAAATCCCTCCACCCCCTCCCTTAGCCATTATTAATGAAGAGGTGGCGTTTCCAGGTTCAGAAGGTAGTCTTTTTGAAGATCCTCCACAGGAACTAAAGAATGTGTGGGGAGGGGGAAACGCCACAGAACCGCTCTGAATCTGGAACTTCCCATGTCTGGTTCAACCTGCGACCTTCTGGCTTAACTCGTCGTTGACAGCACACCTGGCCCCCCCCTCCACCTCCTCCAACCCCTCTTCCTCCTCCACTCCACCCTCCTCCTCCTACACCCACATCCTCTACCCCATCCCACCCTCCACCTCCTCCTCCACCCTGACCCACCCACCATCTCCTCCCCCTCCCAAACTACACCTCCTCCACCCCACCCCACCCTCCTCCTCCTCCACCCCACCCTCCTCCTCCTCCTCCACCCCACCCTCCTCCTCCTCCACCCCACCCCACCCTCCTCCTCCTCCACCCCACCCTCCTCCTCCTCCACCCCACCCTCCTCCTCCTCCTCCACCCCACCCTCCTCCTCCTCCACCCCAGCCTCCTCCTCCTCCACCCCACCCCACCCTCCTCCTCCTCCACCCCACCCTCTAACTCCTCCTCCCCCCCACCCTCCTCCTCCTCCCCCCACCCTCCTCCTCCTCCTCCCCACCCCACCCTCCTCCTCCTCCATCCCACCCCACCCTCCTCCTCCTCCACCCCACCCCACCCTCTAACTCCCCCCCCCCCACACCCTCCTCCTCCTCCACCCCACCCCACCCTCTAACTCCCCCCCCCCCACACTCTCCACCTCCTCCACCCTCCTCTGCGGCCAGGTGAGCTGCAACTACCCCCCCGCTCCGCCTAACCTCTCCCACCCCCCCAGGAGTCTCTGTCGGAGGTGGAGGAGAAGTACAAGAAGGCCATGGTGTCCAACGCCCAGCTGGACAACGACAAGGCCAACCTCATCTACCAGGTGGACACGCTGAAGGACGTGGTGGAGGAGATGGAGGAGCAGACCTCCGAGATGAAGAGGGAGCTGGAGGACAAGTCCAAGGTACGAGGCACCCCCCCCCCCCCATCACCCCCAGGCGTGAGAAGGCCCTCCCCTCCTGGGGGGGCCCCAGAGCCAACCAACGTTGCCGTGCCAACCAACTGATGCCAACCAACTGGCTTCAGTTGCCATTGCACGTTACTGTGCCAGCCGACGTTACCGTGGCTCTGGGTCACATGATGCGTAATACATGTCATATGTTTCACGTCATATATGTCACATAACACTTATACATGTCACATGACGCATTATACATGTCATATATGTCAAATGACACGTTATACATGTCACGTGTCGTATGACTCGTTAGACATGTCACACCGCCCGCTGTGACCTGTGGCTGTGCGCCTAGCCCCGCTGGCCAGACCCACAGCCTCCTCTGTACTGAACCTCCTCCTCCTCCTCCTCCTCCTCCTCCTCCTCCTCCCACAGGAGCTGGAGCGGCAGAAGCACACGTGTAACGTCCTGCAGCACAAGCAGGAGGAGCTGAAGGAGGGCATCCGCCAGCGGGACGAGCTGATCGAGGTACGACCGCCGGGAACACGAGCCACGCTGGGGCGTGAGACGGGTGGAAGGGCCACAGGGCTGCCCTGCCCGGAGACGCTCAGGCCCAGGCCTCTCACCCACCCCTCTCTGTTTAGGTCCCTTCTACCTCCTCCGGCCTCCCTACCTGTATCTCAACTGATTTCCATGTTCAGTCCTTCCATGTTCAGACTCTGCCATCTAAACTCTTTCCCAAGTGAACCAGTTTCCCCGTCTCTGTCCATCTCCACCCCTCTCCATCTCTCTCTGTCTCTCTCCCCACCCTCGGTGTCCTCTCCTCCTCCTCTCTGTTTGATGGTTTCATTCTGTTCCTCCTGGTGCGGTGCCGCTGCGTCTGTGACGACGTGTTCCCTCCTCCTCTTCTCTCCACGCCTCTCCTCTCCAGGCGAGCCAGCAAATGCAGGCTAAGTTAGATACGTTGACCAGGGAGGTGTTTGACCTGCAGGAGACCATAAACTGGAAGGACAAAAAGATCGGGGTAGGAGGCTCTTCCGGGCCGTGCTCCCCCCCCCCCCCCCCCCCCCCCCCCCCCCCCCCAGTAGAGAGGCCGCGGTCGGCTAGTAACCGCATGGAGGACGGGCCACCAGGACGGACGGGTGTCTCCTCCCCCTGGTTGCCTGTTCCGTTGACCCATGCTTGATAAACCCTCGCTTGGACACGCGTGTGCCTTCATTGAGCCAACGTAAAGCTAGTGCATCCCGTGTGTTCAACACAAGCACAGCGTGCTTATAAGTACGTCACCCATCACGCCTCTCATCGATGAACTATCCATCACGCCAAACCCTAGGTTTGCCGAGGATTGATTGATGAGAAGTGAAGTCATCAAGTCTGTCCAATCGGATGGATACGTTTTATTTTTAATAATAATTAATAACACTGGAATGCATTCACGGGCACACTATCAGGGTCTCGTGGATGTCTCGCCTGAGAGACGGCGATGAACCAGATCTCATGCTGCTGGTGCACCACGGAGGCCCTCAGCCTGTAGTCAGACCCCCCTCCCCGTCCCTCTCCATGGGGAGTATGGCCTCTGACAGGGGGCAGGGGCTTTGTTTTGATTGCTGTGTAAATAGTTAACATTGCATCGCACACATCCCCTGGACAGAAGGGTTTGCTCATGTTTGGATTTTGGCTTCTAAACATTTTTGTGGATGGAAATAATTCAGTATGGAAGCTAGTAGAGACTGTCTGTGTGTACATTAGGAACGTTAATCCACTATAAAAGCATCTTGAGGCCTCATGCACGATAAACTCAAACATCTTAACAGAGTGTGATTTCCAAGGCATGGAGGACTTGAGCTTCTCTCTCTAGTTTAAAGTCCTGCCTGAGACCATCAGTCACTGTGTAGATTTGTTTTCTGCACCTCCCTCTTGCAACCCTTCCTATGATCCTGTCTCCCAACGTCTGGCATGCTCCCGCTGTCTCTCCTCTGTGTGTGTCCGGTGTGTTCCACGCTGTTGCCATCGGCCCTGCATGCACACACTGTGGAGCTGTCAGTCCTCTCTTGTCCATCCAACTTTTTCTCCTGCCTCTCTTTTTCTCTTGTCTCTTTCTCGTCTCTCCTCCGTCTCCTGCTCTGGCCCGGTGCCCCTGGCCAGGCACTGGAGAGGCAGAAAGAATACTTTGATTGCATTAGGAATGAGAGAGATGAGCTCAGAGATGAGCTGGCTGACATCAAGGCCACAGCCAAGACCAAGGCAGGACAGGTAGGTCCACCTCCCCCCCCCCCCCCCCCCCCCCCCCCCCGACCCACACCAGAGTGACTGCTACTCAGTGCAGCATCTGCAGGGGCTGGTCCACACACAACACAGGGTGCCTCTCTTGTGTGCGGGCTGAAGGCCACTCGTGCCGCCTAATCAGTGTGTGTAAAGTGCGGAACTCTGTTTGCCAAACACAGTGAACCAATTAGGTGACCAGTATTTGTGTTTGACCTACAAAGAAACACTCATGTTTAAGGGCATCCGTCTTCCCGATGTTAGCCCAACGATGGATCCCAGGAGAGGAGAGCAGCGCAGTCATAGTTCTCCCATTTCCCCGCCTTCCTTCTCTCCCCAGAAACACGGGCTGGTGATCCTGCCCGAGGGCACGCCCAACGGGGACTACCACCACGAGCCCCACCACGCCTCGGGACTCACGCTGGTGTCGCAGGAGGCCGCGCAGCTGCTGGAGTCTGCAGGAGAAGGGCCCCTAGGTGAGTGGGGAGAGCCGGAGGGAAGGGCCCAAGTCCCCCTCAGAGAGGGAGGAGACGACCCAGAGGTCCTCCTCCGAGAGGGGGCGCTAGAGACAACCCAGAGCTGGCTGGCTGACTGGCGCTTTGTTTTGATTGCTGTGGAAATAGTTAACATTGCATACATTCCCTGGACAGAAAGGTTTGCTAATGTATGATTTACGTACGTTTAACTAATTCATATGTTTTAACCTCCATGTATAACCGCATATTAATGCCATAACCGTCTCGTTTCAGACGTCAGGCTACGCAAGCAGGCGGAGGAGAAGGAAGAGCTGCTGGCCCAGATCAGGAGGCTTAAGATGCAGGTGGAGGACGAGAGGCAGAAGCACGCCAAGATGGACGGCTCGTCCACCGACGGGGAGCGGATGGAGAACGGGACGGACCTGCACATCATCGAGATGCAGAGTGAGTAGAACCTTCTGAGTAGACAGACCCGCACCTCATGTAGGTGCAGAGTGAGACTTTCCGACTTCAGATGTTCCGATACCATTTTCTCCTTTACCGGTACCGATTCCGCTTCCTGAACTTGAGTATCGGCCTCTAGCATTGTAAATACTAACAGCACTTGTTCGTATAGAAGGGTTCTCTTACGGTGACGGCAATGTATAGTCAGTTCACTTACTGTCTACAATTTCTTCTAGTTAAGCGTGAGCATCAATGTTTTTCAGACTTTCCACCTCCGACCATTAACGAACACAGCACAACACAGTAGTGTTTTGTGATGACTCCCACACGTGGCTGACGATTTTTTTCTGTGTGTGTGTGATCTCTACAGGGGATGCAAACCGACAGGTCAGCGAATACAAGTTCAAGCTCTCAAAGGCGGAACAGGAAATGGGTACAATGGAACAAAACGTGAGTAGTGGAGAATACCTTTCAGCAGCTCGTACACGTGGTTAGACTAGGGTGTAGGACTGCTTCTCACCCGCCTCTTAACTTCCCCTCATGCAGATCAACAGACTAGAAGGACAGGTGGCACGGTACAAGGCATCGGCCGACAACTCTGAGAAGGTGGAAGACGAGCTGAAGGTGGAGAAGAGGAAACTCCAGAGAGAGGTGAGAGGGTTCGCCCGTCCCGTTTCCCCTAATGGCTGAGCAACATTAGGCTGTTCTGTTCCGACCGAATCCACATAGGGCGGCATGTGGCTCAGGAGCTAGAGCGGGTCGGCTGGTAACTGGAAGGTTGCTAGTTTGATCCCCGGCTCCTCCTTGCTGAGTGTCAAGGTGTGCCTGAGCAAGACACCACACCCTGACTGCTCCCGACGAGCTGGCTGCTTGGTTGACATCGCCGCCGCTGTGTGAATGTGGGCATGAATGGGTGAATGTATGAATGAATGGGTGAAAGTGTGCCTGGATGGGTGAGTGTGTGCATGAATGTGTTTGTGAATGGTTGAATGTGTGCATGAATGGGTGAATGTTAGGCAAAATTGTAAAGCGCTTTGAGTGGCCACTGGTTAGAAAAGCGCGGTGTAAATGCAGTCCATTCAGCATCTCATCCTCCCTGTTTTGCCTGTGTCCCCATCCCCCCACAGCTGCGCACGGCCCTGGACAAGAACGAGGAGATGGAAATGACCAACAGCCACCTGGTGAAGCGGCTGGAGAAGATGAAGGCCAACAGGAACGCGCTGCTGGCCCAGCAATGAACGCCCCCCCCCCCTGACGCCGCTGCGGCCTCTGCACCACAGAAGCCCTTAAAACTCGCACCTCAGAACTTTATCGATTTGCGTCTGGAGCACATTTCCCTTTCTCGGCTAAAACACTTAAACGTAGCTAACCAAATAAATGGGGAGGAGAGAAAAAGGAAATAAGACATTTGTAGCACAGGCAGGAGACTAAACTGTGTTTTTGTTTTTTAAATTGGCGGCACGCGCCCATTCTGTCCGGCCCGCTGCTCTGCTCTCCAGAGAAACGCCTCGGCAATGTATTGAAACCCACGGGTTTTCTGGGAGATATGAGGACGTTTCCCGAATCGCTACTTTAAGAAGTTTTAAAGTTCTTCAACGCTTGGTACCACATCATGATATTCAGGAGGCCTCAAGGCGTCTCATATGCTGTTGCTTTGTCCCTTTTGGTGAGTTGCATGAATGGGTCTCATGATGGTTTTAATAGGTTCAACTCTGATGGCTGGTCTGCCCCCCCGCCCCCGTACATCCCATCCCCCCTGCCCCGCGTCTCCCTCCCACCAGTCAAGTGCCTTCTCACACCTTGGAGACTTACCCTTCTGAACCGTTCAACTATAAACACTGATCTTTTTTTTTTTAACAGGTACAAAATCATGTATTTCAACAGTGCTGCAGTCCTTTATTTGAGATTATATGTAGAACCAAATTTGTCTTCTGCGGTTTTCATTGATTCTTTTTTTTCTTTTCAAATATTTAAAAGATTTTTCTTGAAATAAATGTGTAATTTACAAAGCTGTATATACGCCGTGCATCTTTGTTCAGTCTCTGGTTAAATTAAAAGAAATGAAACACGGCACGTTATTTGCTATGGGACTTGCATAGGGCCAGCTACGAAAAGAGCTTTTTCTTTTCTACATTAGAGTAAAACCTTTTTAATGTAATATCTTCAATTTAGTTTTAAAACAGTTACAAGCCCTGTGAAGAAGCTTCAAATGTTGACTTTTAGAGCTAAATAAAACCGAAGCTTAGTCTTCGGTAGGTTTTGTTCTCAGGTTCGAGTTCAAAGGTTTCCTGGTTCCTTGGGGTTCGGTGAAGTGGAAAGATCCTAGGAAAGGATTTGCCTTGGGCTCCTTCGCTGAAGACATGAAGAGTGAAACTGTCGGGACGTTTAAGGGGTTAATGGTCCTGGTGATTTTCTTCAGGTATTTTCCTGAAGGTGGAATGACGCGTCCCATTTAAATGAGCTGTATGGAAAGTTTTCTTCCACAGGAAAAACACATTGGTCTGCTTGGCTTCTGAATACCTTTGGCCAAATCCTTTATCAATTAAGTGTTAATAATTAATATGCATGCACGCTAATTAATGGTTTCCCTCTAACCTGCAAGAAAACGTTCAATCCAGTATTTAAAGAACAATATATTTATTTACATGAAGAGTACACACTATAAAGCGGAACATGTTAGACAGGACATCTCAAAACGGTCACGTGTTCTCCACATCCTCAGCACCTCTCCAACACCTTGTTGAGGTCAGCGGTTAGGGTCAGAGGTCAGCCACTCCTAGAGGTCGGGGAGGTCAGCACCTCTCGAACACCTTGTAGAGGTCGGGGAGGTTGGCGATCTGCAGCACGCTGCCGTCCTCGCCGAAGCTCTTGGGCGGGGAGAAGAGGCTCCTCAGCGCCTTGAAGACCACGTGCTCCACCTTCCAGCGCCACGAGCCGCCCTCACCCTCCTGCAGTGCAAGGCAACGTGTTCACCCCGGCTCCAGACGCAGCACGGAGCTCCCTGCTAGAGTCGTTCCCATACCAGTATCGGAAATGCCTCCGATGCTGCCTAAAATGCAGTATCGGGGAGTACGCGAGTATGTGCCAATCCGATACCCTCACATGACTAGCTCACTAACTACACAGGCGAAGAACATCACGAACACTGCGGTGTGCTGCGTTCGTTAACGGTCGGAGGAGGAAAATCGGAATGGGAAACGCGCCATCTCCGACCTACGTGGGTTCGAGCTTCAGAATCTGAGAAACCTGGATGCTCACGCTTAACTACAAGAATACAAATGTGTCATTATAATTATAGATTACAAATATAAATGATCAAGTCCGGGAAAAAAAACAGTAAGTCAATACTCTGACCTACTTACGATGACCGCAACACATTGCGGTCAACGTAAGAGAACCCTTCAATAAGAACAAGCGCTGTTAATAGTTAGGATGCTGTATCGGTATACACTCAATCGGCCGATATTCAAGTTCAGGCATCGGGAAGGAAATCATGGTATCGGAACATCTCTACACCCTGTGGGAGTATGTGACGAGGACTAGTCTTTCCCCGGTGTGTGCACGTACTTGCTGCTCCTCCCTGGGCTCCGCATCCAGGATGAACTGCTTCCTGATGGCGTAGAACTGGCTGCACTCCTTGGCAAAGTCCCCAAAGCACTCCTTCTCATCGTCCCAGTTCACCTGCACGGAGGGAAGCCGTGAGGAATGGTCAATGGACTGCATTTATCCAGCACTTTTCTAACCAGTGGTCCCTCAAAGCGCTTCAAAATACTGCCAAACATTCACCCATTCACACAACGACAGCGGAGTCAACCACGCAAAGCGACAGCCAGCTCGTCGGGAGCAGTCTTGAGGCGTCTTTTTCAGGGGCACCTCAACACTCAGCAAGGAGGGGGCGGGAATCGAACTAGCAACCTTCGGGTTAGCAGCCAACCCGCTCTACCTCCTCAGCCACATGCCACCCTGCCGCCAGGAGACATCGCTGCGAGCGTTTACAGAACTACAGTTGTTCCAATCCCTCTGTTGCTAGGCGCAGGATAAACACGGGCCCCTACCTCTGTTGCTAGGCGCAGAATGAACACGGGCCCCTACCTCTGTTGCTAGGCGCAGGATAAACATGGGCAGCCCTTCCATCACGGGGCTGTAGTGGTCGAGCAGCAGCGGCAGGCCAGTCAGGTTCCCATCCTGTGGAAAGAGGAAACGGGAGCTACAGTAAACAATAGAGTGTGTGTGTGTGTGTGTGTGTGTGTGTGTGTGTGTGTGTGTGTGTGTGTGTGTGTGTGTGTGTGTGTGTGTGTGTGTGTGTGTGTGTGTGTGTGTGTGTGCCATGGCAACACGTTCTCTGTGTGGGTTTCCCTCAGAAATCCGGATTGACATACATTAGTATGTCATCCTGTATGTCTCACGATGTGAGAAACCCGAAAGGGACACAATGAGGTTTGTTCTTCACCCATTGACCGCTTGCTTTTTCTCACAAAAGTGAGATATTAATAAAAAGGTGCAGGTCGTCCAGATCAGCGACCTCATGCATGATGTTACGAATCCCCCCTGGGCCCCAGACACCGACCCCAGACAGACCTGGTCTATCTCCAGGGAGAAGTAGTCCTCCAGCATCTCGTGCTTGTTCCTGAGGAAGTCGGTGATGTACTGGGCCAGGCCCTCCCGCGGTCCGTCCTCCTCCGTCCAGCCGCTCTCCTCCGACTCCAGCGCCAGCATGGCCAGGTCGTACAGCGGGGCGGGGCTCTGGGACACAAGACATAGACAACACACCGATTAGACAGGGCCCGCAACACACATGCTTAGACAGGGCCAGGCTCCGGGACACAAGACATATAGAACACACCGATTAGACAGGGCCGCAACACACACGCTTAGACAGGACCGGACGGCTCACAAAGGCCGGGCTTTGGGAACACAATACATACAACACACCCGCTTAGACAGGGCCGAGCTCTGGGAACACAATACATACAACACACATGCTTCGACGGGGCCAGGCTCTGGGACGTACCACAACACACACGCTTAGACGGGGGTCTGACATAGACTTTGACCCACTTATCCGGGGTCTAGCACTATCTCAACCCCCCTAAAAGTGTCATTTCCTTTTAAAAACATGCGACCATGTTATTGAGGCCGGCGCCGTTGAGCTCAGCTTCGCATGGGGTACTCACCGACAGCCGGAGAACACCAAAGTTCCCAAAGTCATAGATCAGGATCTGACGGAAGAGCTCCTGGCTGCAACACAGAGAAACAACACAGCATGATGAAGATCCAACACAGCAGAAACAACACAAAACAAAACGACATGTTGAACATCCAACACAGGAGAAACAACACAACATCTTGAGGAATCCAACACACCAACATGTCGAAGGATCGTGTGCGTGTGCGGGTCTGACCTGAGCTTGGTGGAGTTGAGCAGGTAGAGCTTGGTGTGGTGCTGGATGAGGGTCCACTGGGGGTTAACGCAGCCCACAAACGAGTGGTTCTGCAGCATCTCCTGAAGACCTGGGGGGGGGGGGGGGGGGGGAGACCGCGTTCAGTTCAGCCTTTCACTGTAAACGGAGGGACTGCATTTATACAGCGCTTTTCTAACCAGGGGCAACTCAAAGCGCTTCACAATACTGCCTCGCATTCACCCATTCATGCACACATTCACACACCGACAGCGGTGTCAGCCACGCAGGGCGCCAGCCGGCTCGTCAGGAGCAGTGAGGGAGAGGCGTCTTGCTCAGGGACACCTCGACACTCAGGTAGGAGGAGCCGGGGATCGAACTAGCAACCTTCCGGTTACCAGCCGACCCGCTCTGAGCCACATGCCGCAGGTCAGAGTTCGGAGCGGGGCGCGGGGGGACTGACCTTTGTGGGTGTCTTCAGAGATCTCCGTCCGCAGCTCCTTGATGCTGTTCAGCTTGATGACACGCCTCCTGGGCGTGGCCGCTGCTGTTAGCTCCTCCCCCTCCTCCTGGCTGGTCCTGGGGCGCTTCCTGGGAACACACACACACACACACGTGAGTTCGCACACAAAAACGCACACGCACACACGCGCGCGCGCACACACACACACACACACACACACACACTTAAGGGTAAATGCACAAAATTATTAACATGGTTAGCAGGTGCTAGTGTTATGCTGATCTATGTGTTGATTGTAAAAAGTCAAAGACATTTCGCAGCAATATCTAATTACTAATGAAACGTTATTATGAATTATAGATAAGAGATGATGAACATTGTAAAACTCCAACTGAATTATTACACAATGACCGGTACCTGGGCTGCTCTGGGGTGGTGGTGCTGCCTCTGGAGGCCGGCTCCATGTCCTCCACCTCCCCCACCTCCCCCAGGGCCTCCAGCAGGGCAGCATCCTCCGTCTCCTCCATCTCCGCCCCCGACTCCGCCCACACGGCCCCGGCCCCGCCCCCGCTGGGACCGGACTCCCCCCCGGCCCCGCTGGGACCCGTACCCGGGGCGGTGTTCTCCAGGATCTTCTCCCTGGGCTGGAGGAAGGCGTCCAGCTTCTGGGCGCGGCAGTCGGTCCGTACCATCTGGTGGGCATAGACGCGGTCTGACGGATCCGCCCCCGCGGCGTCCCCCCGGGCGGAGGAGGAGGGGGGCTTCACCTCCGACACCGACAGGCCCGGGAGCATCGTCTGCAACACACACACAGGGGGGCACGCGGTCACGTCTGCAACACACACACACAGGGAGGCACGCGGTCACGTCTGCAACACACACACACACAGGGAGGCACGCGGTCACGTCTGCAACACACACACACAGGGGGGCACGCGGTCACGTCTGCAACACACACACACAGGGAGGCACGCGGTCACGTCTGCAACACACACACACAGGGGGGCACGCGGTCACGTCTGCAACACACACAGGGAAGGCATGTGGGGGTTTCCCTTCCGGATCCAGATTGACCTGCATGAGCTGGTGACCCCTAAATGTCTCACTTTGTGAGAAAAACCTTGACATTGACTTGACACTTGTTTGTGACACAGTGATTGTGTCCCATTCAGGTTTTCTCTTCCCAAGCTGCCCTGACGGCACGTGTTCACATCTGCATGGGGCTGGGTCTGGTAAAGGGGAATGTGGAGGGCGGTGTGTTTGTACTCCCAGCAAAAAGGTTCTGGGTTCAAACCCCAATATCTGATGCAGTCTAACCTGTCGGCATCCCTGGGTACGATTCCCTTAACAACCCTTACGACTCATAAACGGCATGCGTCACGAGATTACCTTGTGATGAACATGAAAGCTAGCAAGGATAGTGGCTTGCTGCTTTATATTCCTGCCTAGCGTTTCAGTGTCTCTTAAGGTGCACTAGGGTCCCCTAGTGACCCTATTAGGGTCCCCTCCTGACCCCACCTGGGTGAAGTAGGTGCGTGAGGAGTTGGAGCCCAGCAGTTTGCTCTCCACGTGTTTCTGGACGCTCTCGATGATGCTCTCCTCGTGCAGGAAGTGGACCTCATGTTTGGTGGGGTGCACGTTCACGTCGATGTTGTGGGGGGCGATCTCCAGGCTAGGGGGGGTCCGGCGTGGAGGACAAGCACAGAGACGGTTGACACACACAACGCTACGGCGGCCTTACGCTGGGCTGTACTGAAACGGCGATACACTCCTACACCCTTGGTTCAAACTCAAATGTCGGCAGTTTAACCCGTTGCCATCCCAGGGTACCCTTACCCACTTATTGTTTGTTGTACGTCCTGGCACTTAAAAATAGTACTTAGCATTGTGTAGCGTCTTATCCTAGCTATCTTTGTTGAATACGGGGAATACCATTACCTGAGGTAGAGGAAGGGGTGCGTGTTCTTGGGGAGGTAGGCAGCGTAGACCGTCTCCAGGGCTTTCTTCAAGGCGCTCGACTCCACCAGACGATCTGAGGAAGAGAGACGAAGAAGAGCTCAGCACGGCGGCAGCGGCCCTGTGACGCTCACCGGTTGAGGCGGATCTGTGACGTGGATCTTCAGCGGGGGACGTACGGTTGATGAAGAGGACTAGGATGCACTTCTTCACCGAGTAGTTGGCGTTGGAGATGTAGCCCTTCAGCTTGAAGGCGAACTTCGTATCCTCGCAGCCGACTTCAATCAACTCCCTGGCAGACATGGATATCAGAAATACTCATTTACATTTACATTTAGGGGATTTTGCTGACGCTTTTATCCAATGCGACTTAAACCCATTCATTCACATTCACACACCGACGGCGGAGTCAACCACACAAGGCGACAGCCAGCTCAGTGTGAGGCGTCTTGCTCAGGGACACCTGGAGCCGGGATCATACTAGCAACCTTCCGGTTACCAGTCAACCCGGTCTATCTCCTGAGCTACTGTCGCCTCGTTTACAATGGCTCAGGAGAAATGGTCACGTCGAGGGTAAGAACAAATCAGAGCAGCAAAGGAACAAACGGCCTTGTTTGGGTTTTCGTACCGGCTGACCGCGTTGCCAAACACCCCTCGGATGTTATCCACGACGGACGCGTCGGGGAGGGTCCGCACGTCTGCCACCGTCTCTCCTTGCTGAGGAGAGCGAGATCCATAATTAACAACAAAAAACCTCACATGCTTTGGTTTATTGCGGCAAAATGATGAGCAGAAAACATTTGTACAGAAAGGTTAGAGCACAGAAACGAGCGAGTGTTACACTTCTGCGAAACTCAATCAAACGTCTATTTTGACTGAAGTCACCCAGGATTCTTCCAGAAAGTTAAACATGAAGTAAAATAAAATAGCCATGACTGATGGACTCGAATGAAATACCTTCTTGACAGAAAGGCTTTTCCCCGAGTTGTGTATAGCGTACCTGCAAAAAAAAGGCCACAGCAGTAAGAGACGGCAGGTAAACGTAAACAGAGAACGAGGCAACAGAAGGAGGAACCGGCTGCGCGTCCCCCCGTCTCTCCTAACCCACCTGCTCACCACCTCCACGATCCGGGCGTACTCTTCACCTGGGCTCTTCAGCGCCTTCCGCCTGGTAGACACGTTGTAGAAAAGGTCCTCCACCTGCAGAAGTGGACCCAAAGGCAGCGGCACCATCGTTACATGCACAGCTCCTACTCCTGAAGAACCGCCCATCCGGGCCGTTTACATTTATGTTCAGGGCATTCAGCAGACGCTTTATCCAATGTGACTCACAGTAAGTACATCTGTCAGCAGAAGGAGAAACAATATATTGCTGTCGGTACAGCAAGGATGTTCATAGAACCAAGGGCCAAGCACTTACAATCACTAGGTTAACCCATTCCCCGTATACAACAAAGATAGCTAGGATAAGACGCTACACAATGCCAAGCACTTTTTTAAGTACAAGGACGTACAACCGTCAATAAGGGCTTACATTAAGGGCCTGGAAGTACAACAAACAATAAGGGCGGAAGAGGGTTTTAGGGTGGGTAAAGGGGGGGGGTAAAGGGGGAGACTATGCAGAGTCTAGGTGAACTCTGATCAAGTGAGGGACCACTCACCAGTATCTGTGTGCCCTGGTTCCCAGCACAGGGTTTGGGGGGCCCTTTTGGTTTCCCATCACTGTAGTTGGCTCTGAGGAAGCGGGCGACACACGTGTTCAGAACTGTACAAGTACCGCCCCAAAGGAGACGTAAACAGCCCCGCCCCTCAGTGTGCGATGTTCAGAGAAACTACAGTTTGAAACTCGTACCTGTAGGCACACTTTGCATCTTTTGTTTTGGTTGTTATGGTCACATGGGCCACATGGCTGATACTGGCCAGTGCCTGCAAACACACAATACAAACACACAACACAAACAAACAATACAAATACACGATACAAACACATGATACAAACACACAAACACACAACACAAACACACGATACAAACACACGACACAAACACACACCCGATCACACGTTTTAGGGCACACAAAGAGTACATATTGGTAATACAGTAACGCATGTGTCTCAGCTCACCTCCCCTCTGAAACCATAGGTGGAAATAGCAGAAAGGTCCTCAAAACTCTGCAGCTTGCTAGTGGTAAACCGTTCACACACTATATCCATGTCTTCTTTCTATGTTAAAAACAAAATGAGAAGATATTGAGAACAACACGAAGCCAGCAGACCAGGGAGATGCCCCATGGACAGACCGAACAGACAGACAGTCGTACCCTGATGCCGGTGCCGTTATCCTGGATCTGGATGAGCTTCAAACCACCTTCCTTCACCGTCACTTGGACATTAGTCGACTTTGCATCCAAACTGCAAAAAAAATGAACATACAGAGCACAGAGGTTATTGGTTTCAGCTCATTAAGTTACTTGAAATATAAAAATATGGATACACCTTAAAAGGTCCCAGTGACAAAGATGATTATGATAATGACCAAAACATCAAATGGTAAACAATGATTCCAATAAAAACATATGTCTGTTATATATACTGTTATATGTCACACTGCCATTTGATGGTTTAATGGGAAAATGCATTTCAATTAACATTTATGCCTCATTACAAAAAAAACATGCGTCACGTCATCTACCCATATGTCGGCCACAGCTCTGTCCATGAGATTGGTTTTTGACCAGGTTAGATTATTCATTTAAATTATATTTAAAAAAGCTTTATTGGCATGAGAAACAAAAATTTACATTGCCAAAGCAGGTGAACAATAAAGAGGTCAAAGTATAAAACGTTAAATACAAAATATATATACATATATCAGATGTTACACTATTAAGTACTCAATATATAAAAGTCAAATGTGTGATATTATAAAGATTTTGGTATCTCCTATAAACAAATACATTAAAGATACTCTAAAATGAATACACAGTATTACAATATGTATGACGTGTGCAGTAGTCAATAGTGAAAAGTGAGTCCAGTGGGATGAGTCCGTTTATGGGGAGTTTGAGGGCCTTCTCTCATCACCACCGGTGAATCTGGCTGATGTGATCGCACATCGTTGTATTTCTCCCAACAGGTATGGCAGTTTGTTAGCATCTGCAGTGTCTTTAAAGTCATGCAGGTCTATGTACTCCGTGGGAAGTGTGTGTTCCTGATGTCTTGGTGCGACTGTCAGGAAGTTAGGAAGTGCAGCTCAGTGTCAGTTGGTTGTGTGTGCAGTGGGAGCAATATTCTACGAGTAAACACGAAGAGCTGCTCCAATTAACACCTACCAGTTCTCCCATCAACACCCAGCAGTGCTCCCAACAACCCCAACCAATTCTCCCATCAACACCTACCAGTTCTCTAGCATCTCCTTTATGGCGTTAGCGGGTCTCTGGATGACTTCTCCCGCTGCGATGCGGTTAACCACCGTCTCGTCCAGCCGGCGGATGACTCCCGCCATGTCTGCTGCTCGGTCAGACTTAAAAAAGGTTAAATTAAACCTAAAGTATATATGATAAATACGTTAAAAGTGAGCTGAACGGTTCATATTGAGCTGCAATGCAGGGACCACAACAAGCATTGCGGCGCGCGGGAGACGCAGTCGTTCCGGCTGACCGCTCATTGGTTGATTTCTGGCTCTGAAGGCGGATCCCCCGCGTTGGGCAGCGAATAGAAGTCCAGTAAATCTCTTCTACGCTCATTGGTTTGTTTCGGGCTCTGGAGGCGGATCCCGCCCCGGTGGGCAGCCAATGGGTGGGTTTCAGTCACATGGTTATGATGACGCGCGAAGGCTATAAACTATAGAAACGATCCCTGAAAGTATGTTCTTACTTTCAAAACGGGCACGGATAGGATCCTATTCATCAAAAAATATTTCTCACTGGTGGTTGCCGGTTGAACTTTCACAATATTTACGCTCATGTGAATATAAGGGATGACACTGATATCATTATAAGGTTATTGACCAGGGGCGGTTCTAGACCAATTTGGGGGGGGGGGGGGGGCACACTGGGGCTAGTTGTTCTGTTGGAGGGGCATATTGAACCCGGGACGCAAAATATTTAGTTTATGACTAAGTAACGGCATTCAAAAACACAACATACAATAATTGGCTTTTTTCCGTTACAGCATTTATTTCAGTAGCATAGTATTAAGTTTTTCCTTCAGTTACAGCAATTGTCAATATTATGCATTTGAAATGTTTCATTGGTTAAAGCAATTGTCAATATTAAAACATTTTTGGTTTCCCTCACTGACATCAAACTACTTAGTATCATACAGCACCAACAGCAATAAAGTCAGTATAATATATATTATAAATCTCAAGTTCCACCTTGTGCGTCAGTGCCACACCATCGCAAGAAATCGACCCCCGTCCGGACGGCGGTAAAAAGACAAAAAAAACGTTTGGAGGGGGGGCACGAGCTCAGTTTCAATAGTTTCAGTGTCAATAACAGGGGCGGTTCCCCCCCCAGAACCGCCCCTGTTATTGACACTGAACTCCCACACAGCAGGAGACTCCTAGGCGGTTCCGCATAGGAGTCACCAAACCCGCGTTACTGTCACATCCGTTTTGGCGCCGCCCAGAGGACCCTTGTCGGATCCGATGCGCCTTTAACTGTTGGAAGTACACCAAGAGCTGAGACGATCATCTAAATTGAGCTATGATTTATTATTGATCATTCATTATTATTATTTATTATTTGATTTATTTATTTGATTATTTATTGATATATTGCGGATCCTGAGCGGATCCGTGTCTGATCCGCGAACGCGGACGCGCCAACACGTTGAAAGCCTAGAGCAGAGACGATCATATCAGTTGAGATTTTCTTTGCTGGAACACGGTTGCGTTACGTAAGTATGATTTATTATTTATTGATATATTGCGACATTCACAATAAACATTGGCCTTTGTGTTTTTTTAATCATCATTTACGTATGATTGTAATGACGTTGTTTTATATTAGGACTAGCAGTAGGCCTAAATCGTTTTTCAGTTAGGCTTCATTTTTTTGCAACAGGCTAGCTAGCTAGTAGGCTAGTTAGTTAGCAGGCTAGTTAGCTGAGAGGCGATTATCATGTCAGTCGGTAGCCTATTTGATTTAAAATGGAATAGCAATTTCGGCAGAATATGTTATGGTAGTTAAGTTAAACTGTCCTTCATTGTCCCTTTTTGGGGGAAATTCTTTCGCTGCTTTTGACTCATCCGGGAGCCGGTGAACACACACACACACAGACACACACGCACCACACACTCAGATTATAAAAACACACATTGTTATTTGGTCTGGCCTGGTCTGTTTTAATGTGTCGCTGTTATGTAAGGAATAATGTATAAAACGCCGGTCATTATCGGGAAAAAATATATATATATATTTTTCGATAATGACCGGCGACGTTCTATACATAATCCCGTTTATTACATGGCTACTTGCCAAAACGAAAAAAATAACTTCACACGGTGTGTCTTTTTACAATTTATCTGTTACCAGCATTCGTAGTGTTGATAAGCAGAGAAATAGTCCGCCAAAGACCAACGTCTTTGTCGTCGCCTAGCAACCGAGTACGCTTGGGTTGATAAGCTACCGGTATTTGCGGAGTGATACCAAAGACGGCAAAAAAATCCCCTGTCCTTGACAGCGGTCAATTATACTTATGATGTAAGCGTTCGAAAAAAACAAATTCTGAATAAAATAGCTTTTGAGTAGCTTAGCTACTCAAAAGAAAAACTTGAAAAACTTGGTGACACGGTCAGCCTCGGACACGGAGGTCCAGGTGGTTCAACCTGGCGGCGAATCGGGCGGCGAGGAGACGTGTCCTCCTTGTATCATGTCTGGATCATTAACGCCAGAGCTCTGGCGTTAATGATCCAGACATGATACATCACTTACGGTGAATGTTGATATGTATAACCCTAAAATGGTTTTAATAATGGCACATGAAGACAAACATCGGTATAGAATGACTTTCTAAACTAGGTATCGTTAGGGCCAAAACAATTTATACTACTTGATATGGCCATCACTCGCATCACATCATAAGTGAAATATTATTTTATATATTATTGACACCTGAGCATTTACACCACCAATGCAGGTAACTTCAAACGAGCCTAAACAACATCAATCTATTTGATTACCTGCACAATAATTACTAAGTCAAATAAAAATACTAACATAGAAACGACGCAGAATGATAACTAATAGTTGTTTTGTACACTATCTACATCTAACCACTCTGACCATGTTCCCTGCCTCCAAGCTCCACTAGGGAGCAAGGAACGGTCATCAATGACAAGGAGCGGATGAAATGAATCATCACTCACTGCCCGCTTCGCGGTCAGAAGGGAACATCATTACTCTTCATCGTGGTTAGAGTAACCGATCACTTTCGTACAACGTTTCTCAAGTCAAACACTTTGGAAATGATCCCTGAAATTATGATCATAGTGTTAAAACGGGCGCGGACGGGCACCAATTCATGGGGTAGTCCTTCTCACTGGTGGTTGTGAGGTTCAACTTTCACAATATTTACGCTCATGTCAATATAACGAATGACACTGATACAAATCTAAGGTTATTGAAAGTAAACTTTGGCGTCCACGATCCAGACATGACACAAAAAATAACCACTTTTAACTTTATATGTTGCGTTACCGTGAATGTTGATATGTATTAACCCTAATATTGTTTCAATAATGGCACATGAGGACAAACATCGGTATAGAATGATGTTCAAAACTTGTTATCATAAGGGCCAATACAGGTACCACGCACAACTACGTTAAAGGAGTGATGTGATAAAGAGATATAGAGATAGGCTAAACAGTCCCCACATCTCTTTGCGAGACACGGGGGTCCGTTGAAGAAAGTACCACCCCGCCTGTCGGAATTCAACTCAATCCCCACTGCTTCAGTTCACCTCACATCCGACCTCTCTGTATATTTATGTTATTAAAAATCCTACCAAGTATTATAAACACAGGAAATTCATGTGCATAGGCTACTGCTATATTGTGCCGATATTGTACAGGCATTCCAGATTCAGCGTGTGCCAATGACTTGATACTGTCTACAATGTGATAACCTGCACATAGAGTGAATTAACAATTTATACTGCTTGATATGGCCATCACTCGCATCACATAAGTGAAATATTATTTGATATATTATTTACACCTGAGCATTTACACCGACAATGCAGGTCACTTCAAACGCTTTACAAGAACCTACACAACACCAATCTATTTGATAGCCTGCACAATAATTACTAAGTCAAACAAAAATACTAACTCCGTAGCATGCCAACGACTCAGCATAATTACTGAATGTTATTTTCTACAATATCTACTTCTAACCACTCAGATCATGTTCCCTACCTCCAAGCTCCACTATGGAGCAAGGAACGGTCACCAATGACAAGGAGCGGATGAAATGAATCATCACTCACTGCCCGCTTCGCGCTCAGAAGGGAACTTCATTACTCTTCATCGTGGTTAGAGTAACCGATCACTTTCGTACAACATTTCTCAAGTCAAAGACTATAGAAATGATCCCTGAAAGTATGATCTTAGTGTTAAAACGGGCGCGGACGGGCACCAATTCATGGGGTAGTCCTTCTCACTGGTGGTTGTGAGGTTGAACTTTCACAATATTTACGCTCATGTCAATATAACGAATGACACTGATACAAATCTAAGGTTATTGAAAGTAAACTTTGGCGTCCACGATCCAGACATGACACAAAAAATAACCACTTTTAACTTTATATGTTGCGTTACCGTGAATGTTGATATGTATTCACCCTAATATTGTTTCAATAATGGCACATGAGGACAAACATCGGTATAGAATGATGTTCAAAACTTGTTATCATAAGGGCCAATACAGGTACCACGCACAACTAAATTAAAGGAGTGATGTGATAAAGAGATATAGAGATAGGCTAAACAGTCCCCACATCTCTTTGCGAGACACGGGGGTCCGTTGACGAAAGTACCACCCCGCCTGTCGGAATTCAACTCAATCCCCACTGCTTCAGTTCACCTCACATCCGACCTCTCTGTATATTTATGTTATTAAAAATCCTACCAAGTATTATAAACACAGGAAATTCATGTGCATAGGCTACTGCTATATTGTGCCGATATTGTACAGGCATTCCAGATTCAGCGTGTGCCAATGACTTGATACTGTCTACAATGTGATAACCTGCACATAGAGTGAATTAACAATTTATACTGCTTGATATGGCCATCACTCGCATCACATAAGTGAAATATTATTTTATATATTATTTACACCTGAGCATTTACACCAACAATGCAGGTCGCTTCAAACGGTTTACAAGAACCTACACAACATCAATCTATTTGATTGCCTGCACAATAATTACTAAGTAAAACAAAAACACTAACGCCGTAACATGCCAACGACTCAGCATAATTACTGAATGTTATTTTCTACAATATCTACTTCTAACCACTCAGATCATGTTCCCTACCTCCAAGCTCCACTATGGAGGAAGGAACGGTCATCAATTACAAGGAGCGGATGAAATGAATCATCACTCACTGCCCGCTTCGCGCTCAGAAGGGAACATCATTACTCTTCATCGTGGTCAGAGTAACCGATCACTTTCGTACAACGTTTCTCAAGTCAAAGACTATAGAAATGATCCCTGAAAGTATGATCTTAGTGTTAAAACGGGCGCGGACGGGCACCAATTCATGGGGTAGTCCTTCTCACTGGTGGTTGTGAGGTTGAACTTTCACAATATTTACGCTTATGTCAACATAAAGGATGACACTGATACAAATCTAAGGTTATTGAAACTGAACTCTGGCGTTAATGATCAAGACATGATACAAAAAATAACCACTTTTAACTTTATATGTTGTGTTACCGTGAATGTTGATATGTTTTAACCCTAATATTGTTTCGATAATGGCACATAAGGAAAAACATCGGTATAGAATGATGTTCAAAACTTGTTATCATAAGGGCCAATACAGGTACCACGCCCAACTACGTTAAAGGAGTGATGTGATAAAGAGATATAGAGATAGGCTAAATAGTCCCCACATCTCTTTGCGAGACACGGGGGTCCGTTGACGAAAGTACCACCCCTCCTGTCGGAATTCAACTCAATCCCCACTGCTTCAGTTCACCTCACATCCGACCTCTCTGTATATTTATGTTATTAAAAATCCTAAAAAGTATTATCAACACAGGAAAGTCATATGCATAGGCTGCTGCTATATTGTGCCGATATTGTACAGGCATTCCAGATTCAGCGTGTGCCAATGACTTGATACTGTCTACAATGTGATAACCTGCACATAGAGTGAATTAACAATTTATACTACTTGATATGGCCATCACTCGCATCACATCATAAGTGAAATATTATTTGATATATTATTTACACCTGAGCATTTACACCGACAATGCAGGTCACTTCAAACGCTTTACAAGAACCTACACAACATCAATCTATTTGATTGCCTGCACAATAATTACTAAGTCAAACAAAAATACTAACTCCGTAGCATGCCAACGACTCAGCATAATTACTGAATGTTATTTTCTACAATATCTACTTCTAACCACTCAGATTATGTTCCCTACCTCCAAGCTCCACTATGGAGCAAGGAACGGTCACCAATGACAAGGAGCGGATGAGATGAATCATCACTCACTGCACGCTTCGCGCTCAGAAGGGAACATCATTACTCTTCATCGTAGTTGGAGTAACCGATCACTTTCGTACAACGTTTCTCAAGTCAAAGACTATAGAAATAATCCCTGAAAGTATGATCTTAGTGTTAAAACGGGCGCGGACGGGCACCAATTCATGGGGTAGTCCTTCTCACTGGTGGTTGTGAGGTTGAACTTTCACAATATTTACGCTCATGTCAATATAACGAATGACACTGATACAAATCTAAGGTTATTGAAAGTAAACTTTGGCGTCCACGATCCAGACATGACACAAAAAATAACCACTTTTAACTTTATATGTTGCGTTACCGTGAATGTTGATATGTATTCACCCTAATATTGTTTCAATAATGGCACATGAGGACAAACATCGGTATAGAATGATGTTCAAAACTTGTTATCATAAGGGCCAATACAGGTACCACGCACAACTACGTTAAAGGAGTGATGTGATAAAGAGATATAGAGATAGGCTAAACAGTCCCCACATCTCTTTGCGAGACACGGGGGTCCGTTGACGAAAGTACCACCCCGCCTGTCGGAATTCAACTCAATCCCCACTGCTTCAGTTCACCTCACATCCGACCTCTCTGTATATTTATGTTATTAAAAATCCTACCAAGTATTATAAACACAGGAAATTCATGTGCATAGGCTACTGCTATATTGTGCCGATATTGTACAGGCATTCCAGATTCAGCATGTGCCAATGACTTGATACTGTCTACAATGTGATAACCTGCACATAGAGTGAATTAACAATTTATACTGCTTGATATGGCCATCACTCGCATCACATAAGTGAAATATTATTTTATATATTATTTACACCTGAGCATTTACACCAACAATGCAGGTCGCTTCAAACGGTTTACAAGAACCTACACAACATCAATCTATTTGATTGCCTGCACAATAATTACTAAGTAAAACAAAAACACTAACGCCGTAACATGCCAACGACTCAGCATAATTACTGAATGTTATTTTCTACAATATCTACTTCTAACCACTCAGATCATGTTCCCTACCTCCAAGCTCCACTATGGAGCAAGGAACGGTCATCAATGACAAGGAGCGCATGAAATGAATCATCACTCACTGCCCGCTTCGCGCTCAGAAGGGAACATCATTACTCTTCATCGTAGTTGGAGTAACCGATCACTTTCGTACAACGTTTCTCAAGTCAAAGACTATAGAAATGATCCCTGAAAGTATGATCTTAGTGTTAAAACGGGCGCGGACGGGCACCAATTCATGGGGTAGTCCTTCTCACTGGTGGTTGTGAGGTTGAACTTTCACAATATTTACGCTCATGTCAATATAACGAATGACACTGATACAAATCTAAGGTTATTGAAAGTAAACTTTGGCGTCCACGATCCAGACATGACACAAAAAATAACCACTTTTAACTTTATATGTTGCGTTACCGTGAATGTTGATATGTATTCACCCTAATATTGTTTCAATAATGGCACATGAGGACAAACATCGGTATAGAATGATGTTCAAAACTTGTTATCATAAGGGCCAATACAGGTACCACGCACAACTACGTTAAAGGAGTGATGTGATAAAGAGATATAGAGATAGGCTAAACAGTCCCCACATCTCTTTGCGAGACACGGGGGTCCGTTGACGAAAGTACCACCCCGCCTGTCGGAATTCAACTCAATCCCCACTGCTTCAGTTCACCTCACATCCGACCTCTCTGTATATTTATGTTATTAAAAATCCTACCAAGTATTATAAACACAGGAAATTCATGTGCATAGGCTACTGCTATATTGTGCCGATATTGTACAGGCATTCCAGATTCAGAGTGTGCCAATGACTTGATACTGTCTACAATGTGATAACCTGCACATAGAGTGAATTAACAATTTATACTGCTTGATATGGCCATCACTCGCATCACATAAGTGAAATATTATTTTATATATTATTTACACCTGAGCATTTACACCAACAATGCAGGTCGCTTCAAACGGTTTACAAGAACCTACACAACATCAATCTATTTGATTTCCTGCACAATAATTACTAAGTAAAACAAAAACACTAACGCCGTAACATGCCAACGACTCAGCATAATTACTGAATGTTATTTTCTACAATATCTACTTCTAACCACTCAGATCATGTTCCCTACCTCCAAGCTCCACTATGGAGCAAGGAACAGACATCAATGACAAGGAGCGGATAAAATGAATCATCACTCACTGCCCGCTTTGCTGCTCAGAAGGGAACATCATTACTCTTCATCGTGGTAAGAGTAACCGATCACTTTCGTACAACGTTTCTCAAGTCAAAGACTATAGAAATGATCCCTGAAAGTATGATCTTAGTGTTAAAACTGGCGAGGACGGGCACCAATTCATGTGGTAGTTTTCCTCACTGGTGGTTGTGAGGTTGAACTTTCACAATATTTACGCTCATGTCAACATAAAGGATGACACTGATGCAAATCTAAGGTTATTGAAACTGAACTCTGGCGTTAATGATCCAGACATGATTCAAAAAATAACCACTTTTAACTTTATATGTTGCGTTACCGTGAATGTTGATATGTTTTAACCCTAATATTGTTTCGATAATGGCACATGAGGAAAAACATCGGTATAGAATGATGTTCAAAACTTGTTATCATAAGGGCCAATACAGGTACCACGCACAACTACGTTAAAGGAGTGATGTGATAAAGAGATATAGAGATAGGCTAAATAGTCCCCACATCTCTTTGCGAGACACGGGGGTCCGTTGACGAAAGTACCACCCCTCCTGTCGGAATTCAACTCAATCCCCACTGCTTCAGTTCACCTCACATCCGACCTCTCTGTATATTTATGTTATTAAAAATCCTAAAAAGTATTATCAACACAGGAAAGTCATATGCATAGGCTGCTGCTATATTGTGCCGATATTGTACAGGCATTCCAGATTCAGCGTGTGCCAATGACTTAATACTGTCTACAATGTGATAACCTGCACATAGAGTGAATTAACAATTTATACTACTTGATATGGCCATCACTCGCATCACATCATAAGTGAAATATTATTTGATATATTATTTACACCTGAGCATTTACACCGACAATGCAGGTCACTTCAAACGCTTTACAAGAACCTACACAACATCAATCTATTTGATTGCCTGCACAATAATTACTAAGTCAAACAAAAATACTAACTCCGTAGCATGCCAACGACTCAGCATAATTACTAAATGTTATTTTCTACAATATCTACTTCTAACCACTCAGATTATGTTCCCTACCTCCAAGCTCCACTATGGAGCAAGGACCGGTCATCAATGACAAGGAGCGGATGAAATGAATCATCACTCACTGCCCGCTTCGCACTCAGAAAGGAACATCATTACTGTTCATCGTAGTTGGAGTAACCGATCACTTTCGTACAACGTTTCTCAAGTCAAAGACTATAGAAATGATCCCTGAAAGTATGATCTTAGTGTTAAAACGGGCGCGGACGGGCACCAATTCATGGGGTAGTCCTTCTCACTGGTGGTTGTGAGGTTGAACTTTCACAATATTTACGCTCATGTCAATATAACGAATGACACTGATACAAATCTAAGGTTATTGAAAGTAAACTTTGGCGTCCACGATCCAGACATGACACAAAAAATAACCACTTTTAACTTTATATGTTGCGTTACCGTGAATGTTGATATGTATTCACCCTAATATTGTTTCAATAATGGCACATGAGGACAAACATCGGTATAGAATGATGTTCAAAACTTGTTATCATAAGGGCCAATACAGGTACCACGCACAACTACGTTAAAGGAGTGATGTGATAAAGAGATATAGAGATAGGCTAAACAGTCCCCACATCTCTTTGCGAGACACGGGGGTCCGTTGACGAAAGTACCACCCCGCCTGTCGGAATTCAACTCAATCCCCACTGCTTCAGTTCACCTCACATCCGACCTCTCTGTATATTTATGTTATTAAAAATCCTACCAAGTATTATAAACACAGGAAATTCATGTGCATAGGCTACTGCTATATTGTGCCGATATTGTACAGGCATTCCAGATTCAGCGTGTGCCAATGACTTGATACTGTCTACAATGTGATAACCTGCACATAGAGTGAATTAACGATTTATACTGCTTGATATGGCCATCACTCGCATCACATAAGTGAAATATTATTTGATATATTATTTACACCTGAGCATTTACACCGACAATGCAGGTCACTTCAAACGCTTTACAAGAACCTACACAACACCAATCTATTTGATAGCCTGCACAATAATTACTAAGTCAAACAAAAATACTAACTCCGTAGCATGCCAACGACTCAGCATAATTACTGAATGTTATTTTCTACAATATCTACTTCTAACCACTCAGATCATGTTCCCTACCTCCAAGCTCCACTATGGAGCAAGGAACGGTCACCAATGACAAGGAGCGGATGAAATGAATCATCACTCACTGCACGCTTCGCGCTCAGAAGGGAACATCATTACTCTTCATCGTAGTTGGAGTAACCGATCACTTTCGTACAACGTTTCTCAAGTCAAAGACTATAGAAATGATCCCTGAAAGTATGATCTTAGTGTTAAAACGGGCGCGGACGGGCACCAATTCATGGGGTAGTCCTTCTCACTGGTGGTTGTGAGGTTGAACTTTCACAATATTTACGCTCATGTCAATATAACGAATGACACTGATACAAATCTAAGGTTATTGAAAGTAAACTTTGGCGTCCACGATCCAGACATGACACAAAAAATAACCACTTTTAACTTTATATGTTGCGTTACCGTGAATGTTGATATGTATTCACCCTAATATTGTTTCAATAATGGCACATGAGGACAAACATCGGTATAGAATGATGTTCAAAACTTGTTATCATAAGGGCCAATACAGGTACCACGCACAACTACGTTAAAGGAGTGATGTGATAAAGAGATATAGAGATAGGCTAAACAGTCCCCACATCTCTTTGCGAGACACGGGGGTCCGTTGACGAAAGTACGCCTGTCGGAATTCAACTCAATCCCCACTGCTTCAGTTCACCTCACATCCGACCTCTCTGTATATTTATGTTATTAAAAATCCTACCAAGTATTATAAACACAGGAAATTCATGTGCATAGGCTACTGCTATATTGTGCCGATATTGTACAGGCATTCCAGATTCAGCGTGTGCCAATGACTTGATACTGTCTACAATGTGATAACCTGCACATAGAGTGAATTAACAATTTATACTGCTTGATATGGCCTTCACTCGCATCACATAAGTGAAATATTATTTTATATATTATTTACACCTGAGCATTTACACCGACAATGCAGGTCACTTCAAACGGTTTACAAGAACCTACACAACATCAATCTATTTGATTGCCTGCACAATATTTACTAAGTAAAACAAAAACACTAACGCCGTAACATGCCAACGACTCAACATAATTACTGAATGTTTAATTCTACAATATCTACTTCTAACCACTCAGATCATGTTCCCTACCTCCAAGCTCCACTATGGAGCAAGGAACAGACATCAATGACAAGGAGCGGATGAAATGAATCATCACTCACTGCCCGCTTTGCGCTCAGAATGGAACATCATTACTCTTCATCGTGGTTAGAGTAACCGATCACTTTCGTACAACGTTTCTCAAGTCAAAGACTATAGAAATGATCCCTGAAAGTATGATCTTAGTGTTAAAACGGGCGAGGACGGGCACCAATTCATGTGGTAGTTTTCCTCACTGGTGGTTGTGAGGTTGAACTTTCACAATATTTACGCTCATGTCAACATAAAGGATGACACTGATACAAATCTAAGGTTATTGAAACTGAACTCTGGCGTTAATGATCCAGACATGATACAAAAAATAACCACTTTTAACTTTATATGTTGCGTTACCGTGAATGTTGATATGTTTTAACCCTAATATTGTTTCGATAATGGCACATGAGGAAAAACATCGGTATAGAATGATGTTCAAAACTTGTTATCATAAGGGCCAATACAGGTACCACGCACAACTACGTTAAAGGAGTGATGTGATAAAGAGATATAGAGATAGGCTAAACAGTCCCCACATCTCTTTGCGAGACACGGGGGTCCGTTGACGAAAGTACCACCCCTCCTGTCGGAATTCAACTCAATCCCCACTGCTTCAGTTCATCTCACATCCGACCTCTCTGTATATTTATGTTATTAAAAATCCTACCAAGTATTATAAACACAGGAAATTCATGTGCATAGGCTACTGCTATATTGTGCCGATATTGTACAGGCATTCCAGATTCAGAGTGTGCCAATGACTTGATACTGTCTACAATGTGATAACCTGCACATAGAGTGAATTAACAATTTATACTGCTTGATATGGCCTTCACTCGCATCACATAAGTGAAATATTATTTTATATATTATTTACACCTGAGCATTTACACCGACAATGCAGGTCACTTCAAACGGTTTACAAGAACCTACACAACATCAATCTATTTGATTGCCTGCACAATAATTACTAAGTAAAACAAAAACACTAACGCCGTAACATGCCAACGACTCAGCATAATTACTGAATGTTTAATTCTACAATATCTACTTCTAACCACTCAGATCATGTTCCCTACCTCCAAGCTCCACTATGGAGCAAGGAACAGACATCAATGACAAGGAGCGGATGAAATGAATCATCACTCACTGCCCGCTTTGCGCTCAGAAGGGAACATCATTACTCTTCATCGTGGTAAGAGTAACCGATCACTTTCGTACAACGTTTCTCAAGTCAAAGGCTATAGAAATGATCCCTGAAAGTATGATCTTAGTGTTAAAACGGGCGCGGATGGGCACCAATTCATGGGGTAGTCCTTCTCACTGGTGGTTGTGAGGTTGAACTTTCACAATATTTACGCTCATGTCAATATAACGAATGACACTGATACAAATCTAAGGTTATTGAAAGTAAACTTTGGCGTCCACGATCCAGACATGACACAAAAAATAACCACTTTTAACTTTATATTTTGCGTTACCTTGAATGTTGATATGTATTAACCCTAATATTTTTTCGATAATGGCACATGAGGACAAACATCGGTATAGAATGATGTTCAAAACTTGTTATCATAAGGGCCAATACAGGTACCACGCACAACTACGTCAAAGGAGTGATATATTAAAGAGATATAGAGATATAGAGATAGGCTAAATAGTCCCCACATCTCTTTGAGAGACACGGGGGTCCGTTGACGAAAGTACCACCCCGCCTGTCGGAATTCAACTCAATCCCCACTGCTTCAGTTCACCTCACATCCGACCTCTCTGTATATTTATGTTATTAAAAATCCTACCAAGTATTATAAACACAGGAAATTCATGTGCATAGGCTTCTGCTATATTGTGCCGATATTGTACAGGCATTCCAGATTCAGCGTGTGCCAATGACTTGATACTGTCTACAATGTGATAACCTGCACATAGAGTGAATTAACAATTTATACTACTTGATATGGCCATCACTCGCATCACATAAGTGAAATATTATTTTATATATTATTTACACCTGAGCATTTACACCGACAATGCAGGTCACTTCAAACGGTTTACAAGAACCTACACAACATCAATCTATTTGATTGCCTGCACAATATTTACTAAGTAAAACAAAAACACTAACGCCGTAACATGCCAACGACTCAGCATAATTACTGAATGTTTAATTCTACAATATCTACTTCTAACCACTCAGATCATGTTCCCTACCTCCAAGCTCCACTATGGAGCAAGGAACAGACATCAATGACAAGGAGCGGATGAAATGAATCATCACTCACTGCCCGCTTTGCGCTCAGAAGGGAACATCATTACTCTTCATCGTGGTTAGAGTAACCGATCGCTTTCGTACAACGTTTCTCAAGTCAAAGACTATAGAAATGATCCCTGAAAGTATGATCTTAGTGTTAAAACGGGCGAGGACGGGCACCAATTCATGTGGTAGTTTTCCTCACTGGTGGTTGTGAGGTTGAACTTTCACAATATTTACGCTCATGTCAACATAAAGGATGACACTGATACAAATCTAAGGTTATCGAAACTGAACTCTGGCGTTAATGATCCAGACATGATACAAAAAATAACCACTTTTAACTTTATATGTTGCGTTACCGTGAATGTTGATATGTTTTAACCCTAATATTGTTTCGATAATGGCACATGAGGAAAAACATCGGTATAGAATGATGTTCAAAACTTGTTATCATAAGGGCCAATACAGGTACCACGCACAACTACGTTAAAGGAGTGATGTGATAAAGAGATATAGAGATAGGCTAAACAGTCCCCACATCTCTTTGCGAGACACGGGGGTCCGTTGACGAAAGTACCACCCCTCCTGTCGGAATTCAACTCAATCCCCACTGCTTCAGTTCATCTCACATCCGACCTCTCTGTATATTTATGTTATTAAAAATCCTACCAAGTATTATAAACACAGGAAATTCATGTGCATAGGCTACTGCTATATTGTGCCGATATTGTACAGGCATTCCAGATTCAGAGTGTGCCAATGACTTGATACTGTCTACAATGTGATAACCTGCACATAGAGTGAATTAACAATTTATACTGCTTGATATGGCCTTCACTCGCATCACATAAGTGAAATATTATTTTATATATTATTTACACCTGAGCATTTACACCGACAATGCAGGTCACTTCAAACGGTTTACCAGAACCTACACAACATCAATCTATTTGATTGCCTGCACAATAATTACTAAATAAAACAAAAACACTAACGCCGTAACATGCCAACGACTCAGCATAATTACTTAATGTTTAATTCTACAATATCTACTTCTAACCACTCAGATCATGTTCCCTACCTCCAAGCTCCACTATGGAGCAAGGAACAGACATCAATGACAAGGAGCGGATGAAATGAATCATCACTCACTGCCCGCTTTGCGCTCAGAAGGGAACATCATTACTCTTCATCGTGGTAAGAGTAACCGATCACTTTCGTACAACGTTTCTCAAGTCAAAGACTATAGAAATGATCCCTGAAAGTATGATCTTAGTGTTAAAACGGGCGCGGATGGGCACCAATTCATGGGGTAGTCCTTCTCACTGGTGGTTGTGAGGTTGAACTTTCACAATATTTACGCTCATGTCAATATAACGAATGACACTGATACAAATCTAAGGTTATTGAAAGTAAACTTTGGCGTCCACGATCCAGACATGACACAAAAAATAACCACTTTTAACTTTATATTTTGCGTTACCGTGAATGTTGATATGTATTAACCCTAATATTTTTTCGATAATGGCACATGAGGACAAACATCGGTATAGAATGATGTTCAAAACTTGTTATCATAAGGGCCAATACAGGTACCACGCACAACTACGTCAAAGGAGTGATATGATAAAGAGATATAGAGATATAGAGATAGGCTAAATAGTCCCCACATCTCTTTGAGAGACACGGGGGTCCGTTGACGAAAGTACCACCCCGCCTGTCGGAATTCAACTCAATCCCCACTGCTTCAGTTCATCTCACATCCGACCTCTCTGTATATTTATGTTATTAAAAATCCTACCAAGTATTATAAACACAGGAAATTCATGTGCATAGGCTACTGCTATATTGTGCCGATATTGTACAGGCATTCCAGATTCAGAGTGTGCCAATGACTTGATACTGTCTACAATGTGATAACCTGCACATAGAGTGAATTAACAATTTATACTGCTTGATATGGCCTTCACTCGCATCACATAAGTGAAATATTATTTTATATATTATTTACACCTGAGCATTTACACCGACAATGCAGGTCACTTCAAACGGTTTACAAGAACCTACACAACATCATTCTATTTGATTGCCTGCACAATAATTACTAAGTAAAACAAAAATACTAACTCCGTAGCATGCCAACGACTCAGCATAATTACTGAATGTTATTTTCTACAATATCTACTTCTAACCACTCAGATCATGTTCCCTACCTCCAAGCTCCACTATGGAGCAAGGAACGGTCACCAATGACAAGGAGCGGATGAAATGAATCATCACTCACTGCCCGCTTCGCGCTCAGAAGGGAACTTCATTACTCTTCATCGTGGTTAGAGTAACCGATCACTTTCGTACAACATTTCTCAAGTCAAAGACTATAGAAATGATCCCTGAAAGTATGATCTTAGTGTTAAAACGGGCGCGGACGGGCACCAATTCATGGGGTAGTCCTTCTCACTGGTGGTTGTGAGGTTGAACTTTCACAATATTTACGCTCATGTCAATATAACGAATGACACTGATACAAATCTAAGGTTATTGAAAGTAAACTTTGGCGTCCACGATCCAGACATGACACAAAAAATAACCACTTTTAACTTTATATGTTGCGTTACCGTGAATGTTGATATGTATTCACCCTAATATTGTTTCAATAATGGCACATGAGGACAAACATCGGTATAGAATGATGTTCAAAACTTGTTATCATAAGGGCCAATACAGGTACCACGCACAACTAAATTAAAGGAGTGATGTGATAAAGAGATATAGAGATAGGCTAAACAGTCCCCACATCTCTTTGCGAGACACGGGGGTCCGTTGACGAAAGTACCACCCCGCCTGTCGGAATTCAACTCAATCCCCACTGCTTCAGTTCACCTCACATCCGACCTCTCTGTATATTTATGTTATTAAAAATCCTACCAAGTATTATAAACACAGGAAATTCATGTGCATAGGCTACTGCTATATTGTGCCGATATTGTACAGGCATTCCAGATTCAGCGTGTGCCAATGACTTGATACTGTCTACAATGTGATAACCTGCACATAGAGTGAATTAACAATTTATACTGCTTGATATGGCCATCACTCGCATCACATAAGTGAAATATTATTTTATATATTATTTACACCTGAGCATTTACACCAACAATGCAGGTCGCTTCAAACGGTTTACAAGAACCTACACAACATCAATCTATTTGATTGCCTGCACAATAATTACTAAGTAAAACAAAAACACTAACGCCGTAACATGCCAACGACTCAGCATAATTACTGAATGTTATTTTCTACAATATCTACTTCTAACCACTCAGATCATGTTCCCTACCTCCAAGCTCCACTATGGAGGAAGGAACGGTCATCAATTACAAGGAGCGGATGAAATGAATCATCACTCACTGCCCGCTTCGCGCTCAGAAGGGAACATCATTACTCTTCATCGTGGTCAGAGTAACCGATCACTTTCGTACAACGTTTCTCAAGTCAAAGACTATAGAAATAATCCCTGAAAGTATGATCTTAGTGTTAAAACGGGCGCGGACGGGCACCAATTCATGGGGTAGTCCTTCTCACTGGTGGTTGTGAGGTTGAACTTTCACAATATTTACGCTCATGTCAATATAACGAATGACACTGATACAAATCTAAGGTTATTGAAAGTAAACTTTGGCGTCCACGATCCAGACATGACACAAAAAATAACCACTTTTAACTTTATATGTTGCGTTACCGTGAATGTTGATATGTATTCACCCTAATATTGTTTCAATAATGGCACATGAGGACAAACATCGGTATAGAATGATGTTCAAAACTTGTTATCATAAGGGCCAATACAGGTACCACGCACAACTACGTTAAAGGAGTGATGTGATAAAGAGATATAGAGATAGGCTAAACAGTCCCCACATCTCTTTGCGAGACACGGGGGTCCGTTGACGAAAGTACCACCCCGCCTGTCGGAATTCAACTCAATCCCCACTGCTTCAGTTCACCTCACATCCGACCTCTCTGTATATTTATGTTATTAAAAATCCTACCAAGTATTATAAACACAGGAAATTCATGTGCATAGGCTACTGCTATATTGTGCCGATATTGTACAGGCATTCCAGATTCAGCATGTGCCAATGACTTGATACTGTCTACAATGTGATAACCTGCACATAGAGTGAATTAACAATTTATACTGCTTGATATGGCCATCACTCGCATCACATAAGTGAAATATTATTTTATATATTATTTACACCTGAGCATTTACACCAACAATGCAGGTCGCTTCAAACGGTTTACAAGAACCTACACAACATCAATCTATTTGATTGCCTGCACAATAATTACTAAGTAAAACAAAAACACTAACGCCGTAACATGCCAACGACTCAGCATAATTACTGAATGTTATTTTCTACAATATCTACTTCTAACCACTCAGATCATGTTCCCTACCTCCAAGCTCCACTATGGAGCAAGGAACGGTCATCAATGACAAGGAGCGCATGAAATGAATCATCACTCACTGCCCGCTTCGCGCTCAGAAGGGAACATCATTACTCTTCATCGTAGTTGGAGTAACCGATCACTTTCGTACAACGTTTCTCAAGTCAAAGACTATAGAAATGATCCCTGAAAGTATGATCTTAGTGTTAAAACGGGCGCGGACGGGCACCAATTCATGGGGTAGTCCTTCTCACTGGTGGTTGTGAGGTTGAACTTTCACAATATTTACGCTCATGTCAATATAACGAATGACACTGATACAAATCTAAGGTTATTGAAAGTAAACTTTGGCGTCCACGATCCAGACATGACACAAAAAATAACCACTTTTAACTTTATATGTTGCGTTACCGTGAATGTTGATATGTATTCACCCTAATATTGTTTCAATAATGGCACATGAGGACAAACATCGGTATAGAATGATGTTCAAAACTTGTTATCATAAGGGCCAATACAGGTACCACGCACAACTACGTTAAAGGAGTGATGTGATAAAGAGATATAGAGATAGGCTAAACAGTCCCCACATCTCTTTGCGAGACACGGGGGTCCGTTGACGAAAGTACCACCCCGCCTGTCGGAATTCAACTCAATCCCCACTGCTTCAGTTCACCTCACATCCGACCTCTCTGTATATTTATGTTATTAAAAATCCTACCAAGTATTATAAACACAGGAAATTCATGTGCATAGGCTACTGCTATATTGTGCCGATATTGTACAGGCATTCCAGATTCAGAGTGTGCCAATGACTTGATACTGTCTACAATGTGATAACCTGCACATAGAGTGAATTAACAATTTATACTGCTTGATATGGCCATCACTCGCATCACATAAGTGAAATATTATTTTATATATTATTTACACCTGAGCATTTACACCAACAATGCAGGTCGCTTCAAACGGTTTACAAGAACCTACACAACATCAATCTATTTGATTTCCTGCACAATAATTACTAAGTAAAACAAAAACACTAACGCCGTAACATGCCAACGACTCAGCATAATTACTGAATGTTATTTTCTACAATATCTACTTCTAACCACTCAGATCATGTTCCCTACCTCCAAGCTCCACTATGGAGCAAGGAACAGACATCAATGACAAGGAGCGGATAAAATGAATCATCACTCACTGCCCGCTTTGCTGCTCAGAAGGGAACATCATTACTCTTCATCGTGGTAAGAGTAACCGATCACTTTCGTACAACGTTTCTCAAGTCAAAGACTATAGAAATGATCCCTGAAAGTATGATCTTAGTGTTAAAACTGGCGAGGACGGGCACCAATTCATGTGGTAGTTTTCCTCACTGGTGGTTGTGAGGTTGAACTTTCACAATATTTACGCTCATGTCAACATAAAGGATGACACTGATGCAAATCTAAGGTTATTGAAACTGAACTCTGGCGTTAATGATCCAGACATGATTCAAAAAATAACCACTTTTAACTTTATATGTTGCGTTACCGTGAATGTTGATATGTTTTAACCCTAATATTGTTTCGATAATGGCACATGAGGAAAAACATCGGTATAGAATGATGTTCAAAACTTGTTATCATAAGGGCCAATACAGGTACCACGCACAACTACGTTAAAGGAGTGATGTGATAAAGAGATATAGAGATAGGCTAAATAGTCCCCACATCTCTTTGCGAGACACGGGGGTCCGTTGACGAAAGTACCACCCCTCCTGTCGGAATTCAACTCAATCCCCACTGCTTCAGTTCACCTCACATCCGACCTCTCTGTATATTTATGTTATTAAAAATCCTAAAAAGTATTATCAACACAGGAAAGTCATATGCATAGGCTGCTGCTATATTGTGCCGATATTGTACAGGCATTCCAGATTCAGCGTGTGCCAATGACTTAATACTGTCTACAATGTGATAACCTGCACATAGAGTGAATTAACAATTTATACTACTTGATATGGCCATCACTCGCATCACATCATAAGTGAAATATTATTTGATATATTATTTACACCTGAGCATTTACACCGACAATGCAGGTCACTTCAAACGCTTTACAAGAACCTACACAACATCAATCTATTTGATTGCCTGCACAATAATTACTAAGTCAAACAAAAATACTAACTCCGTAGCATGCCAACGACTCAGCATAATTACTAAATGTTATTTTCTACAATATCTACTTCTAACCACTCAGATTATGTTCCCTACCTCCAAGCTCCACTATGGAGCAAGGACCGGTCATCAATGACAAGGAGCGGATGAAATGAATCATCACTCACTGCCCGCTTCGCACTCAGAAAGGAACATCATTACTGTTCATCGTAGTTGGAGTAACCGATCACTTTCGTACAACGTTTCTCAAGTCAAAGACTATAGAAATGATCCCTGAAAGTATGATCTTAGTGTTAAAACGGGCGCGGACGGGCACCAATTCATGGGGTAGTCCTTCTCACTGGTGGTTGTGAGGTTGAACTTTCACAATATTTACGCTCATGTCAATATAACGAATGACACTGATACAAATCTAAGGTTATTGAAAGTAAACTTTGGCGTCCACGATCCAGACATGACACAAAAAATAACCACTTTTAACTTTATATGTTGCGTTACCGTGAATGTTGATATGTATTCACCCTAATATTGTTTCAATAATGGCACATGAGGACAAACATCGGTATAGAATGATGTTCAAAACTTGTTATCATAAGGGCCAATACAGGTACCACGCACAACTACGTTAAAGGAGTGATGTGATAAAGAGATATAGAGATAGGCTAAACAGTCCCCACATCTCTTTGCGAGACACGGGGGTCCGTTGACGAAAGTACCACCCCGCCTGTCGGAATTCAACTCAATCCCCACTGCTTCAGTTCACCTCACATCCGACCTCTCTGTATATTTATGTTATTAAAAATCCTACCAAGTATTATAAACACAGGAAATTCATGTGCATAGGCTACTGCTATATTGTGCCGATATTGTACAGGCATTCCAGATTCAGCGTGTGCCAATGACTTGATACTGTCTACAATGTGATAACCTGCACATAGAGTGAATTAACGATTTATACTGCTTGATATGGCCATCACTCGCATCACATAAGTGAAATATTATTTGATATATTATTTACACCTGAGCATTTACACCGACAATGCAGGTCACTTCAAACGCTTTACAAGAACCTACACAACACCAATCTATTTGATAGCCTGCACAATAATTACTAAGTCAAACAAAAATACTAACTCCGTAGCATGCCAACGACTCAGCATAATTACTGAATGTTATTTTCTACAATATCTACTTCTAACCACTCAGATCATGTTCCCTACCTCCAAGCTCCACTATGGAGCAAGGAACGGTCACCAATGACAAGGAGCGGATGAGATGAATCATCACTCACTGCACGCTTCGCGCTCAGAAGGGAACATCATTACTCTTCATCGTAGTTGGAGTAACCGATCACTTTCGTACAACGTTTCTCAAGTCAAAGACTATAGAAATGATCCCTGAAAGTATGATCTTAGTGTTAAAACGGGCGCGGACGGGCACCAATTCATGGGGTAGTCCTTCTCACTGGTGGTTGTGAGGTTGAACTTTCACAATATTTACGCTCATGTCAATATAACGAATGACACTGATACAAATCTAAGGTTATTGAAAGTAAACTTTGGCGTCCACGATCCAGACATGACACAAAAAATAACCACTTTTAACTTTATATGTTGCGTTACCGTGAATGTTGATATGTATTCACCCTAATATTGTTTCAATAATGGCACATGAGGACAAACATCGGTATAGAATGATGTTCAAAACTTGTTATCATAAGGGCCAATACAGGTACCACGCACAACTACGTTAAAGGAGTGATGTGATAAAGAGATATAGAGATAGGCTAAACAGTCCCCACATCTCTTTGCGAGACACGGGGGTCCGTTGACGAAAGTACGCCTGTCGGAATTCAACTCAATCCCCACTGCTTCAGTTCACCTCACATCCGACCTCTCTGTATATTTATGTTATTAAAAATCCTACCAAGTATTATAAACACAGGAAATTCATGTGCATAGGCTACTGCTATATTGTGCCGATATTGTACAGGCATTCCAGATTCAGCGTGTGCCAATGACTTGATACTGTCTACAATGTGATAACCTGCACATAGAGTGAATTAACAATTTATACTGCTTGATATGGCCTTCACTCGCATCACATAAGTGAAATATTATTTTATATATTATTTACACCTGAGCATTTACACCGACAATGCAGGTCACTTCAAACGGTTTACAAGAACCTACACAACATCAATCTATTTGATTGCCTGCACAATATTTACTAAGTAAAACAAAAACACTAACGCCGTAACATGCCAACGACTCAACATAATTACTGAATGTTTAATTCTACAATATCTACTTCTAACCACTCAGATCATGTTCCCTACCTCCAAGCTCCACTATGGAGCAAGGAACAGACATCAATGACAAGGAGCGGATGAAATGAATCATCACTCACTGCCCGCTTTGCGCTCAGAATGGAACATCATTACTCTTCATCGTGGTTAGAGTAACCGATCACTTTCGTACAACGTTTCTCAAGTCAAAGACTATAGAAATGATCCCTGAAAGTATGATCTTAGTGTTAAAACGGGCGAGGACGGGCACCAATTCATGTGGTAGTTTTCCTCACTGGTGGTTGTGAGGTTGAACTTTCACAATATTTACGCTCATGTCAACATAAAGGATGACACTGATACAAATCTAAGGTTATTGAAACTGAACTCTGGCGTTAATGATCCAGACATGATACAAAAAATAACCACTTTTAACTTTATATGTTGCGTTACCGTGAATGTTGATATGTTTTAACCCTAATATTGTTTCGATAATGGCACATGAGGAAAAACATCGGTATAGAATGATGTTCAAAACTTGTTATCATAAGGGCCAATACAGGTACCACGCACAACTACGTTAAAGGAGTGATGTGATAAAGAGATATAGAGATAGGCTAAACAGTCCCCACATCTCTTTGCGAGACACGGGGGTCCGTTGACGAAAGTACCACCCCTCCTGTCGGAATTCAACTCAATCCCCACTGCTTCAGTTCATCTCACATCCGACCTCTCTGTATATTTATGTTATTAAAAATCCTACCAAGTATTATAAACACAGGAAATTCATGTGCATAGGCTACTGCTATATTGTGCCGATATTGTACAGGCATTCCAGATTCAGAGTGTGCCAATGACTTGATACTGTCTACAATGTGATAACCTGCACATAGAGTGAATTAACAATTTATACTGCTTGATATGGCCTTCACTCGCATCACATAAGTGAAATATTATTTTATATATTATTTACACCTGAGCATTTACACCGACAATGCAGGTCACTTCAAACGGTTTACAAGAACCTACACAACATCAATCTATTTGATTGCCTGCACAATAATTACTAAGTAAAACAAAAACACTAACGCCGTAACATGCCAACGACTCAGCATAATTACTGAATGTTTAATTCTACAATATCTACTTCTAACCACTCAGATCATGTTCCCTACCTCCAAGCTCCACTATGGAGCAAGGAACAGACATCAATGACAAGGAGCGGATGAAATGAATCATCACTCACTGCCCGCTTTGCGCTCAGAAGGGAACATCATTACTCTTCATCGTGGTAAGAGTAACCGATCACTTTCGTACAACGTTTCTCAAGTCAAAGGCTATAGAAATGATCCCTGAAAGTATGATCTTAGTGTTAAAACGGGCGCGGATGGGCACCAATTCATGGGGTAGTCCTTCTCACTGGTGGTTGTGAGGTTGAACTTTCACAATATTTACGCTCATGTCAATATAACGAATGACACTGATACAAATCTAAGGTTATTGAAAGTAAACTTTGGCGTCCACGATCCAGACATGACACAAAAAATAACCACTTTTAACTTTATATTTTGCGTTACCTTGAATGTTGATATGTATTAACCCTAATATTTTTTCGATAATGGCACATGAGGACAAACATCGGTATAGAATGATGTTCAAAACTTGTTATCATAAGGGCCAATACAGGTACCACGCACAACTACGTCAAAGGAGTGATATATTAAAGAGATATAGAGATATAGAGATAGGCTAAATAGTCCCCACATCTCTTTGAGAGACACGGGGGTCCGTTGACGAAAGTACCACCCCGCCTGTCGGAATTCAACTCAATCCCCACTGCTTCAGTTCACCTCACATCCGACCTCTCTGTATATTTATGTTATTAAAAATCCTACCAAGTATTATAAACACAGGAAATTCATGTGCATAGGCTTCTGCTATATTGTGCCGATATTGTACAGGCATTCCAGATTCAGCGTGTGCCAATGACTTGATACTGTCTACAATGTGATAACCTGCACATAGAGTGAATTAACAATTTATACTACTTGATATGGCCATCACTCGCATCACATAAGTGAAATATTATTTTATATATTATTTACACCTGAGCATTTACACCGACAATGCAGGTCACTTCAAACGGTTTACAAGAACCTACACAACATCAATCTATTTGATTGCCTGCACAATATTTACTAAGTAAAACAAAAACACTAACGCCGTAACATGCCAACGACTCAGCATAATTACTGAATGTTTAATTCTACAATATCTACTTCTAACCACTCAGATCATGTTCCCTACCTCCAAGCTCCACTATGGAGCAAGGAACAGACATCAATGACAAGGAGCGGATGAAATGAATCATCACTCACTGCCCGCTTTGCGCTCAGAAGGGAACATCATTACTCTTCATCGTGGTTAGAGTAACCGATCGCTTTCGTACAACGTTTCTCAAGTCAAAGACTATAGAAATGATCCCTGAAAGTATGATCTTAGTGTTAAAACGGGCGAGGACGGGCACCAATTCATGTGGTAGTTTTCCTCACTGGTGGTTGTGAGGTTGAACTTTCACAATATTTACGCTCATGTCAACATAAAGGATGACACTGATACAAATCTAAGGTTATCGAAACTGAACTCTGGCGTTAATGATCCAGACATGATACAAAAAATAACCACTTTTAACTTTATATGTTGCGTTACCGTGAATGTTGATATGTTTTAACCCTAATATTGTTTCGATAATGGCACATGAGGAAAAACATCGGTATAGAATGATGTTCAAAACTTGTTATCATAAGGGCCAATACAGGTACCACGCACAACTACGTTAAAGGAGTGATGTGATAAAGAGATATAGAGATAGGCTAAACAGTCCCCACATCTCTTTGCGAGACACGGGGGTCCGTTGACGAAAGTACCACCCCTCCTGTCGGAATTCAACTCAATCCCCACTGCTTCAGTTCATCTCACATCCGACCTCTCTGTATATTTATGTTATTAAAAATCCTACCAAGTATTATAAACACAGGAAATTCATGTGCATAGGCTACTGCTATATTGTGCCGATATTGTACAGGCATTCCAGATTCAGAGTGTGCCAATGACTTGATACTGTCTACAATGTGATAACCTGCACATAGAGTGAATTAACAATTTATACTGCTTGATATGGCCTTCACTCGCATCACATAAGTGAAATATTATTTTATATATTATTTACACCTGAGCATTTACACCGACAATGCAGGTCACTTCAAACGGTTTACCAGAACCTACACAACATCAATCTATTTGATTGCCTGCACAATAATTACTAAATAAAACAAAAACACTAACGCCGTAACATGCCAACGACTCAGCATAATTACTGAATGTTTAATTCTACAATATCTACTTCTAACCACTCAGATCATGTTCCCTACCTCCAAGCTCCACTATGGAGCAAGGAACAGACATCAATGACAAGGAGCGGATGAAATGAATCATCACTCACTGCCCGCTTTGCGCTCAGAAGGGAACATCATTACTCTTCATCGTGGTAAGAGTAACCGATCACTTTCGTACAACGTTTCTCAAGTCAAAGACTATAGAAATGATCCCTGAAAGTATGATCTTAGTGTTAAAACGGGCGCGGATGGGCACCAATTCATGGGGTAGTCCTTCTCACTGGTGGTTGTGAGGTTGAACTTTCACAATATTTACGCTCATGTCAATATAACGAATGACACTGATACAAATCTAAGGTTATTGAAAGTAAACTTTGGCGTCCACGATCCAGACATGACACAAAAAATAACCACTTTTAACTTTATATTTTGCGTTACCGTGAATGTTGATATGTATTAACCCTAATATTTTTTCGATAATGGCACATGAGGACAAACATCGGTATAGAATGATGTTCAAAACTTGTTATCATAAGGGCCAATACAGGTACCACGCACAACTACGTCAAAGGAGTGATATGATAAAGAGATATAGAGATATAGAGATAGGCTAAATAGTCCCCACATCTCTTTGAGAGACACGGGGGTCCGTTGACGAAAGTACCACCCCGCCTGTCGGAATTCAACTCAATCCCCACTGCTTCAGTTCATCTCACATCAGACCTCTCTGTATATTTATGTTATTAAAAATCCTACCAAGTATTATAAACACAGGAAATTCATGTGCATAGGCTACTGCTATATTGTGCCGATATTGTACAGGCATTCCAGATTCAGAGTGTGCCAATGACTTGATACTGTCTACAATGTGATAACCTGCACATAGAGTGAATTAACAATTTATACTGCTTGATATGGCCTTCACTCGCATCACATAAGTGAAATATTATTTTATATATTATTTACACCTGAGCATTTACACCGACAATGCAGGTCACTTCAAACGGTTTACAAGAACCTACACAACATCAATCTATTTGATTGCCTGCACAATAATTACTAAGTAAAACAAAAACACTAACGCCGTAACATGCCAACGACTCAGCATAATTACTGAATGTTTAATTCTACAATATCTACTTCTAACCACTCAGATCATGTTCCCTACCTCCAAGCTCCACTATGGTGCAAGGAACAGACATCAATGACAAGGAGCGGATGAAATGAATCATCACTCACTGCCCGCTTTGCGCTCAGAAGGGAACATCATTACTCTTCATCGTGGTAAGAGTAACCGATCACTTTCGTACAACGTTTCTCAAGTCAAAGGCTATAGAAATGATCCCTGAAAGTATGATCTTAGTGTTAAAACGGGCGCGGATGGGCACCAATTCATGGGGTAGTCCTTCTCACTGGTGGTTGTGAGGTTGAACTTTCACAATATTTACGCTCATGTCAATATAACGAATGACACTGATACAAATCTAAGGTTATTGAAAGTAAACTTTGGCGTCCACGATCCAGACATGACACAAAAAATAACCACTTTTAACTTTATATTTTGCGTTACCGTGAATGTTGATATGTATTAACCCTAATATTTTTTCGATAATGGCACATGAGGACAAACATCGGTATAGAATGATGTTCAAAACTTGTTATCATAAGGGCCAATACAGGTACCACGCACAACTACGTCAAAGGAGTGATATATTAAAGAGATATAGAGATATAGAGATAGGCTAAATAGTCCCCACATCTCTTTGAGAGACACGGGGGTCCGTTGACGAAAGTACCACCCCGCCTGTCGGAATTCAACTCAATCCCCACTGCTTCAGTTCACCTCACATCCGACCTCTCTGTATATTTATGTTATTAAAAATCCTACCAAGTATTATAAACACAGGAAATTCATGTGCATAGGCTTCTGCTATATTGTGCCGATATTGTACAGGCATTCCAGATTCAGCGTGTGCCAATGACTTGATACTGTCTACAATGTGATAACCTGCACATAGAGTGAATTAACAATTTATACTACTTGATATGGCCATCACTCGCATCACATAAGTGAAATATTATTTTATATATTATTTACACCTGAGCATTTACACCGACAATGCAGGTCACTTCAAACGGTTTACAAGAACCTACACAACATCAATCTATTTGATTGCCTGCACAATATTTACTAAGTAAAACAAAAACACTAACGCCGTAACATGCCAACGACTCAGCATAATTACTGAATGTTTAATTCTACAATATCTACTTCTAACCACTCAGATCATGTTCCCTACCTCCAAGCTCCACTTTGGAGCAAGGAACAGACATCAATGACAAGGAGCGGATGAAATGAATCATCACTCACTGCCCGCTTTGCGCTCAGAAGGGAACATCATTACTCTTCATCGTGGTTAGAGTAACCGATCGCTTTCGTACAACATTTCTCAAGTCAAAGACTATAGAAATGATCCCTGAAAGTATGATCTTAGTGTTAAAACGGGCGAGGACGGGCACCAATTCATGTGGTAGTTTTCCTCACTGGTGGTTGTGAGGTTGAACTTTCACAATATTTACGCTCATGTCAACATAAAGGATGACACTGATACAAATCTAAGGTTATCGAAACTGAACTCTGGCGTTAATGATCCAGACATGATACAAAAAATAACCACTTTTAACTTTATATGTTGCGTTACCGTGAATGTTGATATGTTTTAACCCTAATATTGTTTCGATAATGGCACATGAGGAAAAACATCGGTATAGAATGATGTTCAAAACTTGTTATCATAAGGGCCAATACAGGTACCACGCACAACTACGTTAAAGGAGTGATGTGATAAAGAGATATAGAGATAGGCTAAACAGTCCCCACATCTCTTTGCGAGACACGGGGGTCCGTTGACGAAAGTACCACCCCTCCTGTCGGAATTCAACTCAATCCCCACTGCTTCAGTTCATCTCACATCCGACCTCTCTGTATATTTATGTTATTAAAAATCCTACCAAGTATTATAAACACAGGAAATTCATGTGCATAGGCTACTGCTATATTGTGCCGATATTGTACAGGCATTCCAGATTCAGAGTGTGCCTATGACTTGATACTGTCTACAATGTGATATTCGCACATAGAGTGAATTAACAATTTATACTGCTTGATATGGCCTTCACTCGCATCACATAAGTGAAATATTATTTTATATATTATTTACACCTGAGCATTTACACCGACAATGCAGGTCACTTCAAACGGTTTACAAGAACCTACACAACATCAATCTATTTGATTGCCTGCACAATAATTACTAAATAAAACAAAAACACTAACGCCGTAACATGCCAACGACTCAGCATAATTACTGAATGTTTAATTCTACAATATCTACTTCTAACCACTCAGATTATGTTCCCTACCTCCAAGCTCCACTATGGAGCAAGGAACAGACATCAATGACAAGGAGCGGATGAAATGAATCATCACTCACTGCCCGCTTTGCGCTCAGAAGGGAACATCATTACTCTCCGTCGTGGTAAGAGTAACCGATCACTTTCGTACAACGTTTCTCAAGTCAAAGGCTAAAGAAATGATCCCTGAAAGTATGATCTTAGTGTTAAAACGGGCGCGGATGGGCACCAATTCATGGGGTAGTCCTTGTCACTGTTGGTTGTGAGGTTGAACTTTCACAATATTTACGCTCATGTCAATATAACGAATGACACTGATACAAATCTAAGGTTATTGAAAGTAAACTTTGGCGTCCACGATCCAGACATGACACAAAAAATAACCACTTTTAACTTTATATGTTGCGTTACCGTGAATGTTGATATGTATTAACCCTAATATTTTTTCGATATTGGCACATGAGGACAAACATCGGTATAGAATGATGTTCAAAACTTGTTATCATAAGGGCCAATACAGGTACCACGCACAAGTACGTCAAAGGAGTGATATGATAAAGAGATATAGAGATATAGAGATAGGCTAAATAGTCCCCACATCTCTTTGAGAGACACGGGGGTCCGTTGACGAAAGTACCACCCCGCCTGTCGGAATTCAACTCAATCCCCACTGCTTCAGTTCACCTCACATCCGACCTCTCTGTATATTTATGTTATTAAAAATCCTACCAAGTATTATAAACACAGGAAATTCATGTGCATAGGCTTCTGCTATATTGTGCCGATATTGTACAGGCATTCCAGATTCAGCGTGTGCCAATGACTTGATACTGTCTACAATGTGATAACCTGCACATAGAGTGAATTAACAATTTATACTACTTGATATGGCCATCACTCGCATCACATCATAAGTGAAATATTATTTTATATATTATTTACACCTGAGCATTTACACCGGCAATGCAGATCACTTCAAACGGTTTACTAGAACCTACACAACATCAATCTATTTGATTGCCTGCACAATAATTACTAAGTAAAACAAAAACACTAACGCCGTAACATGCCAACGACTCAGCATAATTACTGAATGTTATTTTCTACAATATCTACTTCTAACCAGTCAGATCATGTTCCCTACCTCCAAGCTCCACTACGGAGCAAGGAACAGTCATAAATGACAAGGAGCAGATGAAATGAATCATCACTCACTGCCCGCTTCGCGCTCAGAAGGGAACATCATTACTCTTCATCATGGTTAGAGTAACCGATCACTTTCGTACAACGTTTCTCAAGTCAAAGACTATAGAAATGATCCCTGAAAGTATGATCTTAGTGTTAAAACGGGCGCGGACGGCCACCAATTCATGTGGTAGTCCTTCTCACTGGTGGTTGTGAGGTTGAGCTTTCACAATATTTACGCTCATGTCAACATAAAGGATGACACTGATACAAATCTAAGGTTATTGAAACTGAACTCTGGCGTTAATGATCCAGACATGATACAAAAAATAACCACTTTTAACTTTATATGTTGTGTTACCGTGAATGTTGATATGTTTTAACCCTAATATTGTTTCGATAATGGCACATGAGGAAAAACATCGGTATAGAATGATGTTCAAAACTTGTTATCATAAGGGCCAATACAGGTACCACGCACAACTACGTTAAAGGAGTGATATGATAAAGAGATATAGAGATAGGCTAAATAGTCCCCACATCTCTTTGCGAGACACGGGGGTCCGTTGACGAAAGTACCACCCCTCCTGTCGGAATTCATCTCAATCCCCGCTGCTTTAGTTCACCTCACATCCGACCTCTCTGTATATTTATGTTATTAAAAATCCTACCAAGTATTGTAAACACAGGAAATTCATATGCATAGGCTACTGCTATATTGTGCCGATATTGTACAGGCATTCCAGATTCAGCGTGTGCCAATGACTTGATACTGTCTACAATGTGATAACCTGCACATAGAGTGAATTAACAATTTATACTGCTTGATATGGCCATCACTCGCATCACATAAGTGAAATATTATTTTATATATTATTTACACCTGAGCATTTACACCGACAATGCAGGTCACTTCAAACGCTTTACAAGAACCTACACAACAATCTATTTGATTGCCTGCACAATAATTACTAAGTCAAACAAAAATACTAACTCCGTAGCATGCAAACGACTCAGCATAATTACTGAATGTTATTTTCTACAATATCTACTTCTAACCACTCAGATTATGTTCCCTACCTCCAAGCTCCACTATGGAGCAAGGAACGGTCATCAATGACAAGGAGCGGATGAAATGAATCATCACTCACTGCCCGCTTCGCGCTCAGAAGGGAACATCATTACTCTTCATCGTAGTTGGAGTAACCGATCACTTTCATACAACGTTTCTCAAGTCAAAGACTATAGAAATGATCCCGGAAAGTATGATCTTAGTGTTAAAACGGGCGCGGACGGGCACCAATTCATGGGGTAGTCCTTCTCACTGGTGGTTGTGAGGTTGAACTTTCACAATATTTACGCTCATGTCAATATAACGAATGACACTGATACAAATCTAAGGTTATTGAAAGTAATCTTTGGCGTCCACGATCCAGACATGACACAAAAAATAACCACTTTTAACTTTATATGTTGCGTTACCGTGAATGTTGATATGTATTAACCCTAATATTGTTTCAATAATGGCACATGAGGACAAACATCGGTATAGAATGATGTTCAAAACTTGTTATCATAAGGGCCAATACAGGTACCACGCACAACTACGTTAAAGGAGTGATGTGATAAAGAGATATAGAGATAGGCTAAACAGTCCCCACATCTCTTTGCGAGACACGGGGGTCCGTTGAAGAAAGTACCACCCTGCCTGTCGGAATTCAACTCAATCCCCACTGCTTCAGTTCACCTCACATCCGACCTCTCTGTATATTTATGTTATTAAAAATCCTACCAAGTATTATAAACACAGGAAATTCATGTGCATAGGCTACTGCTATATTGTGCCGATATTGTACAGGCATTCCAGATTCAGCGCGTGCCAATGACTTGATACTGTCTACAATGTGATAACCTGCACATAGAGTGAATTAACGATTTATACTGCTTGATATGGCCATCACTCGCATCACATAAGTGAAATATTATTTGATATATTATTTACACCTGAGCATTTACACCGACAATGCAGGTCACTTCAAACGCTTTACAAGAACCTACACAACACCAATCTCTTTGATAGCCTGCACAATAATTACTAAGTCAAACAAAAATACTAACTCCGTAGCATGCCAACGACTCAGCATAATTACTGAATGTTATTTTCTACAATATCTACTTCTAACCACTCAGATCATGTTCCCTACCTCCAAGCTCCACTATGGAGCAAGGAACGGTCACCAATGACAAGGAGCGGATGAAATGAATCATCACTCACTGCCCGCTTCGCGCTCAGAAGGGAACATCATTACTCTTCATCGTAGTTGCAGAAACCGATCACTTTCGTACAACGTTTCTCAAGTCAAAGACTATAGAAATGATCCCTGAAAGTATGATCTTAGTGTTAAAACGGGCGCGGACGGGCACCAATTCATGGGGTAGTCCTTCTCACTGGTGGTTGTGAGGTTGAACTTTCACAATATTTACGCTCATGTCAATATAACGAATGACACTGATACAAATCTAAGGTTATTGAAAGTAAACTTTGGCGTCCACGATCCAGACATGACACAAAAAATAACCACTTTTAACTTTATATGTTGCGTTACCGTGAATGTTGATATGTATTCACCCTAATATTGTTTCAATAATGGCACATGAGGACAAACATCGGTATAGAATGATGTTCAAAACTTGTTATCATAAGGGCCAATACAGGTACCACGCACAACTACGTTAAAGGAGTGATGTGATAAAGAGATATAGAGATAGGCTAAACAGTCCCCACATCTCTTTGCGAGACACGGGGGTCCGTTGACGAAAGTACCACCCCGCCTGTCGGAATTCAACTCAATCCCCACTGCTTCAGTTCACCTCACATCCGACCTCTCTGTATATTTATGTTATTAAAAATCCTACCAAGTATTATAAACACAGGAAATTCATGTGCATAGGCTACTGCTATATTGTGCCGATATTGTACAGGCATTCCAGATTCAGCGTGTGCCAATGACTTGATACTGTCTACAATGTGATAACCTGCACATTGAGTGAATTAACAATTTATACTGCTTGATATGGCTATCACTCGCATCACATAAGTGAAATATTATTTTATATATTATTTACACCTGAGCATTTACACCAACAATGCAGGTCCCTTCAAACGGTTTACAAGAACCTACACAACATCGATGTATTTGATTGCTTGCACAATAATTACTAAGTAAAACAAAAACAGTAACGCCGTAACATGCCAACGACTCAGCATAATTACTGAATGTTATTTTCTACAATATCTACTTCTAACCACTCAGATCATGTTCCCTACCTCCAAGCTCCACTGTGGAGCAAGGAACAGACATCAATGACAAGGAGCGGATGAAATGAATCATCACTCACTGCCCGCTTTGGTGCTCAGAAGGGAACATCATTACTCTTCATCGTGGTAAGAGTAACCGATCACTTTCGTACAACGTTTCTCAAGTCAAAGACTATAGAAATGATCCCTGAAAGTATGATCTTAGTGTTAAAACGGGCGAGGACGGGCACCAATTCATGTGGTAGTCCTTCTCACTGGTGGTTGTGAGGTTGAACTTTCATAATATTTACGCTCATGTCAATATAACGAATGACACTGATACAAATCTAAGGTTATTGAAAGTAAACTTTGGCGTCCACGATCCAGACATGACACAAAAAATAACCACTTTTAACTTTATATGTTGCGTTACCGTGAATGTTGATATGTATTAACCCTAATATTGTTTCAATAATGGCACATGAGGACAAACATCGGTATAGAATGATGTTCAAAACTTGTTATCATAAGGGCCAATACAGGTACCACGCACAACTACGTTAAAGGAGTGATATGATAAAGAGATATAGAGATAGGCTAAATAGTCCCCACATCTCTTTGCGAGACACGGGGGTCCGTTGACGAAAGTACCACCCCACCCCGCCTGTCGGAATTCAACTCAATCCCCACTGCTTCAGTTCACCTCACATCCGACCTCTCTGTATATTTATGTTATTAAAAATCCTACCAAGTATTATAAACACAGGAAATTCATGTGCATAGGCTACTGCTATATTGTGCCGATATTGTACAGGCATTCCAGATTCAGAGTGTGCCAATGACTTGATACTGTCTACAATGTGATAACCTTCACATAGAGTGAATTAACAATTTATACTGCTTGATATGGCCATCACTCGCATCACATAAGTGAAATAATATTTGATATATTATTTACACCTGAGCATTTACACCGACAATGCAGGTCACTTCAAACGGTTTACAAGAACCTACACAACATCAATCTATTTGATTGCCTGCACAATAATTACTAAGTAAAACAATAACACTAACGCCGTAACATGCCAACGACTCAGCATTATTACTGAATGTTATTTTCTACAATATCTACTTCTAACCACTCAGATCATGTTCCCTACCTCCAAGCTCCACTATGGAGCAAGGAACGGTCATCAATTACAAGGAGCGATTGAAATGAATCATCACTCACTGCCCGCTTCGCGCTCAGAAGGGAACATCATTACTCTTCATCGTGGTCAGAGTAACCGATCACTTTCGTACAACGTTTCTCAAGTCAAAGACTATAGAAATGATCCCTGAAAGTATGATCTTATGGTTAAAACGGGCGCGGACGGGCACCAATTCATGGGGTAGTCCTTCTCACTGGTGGTTGTGAGGTTGAACTTTCACAATATTTACGCTTATGTCAACATAAAGGATGACACTGATACAAATCTAAGGTTATTGAAACTGAACTCTGGCGTTAATGATCCAGACATGATACAAAAAATAACCACTTTTAACTTTATATGTTGTGTTACCGTGAATGTTGATATGTTTTAACCCTAATATTGTTTCGATAATGGCACATAAGGAAAAACATCGGTATAGAATGATGTTCAAAACTTGTTATCATAAGGGCCAATTCAGGTACCACGCACAACTACGTTAAAGGAGTGATATGATAAAGAGATGTAGAGATAGGCTAAATAGTCCCCACATCTCTTTGAGAGACACGGGGGTCCGTTGACGAAAGTACCACCCCGCCTGTCGGAATTCAACTCAATCCCCACTGCTTCAGTTCACCTCACATCCGACCTCTCTGTATATTTATGTTATTAAAAATCCTACCAAGTATTATAAACACAGGAAATTCATGTGCATAGGCTTCTGCTATATTGTGCCGATATTGTACAGGCATTCCAGATTCAGCGTGTGCCAATGACTTGATACTGTCTACAATGTGATAACCTGCACATAGAGTGAATTAACAATTTATACTACTTGATATGGCCATCACTCGCATCACATCATAAGTGAAATATTATTTTATATATTATTTACACCTGAGCATTTACACCGGCAATGCAGATCACTTCAAACGGTTTACTAGAACCTACACAACATCAATCTATTTGATTGCCTGCACAATAATTACTAAGTAAAACAAAAATACTAACTCCGTAGCATGCCAACGACTCGGCATAATTACTGAATGTTATTTTCTACAATATCTACTTCTAACCACTCTGATAATGTTCCCTACCTCCAAGCTCCACTAGGGAGCAAGGAACGGTCATCAATGACAAGGAGCGGATGAAAGGAATCATCACTCACTGCCCGCTTCTCGCTCAGAAAAGAACATCATTACTATTCATCGTGGTTAGAGTAACCGATGATTTTCGTACAATATTTTTCAAGTCAAAGACTACAGAAATGATCCCTGAAAGTATGATCTTAGTTTTAAAACGGGCGCGGACGGGCACCAATTCATGTGGTAGTCCTTCTCACTGGTGGTTGTGAGGTTGAACTTTCACAATATTTACGCTCATGTCAATATAAAGGATGACACTGATGCAAATCTAAGGTTATTGAAACTGAACTCTGGCGTTAATTGTTAAGATATGTCCTCAGGTGTATGTGATGTGGTTTTACATTGATATGTACTGATGTACTGTGTATATGCTTGTGCCACGGGGAGGCGCTATGGCGCAGAATCTGCCTCATTCGTTTATTGTTCTGGCTGAGATGCCGTAGTAGAACGCGGGAAAATAGCAGCGTGACCGTGAGAATGATGTATCCGCTGCAGTTACTAAATAAATATGCCGAAGGCTAAAGACTCAACATCTTTTCTTCCGAATGCAACGTTAGCTGCAACAGTACAGTAACACAACTCAAGATTAATGATCCAGACATGATACAAAAAATAACCACTTTTAACTTTATATGTTGCGTTACCGTGGATGTTGATATGTTTTAACCCTAATATTGTTTCAATGATCGCACATGAGGACAAACATCAGTAGAGAATGACTTCAAAAACTAGTTATCATAAGGGCCAATACAGGTACCACGCACAACTACGTTAAAGGAGTGATATGATAAAGAGATATAGAGATAGGCTAAATAGTCTCCACATCTCTTTGCGAGACACGGGGGTCCGTTGACGAAAGTACCACCCCGCCTGTCGGAATTCAACTCAATCCCCACTGCTTCAGTTCACCTCACATCCGACCTCTCTGTATATTTATGTTATTAAAAATCCTACCAAGTACTATAAACAGAGGAAATTCATATGCATAGGCTACTGCTATATTGTGCCGATATTGTACAGGCGTTCCAGATTCAGAGTGTGCCAATGACTTGATACTGTCTACAATGTGATAACCTGCACATAGAGTGAATTAACAATTTATACTACTTGATAAGGCCATCACTCGCATCACATAAGTGAAATATTATTTTATATATTATTTACACCTGAGCATTTACACCGACAATGCAGGTCACTTCAAACGGTTTACAAGAACCTACACCACATCAATCTATTTGATTGCCTGAACGTTAATTACTAAGTGAAACCAAAATACTAACGCCGTAATATGGCAACGACTCAGCATAATTCCTCAATGTTATTTTCTACAATATCTGCTTCTAACCACTCTGATCATGTTCCCCACCTCCAAGCTCCACTAGGGAGCAAGGAACGGTCATCAATGACAAGGAGCGGATGAAATGTATCATCACTCACTGCCCGCTTCGCGCTCAGAAGGGAACATCATTACTCTTCATCGTGGTTAGAGTAACCGATCACTTTCGTACAATATTTCTCAAGTCAAAGACTATAGAAATGATCCCTGAAAGTATGATCTTAGTGTTTAAACGGGCGCGGACGGGAAGCCATTCATGGGGTAGTCCTTCTCACTGGTGGTTGTGAGGTTGAACTTTCACAATATTTACGCTCGTGTCAATATAACGAATGACACTGATACAAATCTAAGGTTATTGAAAGTAAACTTTGGCGTCCACGATCCAGACATGACACAAAAACAGCCATTTGAAATTTCATATTAAATGTTACCCAGAGTGTTTTAATGTATAACCATAATATTGTTTTAAAAATGGAACATGAGGACAAACATCGCTATAGACTGATGTTCAAAACTAGTATTCTTAAGGGGCAATAAAGGAACCACGCACTGCTATCTTTAAAGAGTGATATGATAAAGAGATATAGAGAATAATTGTACCCACATCTCTTTGCGAGACACGCGGGTCCGTTGATGAAAAGTACCCCCCTCTGGCGGAATTGAACAGTCCCCATTGCTTTAGTTCCACTCACATCCGACATCCCCGTATATTTATATAGTTTAAATCCTACGAAGTACTAAAAAGCACACGGAATTCAAATTCAAATGCTACTGCTATTTTGTGCCGTTATTGTACAGACATTCCAGTTTCGCGTGAGTAAATTACTTTCTATACAGAAAATATTTTGTCAAACAATACGTTTTAAGTCTATTTTCTAGCTGAAAAACGTAATGTAAACTTGCATCGCAGATGCATTCATTCTGTCAATGAAGTAAATTGATTCATTTAAAATCCAGACCATCTCTAGACTATTTAAACTCCCGTTAACGTGATATTAATCCAAGGCGTTTTTGAGTTATGTCGCCATCTGCCGGCACAAGGTTGTATGATCGCTCAAGTATACGGAATTAAGTGAATCGAGAATGTCTTTGTATTTGTGCGACAATTGTTTTTATTAAAGGTCTTAGTCAAGTAAGTGTATACGAAGTTTACTTTAAACGACGTTGAAAGTTGCTGTCGTCTCGTGTCTGTCGGTCACAACCCCGAGCTCCGCGGGATGATGACGTAGATATTTTTATGACGTACCCTCTGTGCGCCAATGAAACACTATCAACACAGCAACACGCTTTTTCCATGGTTGCCTCTGATGCACTGAACCGAACCATGGGGTCATTTGTTAGACTAACAACATTGAGGACAGTTACAGTGCAGACATTGTCGTTTTAATGTAGGTATCATTGTTGAGTTGAAAACGTAAGATAAAGTTATCCAGATGTCTGTCTCAAACATGGGTGGCTTTGGAGAGAAGGACACACCTTTCAGATTCACACCACAACGCATACATCTGGGCAAGGATCACGAACTATTTGAGGTAATATAGCACACACATTTGCCTGCAAGAGGAAGACACTGAATTATATTAAATGAAAGTGCTACAATTGTATAATAACATGATCTGACTGTATATTGGCTTTGTTTTCATCAGGATGGGGATATCCACAGACATATGTATCTTCAGAACCTCTCCTCCTCAGAGACAGACGAACAGCCAAAGCTCAGGTAGTTCAGTACTCATTCCTGTTTGTCTTGCAAATGTAAGACAAACTACTGGGAGACTAAGTATAAATGTTTTGCTGCACATAAGGTTTCATTTAAAAAGACATTCATCAGATAACATCCATTGCTTAATGAGAGTATGTTCATCCATTGAAAATCAACCTCCTATTCATACACATGTATGACACCTTCACGTCTTCAAGATTATAGGCGTCATGTTGCTGGATGTCATACATTAAGCATCTAATCGCGTCCCCCTACCCCTCGCAGTGTGTCCGAGTTCGGCTGCCACATCTCGGGCTGCTGCCAGCGGTTCCGCAGCGTGGAGGAGTACGAGCACCACTACAACTCGCTGCACCGTCACGTCTGCTCCGCCTGCCGCCGGTCCTTCCCCTCCGCCCGCCTCCTGGACGTCCACATCGAGGAGTGGCACGACGCCATGTTCGACATCCTGTCCCAGAGCCAGGACATGGTGAGAGAACCACCGGCAAATAGGTTAGAAGTTTTGTCGGTGAGACGGGAGAGTCGTGAAGTGAGAGGGATGAAAAGAGCAGAACACGGCACGATGGGCGACATGTGGCTCAGGAGGTAGAGCGGGTTGGCTGGTAACGGGAAGGTCGCTAGTTCAATCCCCGGCTCCTCCTTGCTGAGTGTCGAGGTGTCCCTCACTGAGATACCAACACCCTCACTGCTCCTGACGAGCTGGCTGTCGCCTTGCGTGGTCGACACCGCCGTCGGTGTGTGAATGTGTGCATGAATGGGTGAATGTGAGGCAATATTGTAAAGCGCTTTGAGATGCCACTGGTTGCAAAAGCGCTGTATAAATGCAGTCCATTTACCATTTAAGATTTGGCAGCTCAACGACCAAAACAAAGTCCCTCTCCCTCTCTGCTCCCTGACCTTCTATGTCTCTCTGCCAATTAGAAGTGTTGCATTTCACACACCTGTGATTGACAGGTGAGGTGGATTCTCTGATGGCTATGAACATATGACACCCAAATATTAGCTCTTAAATCGTGCCTACAGCACTATTAAGACAATCAGATGGTGTCCGGGAAAATATGTGATTGACACTTGTATGCTGTGTTCCAGTACCAGTGTCTGGTGGAAGGCTGTGGACTGAAATTCAGGACGAGTAAACAGAGGAAAGACCACCTGACTCAAATACACAAGTACCCCCCTGACTTCAGGTTCGACAAGACTAAACGGGAACACAGGTCAGTTGTTCCGTCGTATGTCCTCTAGGTGGCAGTATAAACCTTTTATCTGACATCGTGGCTGACGAAGCCAGTAATTGATCGACGAGGACCAAAATATAACCAACGGATTATTTCTCAGGGATCAATAGATATGGATACGATGACTATCAGGTGTATCTAAATTTGTATTGGAATAAATCCAATAATACATATTGTGTGACATATATGTGATTTTTTTTGTAAATGTTCAGTATTTTGTAAATGTTTATAAGACAAATTAAAAGCTTACTCTTTATCAAAGGAGAAATTCCGATATTGTGTTTTTTGTTAGTGCAATAAATGTTTTTTTTCTGCATTACAAAACCAAATACTATCGCCATGTTGTCTCCCCTGAGTTCAGAATAAGGTGTTTATCCCCATGTCTGTTAACGTGCGTAACGATGACATTGTGTATTTCAACAGGAAAGAGCAGAAACCTCAGAAGAGGCAGCAGGCCAGCGGTGTGGAGGTGATGGAGGGCGTGTGTGAGGCCGTGCTGCCTGCTGCTGACCCAGAGCAGCATCAGGAGGAGGAGGAGGAGGACATGGAGACCATGGAGCTCCAGGCCGCCCCAGGGCCGGGGGAGCGGGGGCCTCCCAGCGGGGGGCCCCCTCAGCCGGACGCAGAGACAGTCAGCGACGGGCAGAGACCACACTACTCCTACAGGTGGGTGCTGAACCACGGCTGCAGCATAGGAGAAGTGTTCCACGCCCAGCTGAAAGGTTCCGGGTTCGATCCCCGAGGTCGAAAATAATCGGACATTTTATGTTTGCATACATTGAAGTTACATTGCGAAACACATGATCGAAGGTAGGGGCAAGGTACCCAACCTGCTCCTTAATGCCCTGTATCTTGATCCACTGCGATTTGCTTGGGATTACACTTATTAGTAATACTAAGTAAATAGTAATAGTTGGAGAATTCATTATCTACGGGCCGGGATCCATAGTGTTAGTTTGTGTTTTAAATGTTCTGAACTACCATAATTCCAGTTGTAAAATAAAATGTTGTTTTGTTTGTTATCTATTCCCTCAAAAAATGCCCCTTCATTTTTGTTAGTTAGTATAACTTATTTCACTGATTTATTATTAACCTTATTTGATCATTGGCAGGTAACTAACCTGCCAATGATCCAATAGATCCAATAGATAGCATTGTTTAATCTCAAGTGTACTGAGTGCTGGTGGTCTCTCTCTGGTGCTGCGTGATGGTTGGCTGAGCATGTCTTCCTTCCTCAGGGTCCCGGCCACTGTGTGCTTCGGGAAAGGCTCGGTGCGAGGGTTCAGAGGTCGAGGCAGGAGGAAGTGACTCACTGCAGTAAAAGTCCCCTGTTCCTATAACGTTCGTGACTTGCAATTCAGCACATCCTAAAATAAACTATTTTTCCAATAATTATTGCCTTGATATTAATTGTATGACCCTTCATTTACCCTTCCGTTTTCTCTGCCTATATATGTGCTTGTGTGTGTGTGTGTCCGAGGTCCTGATCTGATGCACTTGTACTGGTTTAGGAAACACAGGCCCAAGTCCATCCTAACACCATATATAAATAACCATCTTTGACTCTCCTTATTCTTGCAGCAGGGATGAGGATGCTGCCTTTACATGAGCTCAGTCCATAACTCTTTCTGGATTATTATTATGTAAACCTGCTGAGCGGAAAAAAGCGAACATAAAAAATGTTGACACAGACCAAATTAATTAAGGGCGTCACTGTTGGGTATGAAATTGACTGATAAATAAAGCAGGATTTTCTTTTTAATAATGGTACAAAAAACGAACTCGTCAAACAATAACACACTTAACCGAAGGCAATTATAAATATATTTTTTTGAGAATGATTATAAAAGGTTTCGGAAAAAAATATTTATTTACACCTCTAGGGTCAAGGAAGCACTTAAAATAACAAGCTGGAAGGGCCTATTAACAGCTGTGCAGTTTGTGGATTTCACTGAGGTAACGAAGCTACAAAATGTCAGGACGTGAAGAGTAGAAAGAGATTTAAGACGGCCTATATTTCATATTCCTTTTGATCATGCATATTTCGGAGTCATGCTCTAAATCAATTTACAGTTGAAAGATCCATGTATAAAAAAAGATTTCCATCATAAGCCCAGTATTATCAAATAATGTTTTTGTAACATTCCTCTCGTAATGAATGTGCTCAGGCAGTCCGTGGTTCTGTATTGATGCGTTTTATCACCGACTTGTCCTGCATGATTGGTTCTCTTTACATAGGCAAATGTATCGAATCAGAGAACGGATTTTAAATGTAGTAAAGACTAACATTAATAACATTAGGGTATGTGTTGCATAATTTATAAAGTTCAGATAGCCTACAGGCTGACGTATAGGCCTGCTTGTCTCAAGGCCCGTTTTGCGCAATGGCCATTAATCGTATTATTGGGCAGGCCACAGCCTATACAATCGCTAATGTTGTTCATATTTTCCATTTAGCCGGTGCTCGTGGCCTGGTATTATTAATTCAGGCGATCATACATCAGGGAGATGAAGTGATGCTGGAACCCCGCAGTGTAACACCGTTAACCGTTTGTGCGCTGGATGGGAATCTGCAGCGTTCCGAGTGCGCAACAAATGCGCTTATGCGTAAAAGCGCACTGCGTCTCAGAAGGCATTGGCGAATAAAGGCAGAGTCGAGTAAGGCAGCGCTATAACACAACTCAACAAAGTTCAAGAGTGGACGTTATGACAAGTAGTACATCCCGTAGGGCCCGCTGTAGAGTCCCGGGACCGACAGGGCGGGCCGGGGTCCTTGGAGGGCCGCGTAAAGAGGGCCTATGTTGTGGTGGAAGGGGAACGCGAAGGCGGCGGGGAGAAGCGGTTTGGACGCCAGTTTGATCTTCTCCAGCTCGGCCTCCTGTAGCCTCTTGGCCTTGGCCCTGCGGTTCTGGAACCAGATCTTGACCTGGGTCTCCGTGAGGCTGAGGGAGCAGGAAAACTCGGCTCTCTCCGCGATGGAGAGGTACTGTTTCTGCCGGAATCTCCTCTCCAGGGACAGCAGCTGGGACGTGGTGAAGGGAGTTCTGGGTTTTCTGTTGTTCTTGTGCTTCCGCAGCGGGCATGGGGGAGGGCTTGGGTGTCCTGGGAACCAATCCGAACAATACTTTTAGATATATATACAATATACCATATACTATATATGTATATATATATACACAATACAATATAATACAATACTATATATATATATATACATATAACAACATGGGCATGGGGAGTCCTGGGAAGAAATCTGAACAATATTTAAATACGAATTTCCAGTGTATGTTAATGTGGGCAATAAAGTTTATCTATCTTTATACAATATACCATGTACAATTTTCAATATATATTATACCGGTATATATATATATATATATATATATATATATATATATATATATATATATATATATATATATATATATATATGCATGACCATGCATGGAGAGGGCTGGAATGGTAATTAATTAGAAAAATACAATGTATTTGTATTTGTGTGTGTGTGTGTGTGTGTGTGTGTGTGTGTGTGTGTGTGTGTGTGTGTGTGTGTGTGTGTGTGTGTGTGTGAGTGTGTGTGTGTGTGTGCGTGTGTTTGTGTATACAATACGTTGGTAGTAACAGTACAATATAAATATGTATTTCAGACCCTTTAAATAAAGTCAACTACTTCATATTCATGAGGCGCTAGCCGGAATAATAACAGCATGGATCACAGTTTTCTTAGAATTCAATTCTCCAATCAAATATTGTTATAATTTTAGCCCATTTGATCCCACTTTATATCGTATTATTGAAAGTGTGTTGTCGTTGGATCGAAAAGGAAACGCAGATCCGACTCACTGTGAGGGGACGCGTGAGGGGTCCGGCACCAGGGTCTTGGGTCCGGGACCGTCTCCTCACCGGACGAGTTGGAGAGCTCCGTCCCCTCTCCGGGTTCAAGCCGTCTCTCCCCGGGAGACCCGGTCTCACCCGAGGAGCGATCCTCACTCCCCAAAATCCGCTCCGTCGCGTGGCTCGCGTCGCTCCCCATCGGCGTCCTATCGCCCGCGATCAGCGACTCCACGCTGAAGGAAAGTCGCGACCTCTTCTCCTTCTTGCGTCCTCTGACCGGAGACAGGTCGAGTCTGCGGAGCTCATCGAGTTCCAGAGCCGTGCGGTCCTGAGGACGGGTCTCCTCCGGGGAGGGAGAGGCGTCTGAGGGGGGTCCCAGGGCAGGATTCATGACGCACAAGTGAGGTGCCATACAATCTTTACGCCTCCACCGCGCGCCTCGCCGCTCCGCACTGAGGAGACTCCCGGAGACGCGCTGGAGACACTCCGCAAGTTGGCCTTTTACGCACAGTCCTGTGTGCGCGTTTGTGTGTGTGTGTGTGTGTGTGTGTGTGTGTGTGTATGTCTGTGTGTGTGTGTGTGTGTGTGCATGCGTGCGCGCGTGTGCGTGTGTATGTGCGTCAGTGTATGTGTGTGCTTCCAATAATGAAGTCCAAAAAAGTTGATCTCTCATCTTTCCGCCTGCCAATCAGGCTGTTGATTTGACCACGTGACTCCTCCATACCGTCTTTGATTGGACAGTCGCTTCTTGGGGAAAACAATGATTCGGTTTCTGATTCAATTAATGTGAACCATGATTCAGAAGCATCTTTTATACTCAACGTGGGCAGGGCGTTCACAATACGGAGTTATAATATAAAGTTGTGTTTGTTTGTACACTTGTATATAGGCCTAGACAGTTGCGCACATGGCCGTGTTGTTGTGGCGTCTGGTTTTGTGCGTCATATGTTTCGCGTTTAAACCACTCAGGAGTTATAAATAATACGGACAATCTAGATGACCAAGGGCCATGACAACACAGGGCTTTCATTCGCTCCCTAAGTGTGTTGTTTAGATTTTGTTTTAAGAGAATCTTTCGCTCACAAATCTTTTCCCATTGTGGCTCCCATCCAGGGCGAACAACTGGTTAAGTTGAGTCGACCATTTCTTCATTCTTTGAATATGCCGCACTGGCGCCTCCTTTAACTCACCGTGGCTGTCTGCACCCCCCTCCTCCCCCCTCCTTCCTCCCCCTTCCTCCCCTCTCTCATCCACACACACAGGCGGGGAGGGATCCCCACACACTGGAATGTAATTGCATTTTAACATGAACAATACATCTCCCATGGTGTTAAGTACACTTATTGTAATATTACCGCTCAGCCATGCTCTGTGTTTGAAGTGTCTGTATTCTGTGGTTGTCCATACATCCATCCGTTCCACAAAAGATTGACATTTCTTATGGAGAACTTGGAACAGACATTTGGCAAATGGTGTGTGTATGTGTTTGTGTGTGTGTGTGTGTGTGTGTGTGTGTGTGTGTGTGTGTGTGTGTGTACATGGATGGCACTGTGTTTTTCAGTCGAGGCCTGTGTGTGTGTGTGTGTGTGTGTGTGTGTGTGTGTGTGTGTGTGTGTGTGTGTGTGTGTGTGTGTGTGTGTGTCTGTGTCTGTATATCTGTGTGTCTGTGTCTGTATGGAAATCACTGTGGTTTTATCAAGGCCTGTTTGTGTGTGTGTGTGTGTGTGTGTGTGTGTGTGTGTG
>NC_136935.1:7376079-7378579 GCF_949987615.1 Pollachius pollachius
CTATTCTCCGACCCACTGGGCGCCAGCCACTCTGGCCCGGGCAGCTGCTGGGCCCCAGAATGGAGCCATAGTTCCCCCTCTGCAGGTGAGCGGCCCGGCCAAAACAGGGCCCCTCTAAAGGGCCCTTTCAGAGGCTCAAAGGGAAAGTGACTCTGGAGGGAGAGGGACGGCCACACAAAGGCCTCCTTCTCGGCAGCACAGAGGAGATGGAGATGAGCTATTGGAGGGCCGCTTTAGCAGCGCTTAGTGCCATGTCGAGGCGAGGCGACGAGAGACGGAGCAGAGGCGAGCAGAGGGCTGGGGGGCCGGGGGGGGTGAGAGGGGGTCGGATCCCCTTGTTGTTGTCTGGAAGGTGAGTTTTTTTTTTCGTGTTGTGTGTGTGTGCATGTGTGTTTGTGTGTTTGTGTGTGTGTGTGTGTGTGTGTGTGTTGGCGTGCGTGTGCGTAGTTTAGCCGTTGCCATGCAGAGATACTGGAGTATTTCTGTTATCCTGTGACTCCAATCTAATCGCCGGGGCCTTTTGAAGCCTGACAGTGCCTCATGTTTCGACCACATCCCCAGGCCAACATAGTATGACATGGTATCTCTGGCCTCCTCACCTCCTCTCTCCCCCTCTCCTCCTCTCCCCAGCCTCGTGTCGCTGGACGAGCCGTTCACTTTGGCACCACCGCTGTCGTGCAGCAGGCACCGGGGAAACTCTCTGTTTGCTACCCTTCTCACCTCCTCTTTCTAAATTAAATTAGTAACAGCCTTCTGTGACGTATCCAGAGTTGGCACGGGAGAGACACCAAAAGGCGGGGGGGGAGAAGGGTGAGAGCCAAGTTAAATGGCAGCATAATGGTGTTGAACCGAACCCGGGTCGAAGCAACAATAAACGCGGCCATTCCACCCTTAATCGTTGTTGAACATTGTTGAAAGCCCCCTGTTAAACCCCGGTAAAATAAAGTCAAGCACAAGATGAAGTGAAGCGTAAACTTGAGCTGAGAGTGGTGGAAATGCAACCACATACCTCAGATACAAGATCGAAAAAGGATTCTTTGGGATTTTCCCCCGATTCACGCAAAAGACTTTCATTTCCAGCGTGCACATAATTGCGCACACACGGAGCACTTTGAAACAAGCAGGGATCCCTTCGCTGTCTCATGTAATTACGTTTTCGTAAAAAAGATGCTATCAGTCCAGGCCTCGTCTTTCTCTCTCTACGTCTCCCCAGCTCGCCCTCTCAGACCACTCTGTTATCGCTCGCCCCCGGCCTGTTTACCTTCTCCCCTAAACTGCTTTCCCAAGCGTGAGACCAGAGCCTGCTCAGAGGACACTAAGCCCGCTGAAGTTTTCACACAGACCTTAAGTCCCAGTGTATAACAGGGGACTGACCTTTTCAAACATCAACGTCAGAGGATCTGGGGGGATTCATACATCGTTGGGAACCATTTACATTTACATTAAGGGCGTTTAGCCGACGCTTTTATCCAAAGCCACTTACAATAAGCACATTTGTCAGGAGAAAGAGCAACAATATACCACTGTCGGTACAGTAGGGATGTTCATAGAACCAAGTGCCAAGCACCAACAATCGCTAGGTTAACCCATTCCCTGTGCACAAAAGAGATAGCTAGGATAAGATGCTACACAATGCTAAGTACTATTTTGAAGTGTCAGGACGTATGACATACAATAAGTGCGTACATTAAGTGCCAGAACGTACAACATAAAATAAGTGCGTAAGACAGGTGTGTGTGTGGGGGGGGGGGGGGGCGGTAACCCAGGAATCATGTATTTTCACCTCACTAAAGTTCAGTGGCTGGGTTTCAAAGTGGATCCTTTAAAAGTGGCTCTGATGACGGAGAGAGAGAGAGAGGGCCGAGTGATTGATCTGACCAGGTTGGGCTTTGACCACAACTCTGGACAAATGATGCGTTGAAGTGGAGGAGAGGAGATCCGTGGAGAGACAAATGTGCGGTGCCTGATTTATAAAGGGCTCTTGAGGTTTTTTCAAGACAAGGGAAGCATTTCCTGTGGAGTGAGCAGCTGGGAGTCATTTGGTGGCGTTCTAAGATCCCATACCCGTTCCCAAACAATCTCCCCTCGGGGAAAACCAAATGTCATTGGACTATGTAAACCAACAATGTAAACCAACAAAAAAACCAAAAACAAGCTCTTCTAAATTAGACCCATCTCGTTGCAGAGAAGCTTGATCAGTCGGAGAGAAGGCTCTCTCTCTCTGTTCTCCATCTTGGAGGGGCAGAGAGTGTCTGCCGGCAGGGCCCTAGAGGGGGTGAGGTCCAGGCAGACATAGCTCCACAGAGAGGGGTTCCAGGCCCATGTTTCTTTTATAATGATGAAAGTGCAGGACTCCCGTAACTGGATCTGTGAGCTAGCGGCTTTCAATCAGGAAGCAGCAGGAGGCCCTGCCCCCGAACGACCAACCCAGGACGGATGGGCCCGGGACACGCAAGCTACGGCAAACACACACACACACACACACACACACACACACACA
>NC_136935.1:7383579-7423579 GCF_949987615.1 Pollachius pollachius
TGTGTGTGTGTGTTTGTGTGTGTTGTGGGGTGTCGTGGAAGACAGTAAAGACAGGCTTGTGTTTAGCCTCAAATCCTGCCTTCATTTAAGAGCATCTTTATGGGATTTGCTGTGGTTTGTGTGTGTGTGTGTGTGTGTGTGTGTGTGTGTGTGTGTGTGTGTGTGTGTGTGTGTGTGTGTGCGCGTGCGTGTGCCTGGTGTTTGTGTTTGACAGGGCGGTGTAACGGGGCGAATAACATCTTAACGATGATGAAGGTGTGATTGCTGAGTGATGATCTCGTTGTGTTTACCTGAGACGCTCTGAGGATCATCTCTGTTCTGAGCAGTCACCTCGCCCCAAGGACAGGACATGGACCCCCTTTGGAACCTGGCTGGGCCAGAGAACCCTTCGGTTGTCTCTGTCTGGAACCAGATTCGGTATAAAAGTCCATCAAGTCATGCAGAGATAAACATGCTGCTTGGTGATTGGCTGTGGGCCGGTTCTAACAGAATATACATTTGTAGTTGAACTTCTGCCAGTAGGACCACATCCTCTACTGTGCATGTGTATAGAGACTGTACATACACAAGACAGATCAACACACACACAAACACGACAGCACGCACACAGACGCTCACAAATACATTGTCACACACACACACACACGTGCACACACACACACGAACGACCACATGACCACAGTGTTCAATGCCTTTAAACCATATGAAGCCCAGAGCATCACGTTGATATGGCTTTAATAGGGACTTTAGTCAAATGTTCATTCTGGTGGTTTCCTCTCATATAAGTCAAATTGCTGCAAGCTGCTCCTTCTGGAGTGAGCTCTCTCTTAGATTTCCACATTAACGGGCATAAATCACAACTTAATGCTGCATTTATATATTTACAGACAGGCAATTTATTCTTGGCTCACTGCGTTTGTGTTATAGCATGTAATCAATGTGTGTGCGCGGCATGCGTGTCCATGTGTGTGTGTGTGTGTGTGTGTGTGTCTCCATTTTGAACTCTGGTGTGCATCCAAAGAGAACTACTTGCTGACATTCTCTTCTCTTTATACCGTTCTGCACCTCGGCTTACTTGCGTATGAGCACACACGTTGACGCACACACACACGCGCCAATGGATCGTGTGTCGTAAGTTGGTAACACAATTACTAAATCTCCCTTTATAAGGTTAACTCATGTTGGCCTCTCGGTGTCAAGCGACCCTGGGTTCAGTGGGTTTGATCCCTGTGTGTGTGTGTACAGCAGTCTCAGGCCTCTGGTTCTGTGGAGGAAAGCATCTTATTTACATTAAGGGCATTTTGCAGATGCTTTTATTCAAAGCGAATTACAATAAGTGCATTTGTCAGAAGAAGGAGGAACAACAATATATCTCTGTCAGTACAGTAAGAATGTTCATAGAACCAAGTGTCAACCACTTGCGGTAGGTTAACCCATTTCCCGTATACAACAAAGACAGCTAGGAGAAGATGCCTCACAATGCTAAGGACTATTTCTAAGTGCAAGGATGTGCAACATACAATAAGTGTGTACATTAAGTGCCAGGACGTACAACATACAATAGTGTGTACAATAAGTGTCAGGACGAAGAGTGGGGGGGGGGGGGGGGGGGGGGGTTCTCATGCTAGCTTCATGCTAACGTGAGTCAAACCGTTTTCCTTGATGTGGCGATAACGGGCTAGCACGTTGCTACCGCTAGGTCCCAGTATGGTCATACTGTCCACGAGGCGGTGGATTGTATTATATGTCTCTCCCCGTTGCTCCGTGGGTTCTTGATACTCCGGGCCAGCAGGAGTCACAGCCAGGGTCTGACCTGGGCCACGGGGCGGCTCTAGACCCAGGCCGGAGTGGGACCATATGGATCTGATAGATAACAGACACAGCAGACTCACTGGAGCCATCTCCTGACCCAGACAGTGTGTGAGCTGGGGCCGGTGTGTGTGTGTGTGTGTGTGTGCGTGCGTGGGCTCGTGTATGTGTGTGTGCGTGCGTGTGTGCGTAAGTGCGTGCGTGCGTTTCCTACATAAACTACTCCTTACTTGTCAGCTGAAACATTATAAAGCCTTAAGACACCTAATAGATAGTTTCACTGAATTTAAAAACGTATATGAAATAAAATTCTGTTCTTTATCGGAAGAGAAAGACCCTAGTTGTTTTATAGGACAGGGGTCCACGTTGGACCACCATAGGTCATACGGGTCATTGACATTAAGATCCCATGTTATATAGTTTAACTGATTGCTGTAATATTTGAATATATAATCATCTTTATTGGCAATTACTACTGTAGACCATAACTGGACTACATGATAAAGGTTGATTGTCAAAGCTATTTATTAACTATCTGCTTGTAAACATACTTAAGACTTAGGCATCATTTAGCCCAAGCCAATTATCATGAATTATAAAACTAATTTAACAGCTACTTGAGTGACAGTATTGGGCCATTGAACCATATTTGGAGACGCCTAGCATGATAGTCACTATCACAAGATTGGTCATTTTACATTTGTAATCTTTAGTTCAGCGAATAACCAATCACATGGTTCTAATGTCAGGCCACAGTGCCAACCAGAGACTTCCTGTGCAACCTGATCACCACATCCAGGGTACAACGTTCAGGGGAACATATAATTTATTACCAGACCTTTGCTCTGTTGTTACCCATCGCAGGTGAATCCAGTGTTTAGATTGGTCATTGTTCAGTTCCACCAACGACTAAAGGCTACAACATGTTCGGGTAAGGACCTCTGCCTGTGACTTTTCATCATTAAAATGGAGATCAACCAGCATTATCAAAACACAATGATTTGTTGTGTTTCTTTGCAGGACTTCCCTGATCGTATGTTTCTCTCTGCTGCTGCATGGAGTAGCAGCAAAGCCGTATAAACCCTTGGTATGTACCGATCACAGGTAGAACCAATGGCGTGTCATTGTTCTGTCAGAAACAGTTAACCTAACGGGATCATGACTAATAAGAGTAATGCTATTTTTCTCATTTCGCAGAATGGACTATCAATCCAAGACACAATCATGTAAGTCAAAAAAACGTTACACTCATTCTGGTGAGCCAAACTACACATTTGGGCAACAAATATCAATTAATTAGTTTAATTGATTGAATCCTTGAGGAATCCTGTTTATGAGGGAACTATGTGACTTCTCACCGAATGACGAGAAACATGTACGAGACCTAACCCACCCTCAATCAAAACACAAAAACCTAAAGGTACAAGCGTAAAGTCTTAAGTCTTATAGCTGAATTTGTTTAATTTATTTAATCCTTGAGGGGTTTATGAGTGAAGCACCTGACCTTTCACCTAATGACAAGAAAAATGTACGAGCCCTAACCCACCCTTTAACACAAAGACTCATACAGTAGAAGTGTGAAGTCTTTAGTAAATGGACTGCATTTCTCCAGCGTCGGGAGCAGTCAGGCTGAGGTCTCTAGCTCAGGGACATCTCCACACTCAGCTAGGAGGGGGCCGGGGATCGAACTAGCAACCTTCTAGTTACCAGCCAACCCGCTCTACCTCCTGAGCCACATGCCGCCCCATAGCCTTATACCTGCCACTCCTGGGCCTTTATCCTCCAGGGCCGAGGAGGGGGAGGAGCAGCACTGGGACCTCCAGGTGGCACCCCCAGAGAGCCTGGACATGACCAGCTACGACATCGACCCCAGCATGAAGATCTGGAAGAGGGTGGACCAATCGGGACCGGACGGAGAGTACCAGATGGCTGAAGGGGACCAGGCTGAGCTCCACCACCCCTCCATGGTGGAGGTGGTCCCCCTGGACCAGGCGGAGGTCCCCATGAACCAGGCGGAGATCCACCCCCCCTCCATGGTAGAGGCGGTCCCTGTAAACCAGGACGTCTCCGACCCCGACCCCGCTGAGCCAGACACGGCCGTGTGGGACGACCCGTGTCAAGACGAGGTATGCTCGCATGAAGTCATGCGAGCATACCTCGCCCCGCTCTCCGGCAACATCGCAGGGGGCCGCCTGGACCCCAAAGGGGACATCTGGACGCCGGTGGACGTGATGACAGGAAGTGACGTCATGAGTCCGCCGGGCGCCCGGTTGCACTCGGAGCCAGAGGAGGACTTCGACGACCTCTACCACGCCGACCAGCCCGAGGTCGTTCAGGTGGAGGTCCAGCCCCCGGCAGGAAGTAACATCAGGGAGCAGACAGGGGTCCGCTTGCACCTGGAGCCAGAGGAGGACCTGGACGACCTGTACCACCAGGACCAGATCGTACCGGAGGAACCGTATCCGGGACTCACCCGGGACCCGCACGTTGACGAGGATGATCTGTGAAGACCAGTGATCCCCGTGTTGTGATTGGCTGATTGTTATGTGATGTCACCAGTGGCCACTCCCAACTGTACCTGATTTATCCGGCGTCACGTTCCGGTTGACTATTCCTTCAGTTTGACAATCGTCTGCGACAATAAAGACCTTTTAAATTGCTGTTGTTTACGTGTGTGTTATCATCAAGTGCAGATTGTGTTCATGGGATCATTTATTTGCCAGGATAATCAATTTAAAACGTTGCAAATGACATGTAACCAAGGATAATGGTTACATGTCACATGTCATTTGTAAAGTTTTCTATTTAATACACATATTTGGCTTCTCTAAGACAGTTTACAATATTCATCATAAACAATGAGAGATCAGCAAATTAGGTCTGTGATTAATAAAACGATCATTATTAAAATACCAACTGAGAAATTACATATTTGTATTTACAAAAAAAGATTTTGTCATACAACTCAAATGGCATTTTCCCTTTATTATAAAGATATAAATTCACAGTTACAATTACAGACAAAAGAAATAACAATGAATCATACTTCCTCAGACCCACAAAGAAAGGGATGACCAGCTGTGCGCCGGAGCGATCCTCTCGTACGCTTCTCGTTCACTTCATCAGTTGGTCGGCCGGGATGATGCCCTTCTTCAAGATCAGGTTACCGTAGTGAGACGTCTCACTGGAGGGACAGAACAGAGCCAGCGGTGTTGAGAATGACCATGAACATGGCATAGGTAGTGACCATGAACACTACCTATGTTACAGCATAGCTTGTATAAGTAATATTTCATCCAGATATTATTTATTGTAGTTATTCAATCAACTGCGGAAGATTGTATTGTACTTGTTGGGTAATGCTTATGAGTAAAATATCATTTGTAATACCTTTTGTAGACAGTGTAACACAAATGCACCCACAGTATATAAATGAATACAATCCTCCTTACCCGGTTGCAACAACAGCAAACTCTTTCTTAGCGCGCTCATAGAAGGCAGATATCTCAACTTGTTTGAGAGATTTCTAAATTCAGACAACAAACAACAGGTAGTAACTCAATAATCAACCAACGAATAGTTCCTACTCTACAGGAATACCTGACAAATACCCTTCTTGTATTGTAATGTGTGTTACAGAGTTGTGTTGATTTTAACATGATTGCCCTTTGGAATGGTAACTTCATCAAATCAGAGTTTTATCAACCATAAGTTGAGACTCTGGGGCTGTCTTACCGGCTCCTGCATAACCTGATTCACAAGATGGCTATAACGTCCCCATACAGGGACTTCCAGACCGCTCATAACGTCTGCCTTAACCAGGGCCATCACTGCAGCCTGTACAGTCATGGAGGAAACGGGTGTATAGTATAGAAACGGGTGTTACTGCTTAATGCTGAAACAAAGACCAGTATTTCATGTCATGATAACAATGTGCTGGCCTACCGGAGAGGAAAAAGAGAGGAGGGAAGAGGAGGGAAAAGTTTCAAAATGGCTTCTAAAAGTAGAGGGATTCCCAGACCTAAAAATAGTAAAAATAATAAAAAGGCAAGTCAGTTTCCTTACATATATTTTACTTAACCTCCCGCAATAGTTAGCACGAAACACTCCCGTTTGGTTTAATAAGAGATGCACATACCGTCAGCCCTTATCTCCTTTGGACCGTGACCACAAACAGAAGACACCGGGAAGTTGACATCGGCCAGAACTGAAAACAAAGTTCAACCACACAACCGCAAACCACACAACATCAAAGACACGTCATGTCTCCCACTGCCATCATGTTATCATGTTGTCCCTGACTGCAGCATGAGGGGTAGGGATGTCTGTCATGCAGGTTATGTCGTGGATCTCAGAGGAAAGACGTGCAAGAACCATGCAGGCCTACCCAGTTCATCCCCGTGGCCCATCTTAGCGAGAGCGTAGAGCAGCTCTGGAGACAACAACGCGGAAATCCCTTTCAGAACCATCTCTGCAGCCGCGGTGGAGAGAGGAAGAGGTTCAAAACAGAAGATCACGGGGTCAGAGCTGATTGGTCGGTTTTGGGGGAAGGGCTGTCGTGATGAACCAGAAAGTGAGGAGCTGACGGCAAGTTCTTCTTCTTATTAAATCATTAATATGATTAATTAATTGACGGAACAATGGCTTAAGTAGGCCTGATTATTGTATAGGTTACACATTTGTCCATTTAGGATTACTTTGGTAATAGGTCTACTCAAATTATACTTGGTTACGCATTGGCCAATGTGATAGCCTAATTAAATATAACGTGCTATATTTTCATAAATACAACCAAAATATTTTCTTTACAATTTCCTTTTAATATTTTGCTGGGACTCGAGTCGGTCCGAACCTCGGACTCGTATTCTTCTAGCAGACACCCGTGCGTGTGATTCTGGTGATGCCAGTGCACGATACGACATCATGAAAGTGCAAGGGCGTAGGAACCGGGGGGGACGGAGGGGACATGTCCCCTCCAATATCGGAGACAGGCACATTTGTCCCACCTAAAAATTATACCGGATCTGTCAGGTTTCCGATATGTGTCCCCACCAATGTTAAACTCATTCCTACGCTCCTGTGAAAGTGAGTCCCTTGCTTGATCCGGGGCCGACACATTGAACATGCAGGAATCCCTGCTTCACTAGGCACGCTGGTGTTTCTGCAGCATCTAAGCTTGCTTGAGTGCTAAAGCCTATATGTATGCTGAACGTGTTTAACCCGGGTGTATCTCTAAACGTTCACCCTAACCCGGCAAGGGGTCAGAGGTTGCATAGCACGTGAGAATGAGGAGCATGAGATGTCCTTTGAGGGGCCCGTTCTGTCTCCTGGTCCGAGGGGCCCGCTCTGTCTCCTGGTCCGAGGGGCCTGCTCTGTCTCCTGGTCCGAGGGGCCCGTTCTGTCTCCTGGTCTGAGTTGAAGAGCAGAAGGAGTCCTTTGAGGGACCAGCTCTGTCTCCTGGTCTGAGTTGAAGAGCAGAAGGAGTCCTTTGAGGGACCAGCTCTGTCTCCTGGTCTGAGAGGCCCATTCTCCTCCAGGGGCCCCATGCTGCTCCTCTTTAGTGGGCCCTCTCCTCCAGGGGCCCCATGCTGCTCCTCTTTAGTGGGCCCTCTCTTACCCGGTTCATCACGCTACCAGAGTCTGCGCTGCCAGAATGTACCATTCTGCCTCCTTTGTCTCCGAGGAGAGCCTCAATTGGGTCTACATTTATTATTTTGACCTCACGGTCTCCTCTTCCGTCGCTGGGGGGGGGGGGGGGGGGGGGGGGAGTTCTACAATGCAATGCGGCAAGTTTTTTGTCTCCCTATTGAGATGTGGTTCCAGAGACTGAAAGCCAGCTCCGGGAGGATATTGAATACAAATTAAAATCAATTAGGCTACGGGCCCTTGAAGATTCGGGTCCCCGTGGTGTTAGGGCCCGAGGTGCTGTGGATGAACACATGAACCGACTTGTTCTGAGGCCTTCGTAAACTATTTGTTTAACGTCATCACAAAGATAATATCTACATGCTTTCGAAGTGAAGAAACGTCAACATTGAAACCAATGGCATGAATCTAGAAACTGGCAGATTATCGCACACATGTTAAATCAGTTAAACAAATTGCTGCAATTTAAGGTTGGCTCGACATCCTCCAAGAATCAAGTGATACTAGATATGTGCCCTCGTCCCTTTGTACTGTAGGCTCAGGCTCACTGGCGCCCTCTGGTGGCTCGGTCTCTGCACCCCAACCCACAGCAGAAAGATTGAAGTATCAAACTAGTTTATAACGGAGTTTCCACAGACTCTCGTAGTTTGACATTCTAAATAAGTCTTTGTCAAGCTTATTTGACTTGTTTAGTCTTGAATCTCTTGCCGACCAATCACGGTTTGGTTTGAAAAATATTTTCCGTGGATATTTTCATGGATGTGGATCACGGCTGTTTGATTGCATTTCCAAAAAAAAGTTATGGTTTAGGATGAAAGCAAACAATTTCTCAGTCAGTGCATATGCCTATTAAGCAGAGAGTCGAGACAATAAGTAACATGCATGTCTCACCATGAACATGGTGAGACGATATCAGATACAAGGTTGGTTAATTTATGTTTTCCGCGTTAACGGTTTTGGACACACTGTGTGTCTAACATTATAGCCTACTCAGTGTCGGATCTATGTGCTGACACTAACTTACCAACACAACCGAATCACTATATTCATTAAATATCTGCATACATTGGACACATTTTTTGCAAAAAGATACACACCAAGTTTGTACTAGTTCAGACACGTCTAGCCAAATGTTAACTAAGATTTTAATAGGTTTGTACATCCGTCACAGTCATGTGCACAACAGTCGGGCTATCTCAAAAGGACTTTTTTTTTTCTTGGTATACACACATGAAATAATTTCACAACCTACACTTTGAAGTACATGAACTTTACAGTACAGGCAATTCTCTAAACTGAGACGCAGTCTCAAATTAAGCCACTAGTTAACATGTTCTCCCTGCCCAGTGTGTGCCCGGTTTAAAGATTAATCACACTTGTGTCCACCGTTGTGTGGACTTCATTACCCAGGATACATTGCTTCTATGACTGACTCAGATCATCAGATAAACAAAGAGGGTCAAAACAAGACATTACCATGTTCCCGTTGCGATATGGGCTCAGCTGACCTCACAAGGAAAGAGAATAGGCTACAAGTGGATTCGCTTAGCAAGAATGGGCACAAGGAAGAGTTAATTACAATGTGGAAACCTAACTGCAGGAACAGCACCCCCTACAGTGTGAATCAACAGTGTACTTTCCTTTTAGTGGCCCCGGTGACTTGCAGGTGAAGTCAGTCAGTAACACACAGAAGATCACATCTGACGTCGCCTGACAAAATCCCACTTATCAGGGGAAGCACGCATCAAGCCGTTTTTGTAATAATCTTCGATCAGTCTCTGTAGTTTAGTGTTGGTTTACTCAACTCTTGGGTTAAACACGTCAAAGTACTTGATTGTGAACAACCTCCTTCCGAGTTTGAACAGATATTTAACAAACAAAACTTTACTGACGCCAGTCGCTGAAAGCTTGCCAATCATGATTAAATATGGGTTAGCATTACACACAAATCATCTTTGATTCACTGATCGGGGGAGAGTGATCTTTAGACCGATTCAACATGCGTCTCTGTAGCACTACATCGTATGTAGTGTCGACTTCCCATCACGTGTACATAAAGATGCCAAACACCATCAGCGGACCCCAACCCTGCACTCTTAACCAACTGAGAAGGTGTGTGTGTGTGTGTGTGTGTGTGTGTGTGTGTATGTGTGTGTGTGTGTGTGTGTGTGTGTGTGTGTGTGTGTGTGTGTGTGTGTGTGTGTGCGTGCGTGTGTGTGTGCGCGAACAGTGGGTTGAAACAGACGCAGATTAACAACGTTGAACAGGAGAGTGTTGCTGAGAGGTACAAGGTTGCCAGATTATGAGCAGGTGTCTACCTGCCGGTTTTTAGAGGGGCTTGACGGGTCCTTGATTAATAATAAGGAAAGAAATATATTGCACTCTAGATTAAGGACACGTTTTTATGTGAAATAATCACAGCCTTGTGTAGATATTTTCAGGTCATGAATTCTCAGATTTTTTAACATTTGCCAGCATTTGTGCAAGTGTGTGTAGGTCACTATTTCCCCAAATGACTGACAAGGGTCAAATGTTTCTCTGTTTGATGCAGCAGCGCTGGAATGTTGACCAGACAGTCGACCAACAAGCATTTCTCTCAAAGGGCAACCCAACAGTTGAAATGAACGTCAATGAGCATTTTTGATTGTGATCACAGTTCATTCTCCGATATCTTCTCAATTATTTAGTTAGGTGGTAAAACACAAAGGAGCCTTTGAAAAAGAAATAATAGAGACCCTGTACTCATGATCACGGATCTCCCCTCTCACGAAGGAGTGATTTAAAACACACTGAAAGCTTGTGGGCCCTCAAGGCCGTCAGATCCTGGAGAGCTTTAAAGGCTCCATGGTTCAGCTTCAGAACGACCGGCCCAGCGTGGCCAGAGACATGCTGGTGGAGAAGGGGCAAGTCCGCTGGGGACCAGTCCGCTGGGGGCCAGTCCGCTGGGGACCAGTCCGCTGGGGGCCAGTCCGCTGGGGGCCAGTCCGCTGGGGGCCCAAAGCTGGGAGATGTTGACACGTTTAAAGCATCCAACCTCCATGGAAGAGGAGCTCCCCCTGAACCAGGCTGAGATCTACCCCCCCTCCATGGTAGAGGAGCTCCCCCTGAACCAGGCTGAGATCTACCCCCCCTCCATGGTAGAGGAGCTCCCCCTGAACCAGGCTGAGATCCACCCCCCCTCCATGGTAGAGGAGCTCCCTGTAAACCAGGACGTCTCCGACCCCGACATGCCGGACACGGCCGTGTGGGACATCCCGGGACAAGACGAAGAGGAACAGCAGTATGAAGTCATGCGATCATACCTCGCCCCGCTCTCCGGCAACATCGCAGGGGGCCGCCTGGACCCCAAGGGGGACATGGACCCCGCGGACCGCTGGACGCCGGTGGACGTGATGACAGGAAGTGACGTCATGAGTCCGCCGGGCGCCCGGTTGCACTCGGAGCCAGAGGAGGACTTCGACGACCTCTACCACGCCGACCAGCCCTGGGTCGTACAGGTGGAGGCCCAGCCCCCGGCAGGAAGTGACATCAGGGAGCAGACAGGAGTCCGCTTGCACCTGGAGCCGGTGATTGGCTGATTGTTATGTGATGTCACCAGCGGCCAATCACAGCTTTACCTGAATTATCCGGTGTCACGTTCCGGTTGACTATTCCTTCAGTTTGACAATCGTCCACCACAATGAAGACCTTTGAAATTGCGCCCTTGTTTACGTATGTTCATTCATTCATTCATTAAAAGCGCAGATTGGGTTCATGGGGTGATTTGTATTGACAGAACTAAGTAATTTACTAGAGAATAAGAATAAAGAATAACAAATTGTAAACATACAAATGACCAAGGACAATGGCATGGCCTACATACATATATTTCAATGAATTCTTTGAAGACAGTCTTTTTATATATTAGTTTACAGTATTCATATTAAACAATTAGAGATAAGCAAAAATAACGATTCCTTCAACTCTAATTGTATTTCACCTTTATTATGAAGATATAAATTCACTGTCACAATCACAGACAACGAAAAAACAAATCAATCTTCCTCAGACACACAAAGAAAGGGATGGGTAGCTGTAAGGCGGTGCAGCAGTAAGACGGAGCGATCCGCTCGTACGCTTCTCGTTCACTTCGTCAGTTGGTCGGCGGGAATGACCCCCTTCTTCAAGATCAGGTTACCGTAGTGAGACGTCTCACTGGAGGGACAGAACAGAGCCAGCGGTGTTGAGAACGATGAATGAACCGGGATCAGGGCTTTAAAACGCTTCCTTTGTTACAGCATAGCTAGTATAATTAATAGTTCATCCAGAGATATTATTGATTATTGATTATAGTTATTCAATCAACTGCAGATTGCATGTAGTGCATTACTTGTTTGGTGACGCTAACGAGCAAAATATCATTTGTAATACCTTTCGTAGACAGTGTAACACAAAATGCAACCACTTAATATATAAATGAATACAATCCTTACCCTGTAGCAATAACAGCAAACGCTTTTTTAGCACGCTGATAGAAGGCGGATATCTCAACTTGTTCGAGGGATTTCTAAATTCAGACAACAAACAACAGTTAGTTACTCAATAATCAACCAATGAATAGTTCCTACTCTACAGGAATACCTGACAAATACCCTTCTTGTATTGTAATGTGTGTTACAGAGTTGTGTTGATTTTAACATGATTGCCCTTTGAAATGGTGACTTCATCAAATCAGAGTTTTATCAACCATAAGTTGAGACTCTGGGGCTGTCTTACCGGCTCCTGCATAACCTGATTCACAAGATGGCTATAACGTCCCCATACAGGGACTTCCAGACCGCTCATAACGTCTGCCTTAACCAGGGCCATCACTGCAGCCTGTACAGTCATGGAGGAAACGGGTGTATAGTATAGAAACGGGTGTTACTGCTTAATGCTGAAACAAAGACCAGTATTTCATGTCATGATAACAATGTGCTGGCCTACCGGAGAGGAAACAAAAGTATCGAGAGGGAAAAGTTTCAAAATGGCTTCTAAAAGTAGAGGGATTCCCAGACCTAAAAATAATAAAAAGGCAAGTCAGTTTCCTTACATATATTTTACTAAACCTCCTGCAATAGTTAGTACGAAACACTCCCATGTGTTTTAATAAGAGATGCACATACCGTCAGCCCTTATCTCTTTTGGACCGTGACCACACACAGAAGACACCGGGAAGTTGACATCGGCCAGAACTGAAAACAAAGTTCAACCACACAACCGCAGGGTCACAGAGAGCAGTGATCCACCCCTCCCTTACAACTCCTACAATATGATGACCAAAGAATGATATGACAAAAATAACACATCATCAAACGACCCATCATCATGTCTCCATTGCCATCATGTTATCAGGTTGTCTCTGCGCCAGTCCGCTGGCTTGTTATTGTTTAACCCTCATCGGCGCATGTGCCGTTGCCTGTCTTTCTTTCGACACAGCCCCACACTGCTCGCGCTGTACAAGTTCGGCAATCTCCATACATCGACACCTTTTGCAAACACCACCATGCACGCATTATTCTTGACACTGGTGCTACGTGCAACATGATAAGACTGTCAGCAGCACGCCGCCTTGGTTCTCATGTGACCCCGAGCTCCCAGTCGGCTTACCAGGCCGACGGTTCCTCTCCCATGAAGGTGGTAGGAGAGACCCGCCTCGCGTTCTGTCGTGACTCAAATAAATTCCACTTTGACGGCCTCGTAGTTGAACACTTGGATGTGGACATACTGGCAGGCACCCCCTTCATGTCCTCAAATGACATTTCTGTGCGTCCTGCTAAAAGACTGGTCACCGTAGCCAATGGTACAGCATTCCCCTACGGCTCCGCTGACACCCAACTCACCAGGAATGCTGTCCGCCGCACCATACTGTTGTGTGCCCCTCCCACTTCAACCACCATTTGGCCGGGTGAGTTTGTGGAGATATGCCTCCCACCTGATGCTCCGTCCGATTCGGCATATGTCTTGGAACCCCGCCTGGATGTGCGCAAGTGTGAAATGTCACATGCCTGGCCTCACCCTGGAGTGATATCAAGCGTTGCAGGCAGGGTCCGCATCCCGAACTTCTTGAGTAAGCCTCATGTCTTGAAGCGCCACCAGCACTTCTGCCAAGTGGACCCCCTCTCACCACCGTCCACACCACACCCAGCACCGGACTCTTACACTATCACGCCCATAGTCAGACACCTCCCTGTGCTGACTGCAGGTGTTAAACACTCCCGGGGCATCCAAGTGGATCCAGACAACCTACTCCCTCCCGGCTTTAAAGATAGGTTTCATACCTTGCTGGACGAATATAATGAGTTTTTTAACCCTGCTATCTCGGGTTACAATGGCGCGGTAGGCCCATTCGAATCCAAAGTGAACATGGGACCGGTTGAGCCTCCTCAACGCAAAGGCCGCTTACCCTTATATGGCAGAGACAAACTTACCGAGTTGCAACAGAAATTCGATGAGCTGGAGAGTCTGGGGGTCTTCCGACACCCAGAGGATGTAGGTGTGTCAGTGGAATATCTCAACCCTTCCTTCCTAGTCAGGAAACAGAGTGGCGGTTATCGTCTGGTGACTGCTTTTGCTGACGTTGGCCGATATTCAAAACCCAAGCCATCTCTAATGCCTGATGTGGACAGCACCATACGTCAAATTGCTCAGTGGAGACACCTGATAGCGACTGATTTGACAAATGCCTTCTACCAAATACCACTGTCGCACGAATCCATGAAATACTGTGGCGTTGTCACTCCCTTCCGAGGAGTCCGTGTCTATGCACGCTCGGCTATGGGCATGCCTGGATCAGAGACGGCTCGCGAAGAACTCATGTGCCGTGTGCTGGGTGATCTGCTTCAAGCCGGTGTGGTGGCGAAGCTCGCTGATGATTTTTATTGTGGCGGCAACTCCCCAGAGGAGCTGGTGAATAACTGGTCCTCAGTCCTACATGCTCTGAGACGCTGCAACCTGCGCCTTTCGGCGTCAAAGACTGTCATTAACCCTCACTCTACAAACGTGCTGGGGTGGGTGTGGTCACAAGGTAAGCTTCAGCTAAGCCCCCATCGAGTGTCCACACTAGCTGCTTGTGAGCCTCCGAAGACAGTAGGAGGCATGAAGTCTTTCATTGGAGCGGTTAAGGTAATGGCCGGTGTTATCCGACACTGCTCTGCCCTCCTTGCTCCTCTGGACGATGCCGTCGCAGGGAAGACCTCACAGGAGAACATTACTTGGACTTAAGAATTACACTGTGCCTTCAATAAAGTTAAGGAGTGCCTCTCCTCCAGCCGCTCAGTCACTCTGCCACGTCCAGATGATCAGCTATGGATTGTGTCTGATGGCGCCGTTAGGAGACCTGGCATAGCCGCTACCCTGTACATAATGCGCAACAAAAAGCTTGCCCTTGCTGGCTTTTTCAGCGCTAAGTTACGTAACCATCAATTAACATGGCTGCCCTGTGAGGTGGAGGCTCTTGCCATTGCTGCGGCTGTCAAACACTTTGGTCCCTACATCATTCAGTCATCGCACAGGGCGTGTGTCCTGACCGACAGCAAACCATGTGTGCAAGCCTATGAGAAGCTTTGCAGGGGTGAGTTCTCTGCTAGTCCCCGTGTGTCTACATTCCTCTCCACGGCAAGCAGGTTCCATGTATCGGTCCGACATGTGGCTGGCGCTGCCATTCTCCCATCTGACTTTGCCAGCCGTAACCTTCCTGACTGCACTGACATGGCGTGCCAAGTGTGCAGCTTTGTACAACGGACTCAGGACTCAGTCGTGCGCTTGCTGTCCAGTGATGATATCCTGGCTGGTCGTGCAAGACTTCCGTTCACGAGCAGGACAGCATGGCGGTCCCTACAGTCTGAATGCTCTGATCTGCGTCGCACCCATGCTCATCTCACTCAAGGGACACGGCCGTCTAAGATGATGACCAAAATCAAAGACATCAAAAGATACCTTAGCATAGCGTCCATAGGCAGTGATGGCGTGCTCATCGTTTCACGATGAGCACGAAACGATGAGCCTCTCTCCCCATCGAGGGAGTGCATCATTGTCCCCAGACAGGTCTGGGGACCTGGTGACTGCTTTACACTTGCAGCTTACTCACCCAATGGCGAATCAGCTCAGAAAGACAGTAGGGAGATACTTCTTTGCCCTTGACCTCGACAAGTCCGTCAGCCGGGTTACTGATGGCTGTCATTCCTGTGCTGCCCTTCGTCCCACCCCCCAGGTCATTGTAGGACAGTCATCGTCTGATCCCCCAGCTGCTGTCGGCATCACCTTCGCCGCTGACGTCATGAAACTAGCACGTCAGTTAGTGCTAGTGGTACGTGAGTGTGTGACATCCTTTACAGTGCCCATGCTCGTGGAGGATGAGGGTAGCCAGACCCTGCGGGATGGACTCATCAGGCTATGTGTGGAATTGCGCCCCCTAGATGGTCCATTTGCCGTGATCTGGAAAGACCCAGCCCCTACCTTTAGGGCCCTGGTCACCGACTCGCTCCTTGCCCAGCACAGAATTTCACTGGAGCTGGGGCGAGTGAAGAACCTTAATAAAAACCCTGTCGCAGAGAAGGCAGTGCAGGAGTTAGAAGAGGAACTGCTCCGGCAGCAGCCACGGGGTGGTCCTATATCAGCGAGACTCTTGGCCATAGCGACTGCTTGCTTGAACTCCAGACTCCGTTCACGTGGCCTGTCTGCCCGGGAAATGTGGACACAGAGAGACCAGTTCACCTGCACTCAGTTGCCCCTAGCTGATGAGGAGCTTATACGTAGACAACACGATGTACGGAGCAAGAATCACACTCACAGTGAGAAATCTAAGGCCCCTCATGGGAGGACCTTGGTCCCCTCTCCAATCGAGGTTGGCGATCTAGTTTACATTCACACTGACCGCAACAAAGCATGCAGCCGCGACCGATATCTCGTTGTTTCCATCGAGGGTCTCTGGTGTGGTCTGCGCAAGTTCGCCGGATCACAACTTAGAAACTTCACCTATCGAGTCAAGTCAACGGACTGTTACAAAGCCCCTGTCAACTGCCATGATGCCATTCGGTCCACCAGCTACGATGACGCATCTGACGACGACAGTCCTAGGTCCCCGGCTGCGCCCCAGGTGGAACCCCCCGTGCCGCCTGCTATTCCCCCTGAAATAGCATCAGTGCCCACCCCTGTGAGCCCCGTTGGGCCCCGCCTTGTGCCGGTGTGTCAACCCACTGACTTCACTGCCCCATCGTTTGATTTGCTGGAGGCTCCGGGGACGGCGTGCGATGACCTTGGTAGTGCGCCCTCTCCCCCCAGGCGATGCACCAGGCCGCGCCGCCTGCCATCTCATCTCAGTGACTATGTCGTGGACTTGTGATGGACCTGTGGCGTATCCTTTTTCAAATGTCTTATGACGTTATACTGTGTTTATGTGATGCTGTTTTATTCTCATGTGTTGGGTTGTGAAGCTGCGTAATGTGTGGTTTGCCTAGATGGGTCGTCTATTTGAATGTTTGTTCGCCATGGGTTCAGCATGTGGTTTCTGCTGCTGTGTTGTATTGCACTGGTGTCTCCCACTGGTTAGGAGGGGCTGGGGAAGAAAGGTGGTCACGCCAGTCCGCTGGCTTGTTGTCTCCGCGCGCGCTCCCCACTCCCCTTTGTGGTCCCTCAGTAAAGTTATGTTCGACTACTATACTCTCGGTTGTGAGTTTTTCTTAACTACTGGCGCTGACTGCAGCATGAGGGGTAGGTGATGCCTGTCAGGTAGGTTATTTCTGTCATGTAGTTGATGTCTGTCAGGTAGGTGATGCCTGTCAGGTAGGTTATTTCTGTCATGTAGTTGATGTCTGTCAGGTAGGTGATGTCTGTCAGGTAGGTTATGTCTGTCATGCAGGCGCGTGCGATCAATAAGGGCAGGTGGGGAAGCGAACTAATTGCAAAAGCATGCTCCCAAAAAAATAGTTCCTCAGTAAATCATTGCTCCAAGTCTATTTTTTTATAATTTGATTGTCACGTTAACTATCTATAGTTTCTGTAGCCTTTCCAACAACTTTTGCTCTGTTGACATCACATTTTGGATGATGGGGGCGATTCTAGTTGAGTTTAACGTGTCATGCAATGTTGGGGCAGGGCAGCTCAGCGATTGCGTTCCTCCGTATGTTTATCGCATAACCCTGCAGGCTGCAATAGGGATTTCAATCCGCGCTAAAAGACACCTATATGGTCGTAAGTAGTCTGCCCCATAGTCATATTCTAGAACTGTTGTTGTTTTTACTCGAATTATTCCGCCAGTATCTTCGTTTCTATATCAGATGTCGATATGGCGAGTGGTGTTGCACGTCTGATTGACAGTGTTGAGTTTGTTTATTCTTACTCATAATTAGTTTAATTAGTATGCTTTAATGTACCTCAAGAAATAAATATTAAAAAAAAACATTAATTGTGGGTGTGGTCTTACGCCAGTAGTTTCTGCCCCGCTGAAATGTAGGCTCACCGCACGCTACTGCTGTCATGTAGTTTTATGTCTGTCAGGCAGGTTATGTCGTGGATCTCAGAGGAAAGACGTGCAAGAACCATGCAGGCCTACCCAGTTCATCCCCGGGGCCCATCTTAGCGAGAGCGTAGAGCAGCTCTGGAGACAGCAACGCGGGAATCCCTTTCAGAACCATCTCTGCAGCCGCGGTGGAGAGAGGAAGAGGTTCAAAACAGAAGATCACGGGGTCAGAGCTGATTGGTCGGTTTTGGGGGAAGGGCTGTCGAGAGGAAGAGGTTCATAACAGCCAGTTCACCGGATCAGAGCGCGTCCTCTGATCGGTTCTGGAGGATGGGCTCCGTGATGATCCAGGAAGTGAGGAGCTGACAGTGTTCTTATGCAGTTATTCAATTATTAATATGACGAATAAATTGATAGAACAAAGATGTAAGTAGGCCTGATTATTGCATAGGTTACCAATTGTTACATTTACGATTATTTTGGTAATAGGTCTACTCAAATTATATTTCGTTACGCATTGCCCTGTGTGTATAACGTTCAATATTTATTTCTAAATAGAGCTAAAGGCAATCATCGTGGCAAAATTTTAAAATAATAGCCCATACAACAACATATTTTCTTTACAACTTCCTTTTTATATTTTGCTGGGACTCGGGTGTTATCCGGACACCCTCGGGTGGGCGTCGCTCTAAAGCAGAGACCCGTGCGTGTGGGATCCTGGAGAGGCCAGTGCACCATGGGACATTATGAAAGAGTCCCCTGTTTGATCCAGTGCATCGCCGACACCTTGAACATGTAGTCAGCTCTGTCTCCTGGTCCGAGGGGCCCGCTCTGTCTCCTGGTCCGAGGGGGCCGTTCTGTCTCCTGGTCCGAGGGGCCCGCTCTGTCTCCTAGTCCGAGGGGCCCGCTCTGTCTCCTGGTCTGAGATGCTCTTTCTCCTGGTCCGAGGGGCCAGGAGACTACAATAAGATGCAACAAGTTTTTTGTCTCCCTATTGAAATGTGGTTCCAGAGACTGAAAGCCAGCTCCGGGAGGATATTGAATGCAAATTCAAATCAATTATGCCACGGGCCCTTGAAGATTCGGGTCCCCGTGGTGTTAGGGCCCGAGGTGCTGTGGGTGAACACATGAACCGACCTATTCTGTGGCCTTCGTATATACTATTTGTTTAACGTCATCACAAAGATAATACCTACATGCTTTCGAATTGAATAAATGTCAACATTGAAACCAATGGCATGAATCTAGAAACGGGCAGATTATCGCACACATGTTAAATCAGTTGAACAAATTGCTGCAAATTAAGGTTGGCTCGACATCCTCCAAGAATCCAGTGATACTGTATTATGGTCCCTCCATTCAGTCCCTTTATAGGCTGAGGCTCACTGGCGCCCTCTGCTGGCTCGGTCTTTAACTAGACCCCGACCCACAGCAGCAAGACTGAAGTATCAAACTAGTTTGCAACGGAGTTCCACAGACCCTCTTAGTTTAACCTTCTAATCAAGTCTTTGTCAAGCTTATTTGACTTGTTTAGTCTTGAATCTCTTTCCGACCAATCACGGTGGGTTTGAAAAAGCCGTGGATATTTTCATGGATGTGTGAAAATGGATCACGGCTGTTTGTTTGCATTTCCAACAAAAAGTTATGGTTTATTTGTTTTCCCGCATTAACGGTTTTGGACACACTGTGTCTAACGTTATAGCATACTCATTCATTAAATATCCGCATACATTCGACACATTTTTTGCAAAAAGATACACACCAACTTTGTACTAGTTCAGACACGTCTAGCCAAATGTTAACTAGGATTTTAATAGGTTTGTACATCCGTCACAGTCATGTGCACATCAAACCCTAGTTAGCAAGTCTGGCTATCTCAAAAGATCATTTTTTTTCTTGGTATACACACATGAAATAATGCACAACCTACACTTTGAAGTACATGAACTTTACAGTACAGTCAATTCTCTAAACTGAGACGCAGTCTCAAATTAAGCCACTAGTTAACATGTTCTCCCTGCCCAGTGTGTGCCCGGTTTAAAGATTAATCACACTTGTGTCCACCGTTGTGTGAACTGCATTACCAAAGATACATTGCTTCTATGTCTGACTCAGATCATCAGATAAACAAAGAGGGTCAAAACAAGACATTACCATGTTCCCGTTGCGTTATGGGCTCAGCTGACCTCACAAGGAAAGAGAATAGGCTACAAGTGGATTCGCTTAGCAAGAATGGGCGCAAGGAAGAGTTAATTACAATGTGAAAACCTAACTGCAGGAACAGAAAAAAACCTTGGTGTAGTGTTGGACAATCAGTTATGCTGCACCGCAAACATCACTGCGGTGGCCCGATCCTGCAGATTTGCACTTTACAACATCCGCAGGATCCGGCCCTTTCTCACAAGGGAAGCAGCTCAGCTTCTAGTCCAATCACTGGTCATCTCCCGCCTCGACTACTGCAACTCGCTCCTGGCTGGACTCCCTGCCTCTGCGATTAAACCCTTGCAGCGCATCCAGAATGCGGCAGCGCGCCTCGTGTTCAACCTACCAAAGTTCTCACATGTAATCCCCCAGCTGAGGCTCAACTACCTCAGCTGGACGTCTGGTACCGCCATCGCTAAGAGCAAGCAAAGGTCGATCAGCGAAGTCACAACTTTTCTCTGTTTTGGGACCTCAGTGGTGGAACGAGCTCCCTACCGATGTCAGGATCGCAGAGTCGCTCACCAGCTTCCGCAAAAGACTCAAAACTCACCTGTTTAGAGTTCACCTCGACTCTGCATAGAAACCAATGCACAGCCACCATTGAATGTTGTACGTCCTGGCACTTGTACATTGCACTTATTCAAGGTACTTAATTGTGTAGCATCTACAGTAGCTGCTATCATTGCTTTACACGGGGAATGGGTTAGCCTAGCGATTGTAATACTTGCACTTGGTTCTATGAACATCTTTACTGTACCGACAGCGATATATTGTTTCACTTCTTATGACAAATGTACTTAACAAATGCACTTATTGTAGGTCGCTTTGGATAAAAGCGTCTGCTAAATGCCCTAAGTGTAAATGTAAATGTAACAGCACCCCCTACAGTGTGAATCAAGTTACTTCCCTTTTAGTGGCCCTGTCGCACCAAAATTGTACCGGGGGCGAAAATTGTGCCGCCTACGTAATCTACGTCAAAACATTACGTCATCGATCGACGCGATTGACCGTTGCCAGGCAGGTTTCAAAAAACATTCGCGCTCATCGAGAAATAACATATTACAGATAACACTTGTTTTTACTTTATATCTGTATTGTTTTGAATTTAGCTAGTAAACTGAGTGTTTAAAGTGTATCGTAGTCTAGCTAGCTTGTGTTAATTTAGATAATAGACGTCATCGTTCGACGCGGTCAATGCGGATTACGTAGGTGGTACAATTTTGGTGTGACAGCCCCGGTGACTTGCAGGTGAAGTCAGTCAGTAACACACAGAAGATCACATCTGACGTCGCCTGACAAAATCCCACTTATCAGGGAAGCACGCATCAAGCCGTTTTTGTAATAATCTTCGATCAGTCTCTGTAGTTTAGTGTTGGTTTACTCAACTCTTGGGTTAAACACGTCAAAGTACTTGATTGTGAACAACTTCCTTCCAAGTTTGAACAGACATTTAAAAAACAAAACTCGGGGGAGAGCGACCTTTAGACCGATTCAACATGCATCTCTGTAGCACTACATCGTATGTAGTGTCGAATTACCATCACATGTACATACAGATGCCAAACACCATCAGCGACCCCAACCCTGCACTCTTAACCAACTGAGAAGGTGTGTGTGTGTGTGTGTGTGTAGGCACAGTGGGTTGAAACAGACGCAGACTAACAACGAAGAACAGGAGAGTGGTGCTGAGCGGTACCAGGTTGCCAGATTATTACCAGGTGTCTACATGCCAGTTTTTGGAGGGTCTTGACAGGTCCTTAATTAATAAGGAAAGAAATATATTGCACTCTAGATTAAGGACACGTTTTTATGTGAAATAATCTCAGCCCTGTTTAGATATTTTCAGGTGATGAATTCTCAGATTTCTTAACATTTGCCAGCATTTGTGCAAGTGTGTGTAGGTCACTAATTCCCCAAATGACTGACAAGGGTCAAATGTTTCTCTGTTTGATGCGCCAGCGCTGGTATGTTGACCAGACAGTCGACCAACAAGCATTTCTCTCAAAGGGCAACCCAACAGTTGAAATGAACGGCAATGAGCATTTTTGATTGTGATCAAAGTTCATTCTCCGATATCTTCAATTATTTAGTTAAGGTGTTAAAACACAAAGGAGCCTTTGAAAAAGAAATAATAGAGACCCTGTACTCATGATCACGGATCTCTCCTCTCACGAAGGAGTGATTTAAAACACATTGAAAGCTTGTGGGCCCTCAAGGCCGTCAGATCCTGGAGAGCTTTAAAGGCTCCATGGTTCAGCTTCAGAACGACCGGCCCAGCGTGGCCAGAGACATGCTGGTGGAGAAGGGGCAAGTCCGCTGGGGGCCAGTCCGCTGGAGGCCCAAAGCTGGGAGGTGTTGACACATTTAAAGCATGGAGGGGGGGGGGGGGGGGGGGGGAGAGAACGCCCGAACCTCTTCTCTCAGGAACGAACAGCATGGGGCGGCGAGGGTTACGGACATGAAGGGGTACTTCTTCTCTTTTTCGGGTGCAATCCATTCTCCCCCTTAAAATGAAATAAAAACACAGAACACGACGGAAAAAAGAAAGCTCTAAAATGGCGTGCAGCGTCCGCTCATTTCTTGCTGCGCAGGCGCTTGGAGTGGCGTGGGAGGTCGGCGCCCTTCCTGCTGCGCTTCAGCGACCCCCCACCCTGGCCCGGCCCCTCCTGGCCCAACAAGCTGGCCACCGCAGGCCCGTTCGACGCCACGGCGTCCGCGGCAACGCCGGAGGACGCAAGCGGGCCGCCGCCGCTGCCGGCGAGGGAGGAAGAGGAGGCGGCGGCCGACGTGGAGGCCACGGCCACCGAGCCGCCGGGCTTCCCCCCCGACCGGGGCGCCACGCCGGCGCCGGTGTCCATCAGTTCCCGGAGCTTGTGCTCCAGCTCGGCCAGGCGGGCGTTCTGCTCGCCGATGACCTGCGTCTGCTCCAGCAGCTTCTGCTCCTGGTCCTGCAGCTGCTTCTGCTGCTCTAGCTGCTTGACGCGCACCTCCTGTACCTCGCGCCGCAGCGCCGTCATGGAGGCGCCGTTCACCTTCACCTGCTGCTGCACCTTGGTCATCTCCGATCGCGACGGCGTGTTCTTGGCCAGCAGCGACATGGTGGTGAGGGAGGTGGAGGAGCCGGCCACTGGAGTGGGGGGTAAAGGGGGGGGGGGGGGGGGAAGGAGAGGGGAGAGGGGAGATAGTAGGAGCCGGATGAGGAGGAGAAGAACGCGAGTATGTGTGTATGTCTGTGTGCATGCAGGGTTAGCGGGAGGGGTTAAAGGTCAAGTATGTAGGATTAAGTGACACCTAGCGGAGAGGATGCAGAATTGAAACCAACTGATTCCAAATCAAGTTAACGAAAAGAAAACGACGCTTATTTTTACGTGATAATACACAAATGAGGACCACTTATGAATATTATATTTGTTATCGGTTTATTAAGTCGGTTCCGCTAGATGCCATTCAAATCCTGCACACTGCCGATTCATCACAACGTACTAATTTAAAACGTTTAAAAACAGACACCGAAACACATCCCATCGCAACAACAAACTAGCAGAAACACCCCCAACCACCCAACAAACAAACCCCCACCAGCAACGCCCTCCCCTGTTCCCCACCCCTCTCCTCCTCCTCCAACCTTCCTCCACGTATCCCCCCAGAGAGGCGCAGCATGAGAGTGGTGGTCCTACCTTTGGCCTTTCTAACGCGCTCAAGCTCGTGTCCGTTACCTGGAGCAGAGCCCATGAGGCGGCCCGAGAGGTCCGCTCCGGGCAGACGCTTCTTCAGGATGGGGACGATCTTCTCGTCAAAGTACTCCATGGCCATGGAGGAGATGTCCCGCAGCTCCTGCAGGACCTCGTGAGCCCGCTGGGGGGCGCGTGTCGAGTTCACGTAGCGCAGCACGCGGTAGATCTCATCGATCACCTACAGGAGATGTTTGAAGTGTTAGGGGATCCACCTAGCAACCTTCCGGTTACCTCCTTAGCCACATGCCGCCCTGGAGGGGGGGGGTCACTCCAGACAGGGATGGCTGGGAGGGCAATACGAGTCTAAGGGGCAGACATGGTAGCGTAAACAGGCAAAACAGAAAGAGTTGTGACTTTTCTTTAAAATAGTTTTTGGTTCAAATAAGTGTTGAATAGCTCTATATTCAGACAGACATCATTGATGTAGTGTTTGGCTAGTCACATGGGTCTCTGGGTCCCTCTAAACACAAGACAAAGTTCTGGTGACCCTCATTCTCATCGTCAAACCGCTTATCCGGGCGATCTGGTAGCCCGTTCCCATTTTATCCAATCAGGAAAGAGAACTCAACCAGGAGGCGGCCTTTTTAAAAGGTTCACAGTACAGCAACCAATACAAACGCTCCCGATTTCAAAAATAAAATCCTGCCAAGCGTAAAGAAAACTGCTGAAGAAAAGAAAGCTGCCAGGAAAAAGACAGACAGGAGGGACGCAAAACACACATTTATGCTAACATGCTGGAATTAAGTAAGGTTAGAAAATGATTAATAGTGTTAAGCTCCGAACCAGCCATGGCTGTGAGCTAGTCTAATGGGTGTCAGTCATTTTGCCGGGACTGAGAATGTATGCCTAGACTCCCCTTACTGTGACCCGGCCAGCCCCTCCCTCACCCTAGGCCGCATTTATATTTATTAACTAAATTATTTAAAATGTTTTCCTTGCATGCATATCAAATATGGCCTGGTAGCCCTTAGAGACTGTACCTGTGATTAAGGGCTACACAAATAAAACAGAATTGACTTGAAGTGAAATGTGACCCGCTAGACACAGAGGATCAGACTGAAGCTCTGGGAAACCAGCAACAGAGAGGAGGACTAGGTGGACGGGGTCCAACAGAGGAGCTCTGTGATATTCCTAACATTCCCATCTGGGATTCATAACGTTTCCTATCCCCTGTGGAAGGACCAAATATAGATATGGAGGTCTACAGAATTAAGCATCCAACGACTCACGTTACACACCCGACTGCTTTATTATATCAGCAATAATGAGAACTTTAAAGAGGGAACCTTCTTAGAGGAAGGAAGTATGGTGATTTTAACACTCCTTTAAAAGACTCATCGCTGTTGATTCTGAAATTCCGGTTTCAAGAAGAACTAGAGAAGAGAAAATACTGCGACAGTCATGGAAAAATGGGATTTGACTGCGAGATCCTAAGAAAATACCTTCCACTGCACGGTTGGAGTTAGTTCACGGCCCCATGTCAAGTGGGAGTTTTCTCGCAGCTGCAGTTTGCAAGTGGAAGCCTGTCTACTTAGTTTGAACAATGTGTCGCCTCAGCAGATCATTCTGGAAACACGGGATATGAGCACAGCGCGCCAGACAGCCCTTCCCTGGACAGGTATCTCTCCTGCTGCCAGGACGCCCTCTCCTGGTCAAATCAAAGTACTACAACGATGACCGCATTTTACCAGGACCTGCGATTGTTCTTAAAATAGAATAGATATGCTTTTCCATTACCTCTGTACTCCGACTGCAGATAGCAGACTACGGACAACTCTATCTAATAAGAGATTATATATTTTATTGCTACAAAAAGAAAATTAGATATATTTCGTATTTATCTAGTGCTTTTCTAGAAACTCAAAGAAACCAATTTAAGAAACTATAAAAATAATAAGTTTGATAAAATGTCACATTAAAACATTTAAAAAGCAAGTGAGGAGTTTTATAATTGGAAATGAGGAGGACGTTGTCCGCTCGCAGTGTGGTTTCATTCATAATTAGCTTGCGGCGTTAGCATAGCTCACCTTGCCGGGGATGAAGCAGCACAGGTTGGAGTCCACGTACTTCATGAAGGTCATGTTGAGCAGCGACAGCCGTGTTTCCACGGCAGCCAGGATGTCGGCGTGGCGAGCCAGCGAGTGGTTCCTCCGCTCGGATTCTCGCCTAGCAACCAACGACCCAGGAGTCAACACACACAGGATAGCAACCAACGACCCAGGAGTCAACACACACAGGATAGCAACCAACCACCCAGGAGTCAACACACACAGGATAGCAACCAACGACTCAGGAGTCAACACAGGCTAGCAAACAAGGCTAATGTATACATGTCCCATCAGTGATACATCAATTATACTATATATAGGAAAATATCAATATTCAGTCCACTGTCTGACCTTATTATGGATCAATAGTATGGCAGTGCACCATGTTTGACTATCTTTAAACCAGAAATACATCATGTCTACGTTCGGTTGACTCTTGGATCACCCCCAGGTGATCTACTATACGTCAATAGTCCTAGACTTGCTAGTATACGTCAACAGTTCTAGACCTGCTAGTATACGTCAACAGTCCTAGACCTGCTAGTATACGTCACTAGTCCTAGACCTGCTAGTGTACATAAAAAGTTCTAGACCTACTAGTATACCTCAATAGTCCCAGACCTGCTAGTATAAGTCAACAGTCCCTTCCACTGGGTTAGCTCTTAACTAGGCCTGGGGTTGAGTCTATCCCAGGCCTGGGGTTAAATCTAACCTAAGCATGGGGGTTAAATCTAACCTAGGCATGGGGGTTAAATCTAACCTAGGCATGGGGTAAAGTCTAACCTAGGCATGGGGTAAAGTCTGACCTAGGCATGGGGTAAACTCTGACCTAGGCATGGGTCTGAGTCTAACCTAGGCATGGGTCTGAGTCAAACCTAGGCATGGGTCTGAGTCAAACCTAGGCATGGGTCTGGGTCTAACCTAGGCATGGGTCTGGGTCTAACCTAGGCATGGGTCTGAGTCTAACCAAGGCATGGGTCTGAGTTTAACCTAGGCATGTATGGGGCTAAATCCATGCCTAGGTTATGGTTTTACCTAGGCCTAACATAGGCCTGGGGTTAAATCTAACCCAGGCCTGAGGTTAAGCCTTAACAGTTGATTGTCAGGGGAGTAGGGACACACCGGGCTGGCGACGGTCTTACCTGGGCAGCTGGGCCTTCACCTGGCGCTGGCAGAGGCTGTGGTAGCGCTCCACGCGCAGGAAGCCCTGGTTGAGGATACGCTGACATATAATGTCCATGCGCCTGGACACCTGGAGAGAGGAGACGTGATTAGTTGGGTGTTTCAGGTTTCTGAAAAACTTTGAATACATGTTTTCCCACCAGAATACTTGAAAAACCAGCTCAACCACTACCCCACCAGGCATGATAAACAAAGGACCCCTATAGGATGATCCACGGTTCGACGGTTGGGTTATTTAAGCCTAAACTACATCACCCCCCAAAATTAAAACATACTTCCAGTACATTACCCCAAAAGCATGTTTACATTGCGTTGCATGGATGCCAGCACTGGAACATACATTGATCTCACAAAAACTGATCGGCGACTTTAAACAGAACACAGAATTACACCAGAGCCCCGTGTCAGGGTACAGTGAGCCCCACGGAGGGCCACTGAGCAGGGCGAACAGTCGGTAAGGGTGTCAACAGCCGGGTTCATCGACGTTGCACGGCAAGCATTTGGGCCCTTGTTCCCCTGCAGCTGCCTGCGACCAACCCGGGCACGGGTCCGATCCCCAGCCCGCACCAAACCCGGACACAGGTCCGACCCCAGCATCGCAGCACAGCCACGGGTCCGAACCCAGCACCGCAGCACAGCCACGGAACCGACCCCAGCACCCCCACGGGTCCTACCCCAGCACCAAACCCGGACACGGGTCCGACCCAGGCACGGGTCGGACCCCAGCACCGCAGAATAGCCACGGGTCCGACCCCAGCACCGCCGCACAGCCCCGGGTACAGCACATGATCTGGTTCTACTTCGGCCTTGATGTAATCCCCATAGATTTATATTTAAAAAAAAAACGGATCTCCGCTCGGTGAGCCCGCATCGCTCTCCCCCGTTCGGGCTGCTGCAGACGCCCGGTGTGTTGGTGTTGTGTTTGTGTTGTGTGTGTGCGTTCGCCCCTCACCGCGCGGAGCAGGCTGATCTCGTCGTAGGACATGAAGTTCAGTACGGTCTCGATGGCCACGATGGGGAGCCCCAGCAGGGGGTTGTTCTGGTGCTGATGGTCCGGCGGCGGGCTGCTGGAGAGCCGCGGTGACGACGAGTCGGAATCCAGGGAACAGACGAGGCCTCCATCGAGTCTCTCTACGACGGCCGCCATCTTCAATTGCTCGGAGGAGGTGGCGGAAGTGACGTAGGCGAGCCGAGTAGGTGGGGGGGGGGGGGGAGGAGGAGGAGGATGGGTCGGGGGGCGTCTTCCCCCAGAGGGGTCAGGGCGAAGGACCCCTAGGCCCCTAAGGTCAGGACGACCAGTGTGTAACATCCATGGTATAGAGAGCACACCTTAAAAAGTTGGTTTCAAAGGCCTTCCCAGGCCTCGGTATAAAGATCCCCCAAACTCTAATGTGTAACAAGAAATGTTCCAGCTACTTTTTTTTTTTACGTATTATATTTTTACTTGCCTTTATTACTTTATCTTGTATTGTTGCTGTGTGGCTGTTTTGGAACCAAGCCTACGAATTTTACTCTTGTGTACTTACAATAAGATAATAATAAAACTAATTCTGATTCTGAAATACTCCAAAACCCCACTACTCTCATGGTGCAGATACGTATATTTTCACACCTATATATTTTAAATGACACCCTAATGTCCCATCTGCAATTAATAAGTAGGTAAACAATGTCTGCCTTTGCTTGAAGCACACTAAAGTTATGGTAACTGTGGTAAATGTTTTGGTAAAAATGTGCACACAATCATGAAGACCAGTAGAAGACTTCTTTAAACGACATCTAGCCTCAGCAGTTCTGAAATATATTCAGATCGCTGAAAGACTGAATATATAATAAAATATAAAACAGCTCTATATGGAATATGCATACTAGCTCAGAATGTTATTGTTGCATTGTAGATAACGACTTTCTTCACTGTTAAAGGATTAGTTTGTAGGATTTAGTCGAGGCTAGTGGCAGATATCAGATTGCAACCAACTGAATGTGACGGGGTGATTGATTTATAAATTGTATTTAGTTAATAAGAAATTAGTTATTTATTAAAAAGGTATGTTCTCTGGGCCAGTGTAGAAATATAAGGGGGCTGCCTGGAATAGGAACAGCTCCCCATATAGATATAAAGGGCTCACGCCAAGGTAACAAAAGCAATTCTTGTTTTCTTGGAAATTTACACGTATTAAAACATTTATGAACATTATAATCCATTTCTTCTGTTGCGCTAGAGGCCACTACATTCTAGACATTGCACCTTGGATAACACATACGAATTGTACTGCAGTCAGTATACATGTTCTTATTAGCTTGCTATCTTACCATTGCACATAGTGCTTAGGCGTTGGACTCAGGCCATGTACTGCCATTGTTCGCCAAACCCAACCACCCTGTAATATTGTCATGGCGACCGCGACGAGACTATAACCCAGCACAAAACGAGGATCAAACTAAATCTTGAACTACCACAACGCCAGCCTCTTTATTCAGCATCCATGAATCAACATTTCACCTAGAATGCAGTTAGCCAACTTAAACTTCTGTCGAAGCTGAGGAGATCTCTCAGAGAAATACAAAAACAAAGCGCATATTTACATTTTACATATCGGTACGTTCACAAACCAAGCAGAACTCGCAGGTTAGTAGAGAAATCCTGAACTACACTTCCAAAAGCGCAGCATTGTCTCCTGGAAGACCGACCAATGAGACGGACCACCTCATTGGTCGTTCATTCCGTTTGTGGGCAGGACTCGGGAGTGGTTCCTCTTCATTCCATGTTCGAAGTGTTGAGCTCATTGAGGAACCTGGAGCACTTAGTCATGAGGACTTTGATGGCCTCTGTGACCAGGACATCCGGAGGCAGCACTCCAGACGACTCCACGGTGACTAGGGAGAAGAAAGGAGACGTGAGCATGGAAACAAGACAAAGAGTGTGTTCAAAAAAAAAAACATTTAACCCACTGTTGTTTGATAGTGGGCGGAAGTTGTCGTGTAGTTGTGTCTTCATGGAACGACTCCGTCAAGTCTGCAACACTCAGTAGCTCCGGTGGGGCCTCCCCCTGTGTGTGTGGTGCTTGAATGAGTGGTGTGTTTCATACATGTCATTTGCAGCATTCCGGTGGGGGCTCCCCCCATGTTTATGGTTTATGGTCGAGCTGTCCAGAGGGTCCATCCTGAGGGAGTTAATCCTAAGAGATGTATATTGTTTCTGGAATAGGGTCACACCTCTGCCTACTACTCGGCCGTAGGGGGCAAAATATGTGTATATTAAAGTATGTAGCCCGTTTATGACGAATACTATTTTGATTGTAGGCATTATGCAATAACGTTAAAGGCTTTTTCTCACATGTTTTTCACCATTTATGATCAAAGTGTTCAATGTATTTTAGGCTACCATGCTATTTCAGAGAAACCGCCTAGACTAATTCATATTAGAATTCTTAAAAAGTTGCCAATTCTATGAAGCTATTCTATTGTCTTGAGACACTTTTATAATGGTATCGTTATGTGTATATGAAACACTGTGGATATGCCTTTAATAAAAGTGTGTCAAATTATCTTGCGGACACAGAGTGGTATATACGAGATACAGTAATTATTATCTCTATTATTATTATGCCATTAAATATATCGGCCCATACATTTAGATTGTAAATTTTTTTAGCAAGAGTAGCGTTTACATAATGTGTGTCTAATGTCTATTGGCTAGTGACCGCCTAGGCTGATTTACTGTTGCAGCATGCTATCTGAAACGGGAGTTGTTTTAGGCGGTTTCTTCAAAATAGCATGGTAGCTGAAAACCCATTTAACACTTCAATCATAAATGGTTGAAATACATGTGAGAGAAAGCCTTTAACGTTAATGCATAATGCCTACAATCAAAATTATATTATTTATTTATTTTAAACGGGCTACATACTTTAATATACAGATCTTTTGCCACCTACAGCCGCGTAGTAGGCACAGGTGTTCTGCACCACGTGCCTGAAACAATATACAACTCTTAGGATTAACTCCCTCGGGATAGACTCTCTGGACAGCTCGACCATAAACCACAAACCGTAAACCATAAACATCGGGGGAGGACCCACTGGAATGCTAGAAAATGACATGTATGAAACACACCACTCGATCCAGGACAACACACACAGAGGAGAGCCCCCACCGGAGCTAATGAGTGAGCAGACTTGACGGAGCCGTCCCATTAAGACACAACTACACGACAACTTCCGCCCACTATCAAACAAACAAACACTCTACGCACACACAGCACTTCTGGTTCTAGACCGGAAACCCAGATTGGGTGTTATCATATACTACTGTTGTCTATTTCGACAAACCGATAAAATGTATCTGAAAATCAAATTGTATTAAGAACCCTACAACCGCAATGAGCACAGGTGAAGTGAAGCCGTCAAGCCAAGATGTATTTGGTGTCAGATCGGATGTCTAAGATCCGGGGAGGGTAACTTACAGATGAAGTGGTCTCGGACTCGGGCCAGCTTCACCAGATTCTTGAGGTCTTCGTGGCGGAGGACCTCTCTGCTACACGTGTCCAGACGGCTGTTCACCACCTTGGCAAACTTCTTCCCTGAACACCAAACCACACTTCTTTAGTTTAGTCAGACATAAACACCGGATTCAGTCACTAAACTATTTTATTCCTAGCTGCGAAATACTTGAGATTAAAAGATATTTCAGTCTAAGGTCCAAGTTAGCTGTATATTCTCAAAACAAAGAAATATCTTTGTTTTATACAAGAAAAAAAAAAGAAACTGTAATAAAATCAAATCAAATAAATATAAATAAATAATAATAAAAAATAATATTTTATATAGAATCAAAATGAGACTGTTGGGAGTCATGGAGGAGCCGCCCTTTATACTAACTGAAACAGAATCAGAGTGCATCATGGGAGTGGGAGTCCCGGGGGGGGGGGGCCTACCGTCACGGTCCTCCAGCTCCATCACCCCGCGGGAGAAGCAGCCTCGGAGGCGCTCGGCCTTCTCGCCCTCCACCGCCTCCAGCAGCGAGATCTCGGGCAGCAGCCGGTAGCTGGCCGTGGCCACCGGGGAGAACTTGGCGTGGTCCTGACCTGGGGGGGCGGAGATGGTCAGGTGAGACCCCCATATCCACCTGGTTGTTTTGTCATTCAACACAGTGCTTCCCAAGTGCTTCAAGGCTCATTGGCTCCCCTCGTTATCCCCCAGAACCATTGATTTAGTCAACTTTAATCCAAAGTGAATTACAATGAATTCAGATGTATGTCATTAAGGCGCATGTAGGTAATGCTGTCGTTATTCTGGGCGGCATGTGGCTCAGGAGGTAGAGCAGGTTGGCTGGTAACCGGAAGGTGGCTAGTTCGATCCCCGGACCCCATTGGCCAAGAATCGGGGTGTACCTGAGCAAGACACCTCACCCTATCTGCTCCTGACGAGCTGGCTGTGTGCGAATGTGTGCATGAATGGGTGATGTGTCAGGCAATATTGTAAAGCACTTTGATGGGCCACTTGTTAGAAAAGCGCTGTATAAATGCAGTGCATTTACCATGCTCTGAGCATCTTAGCTCTAGGATGCCTACAGCCAGGGCTGCAGACATCGGGGATCGAACCCAGTGCTTTGGCTGGTAGTCCAGTCATCTGACCTAGCGCCGTCATCTGACCTAGCGCCCTAGCTGCCACAGCTGCCTCTCTCTTAGCTACCGAGGCTAGCATTAGCGCCCGCTCACCGATGCCCTTGACGCAGTGCATGACGATGTCCAGCTCCTGGCCTGGGCGCAGCTGGGCCAATAGGATGTCTCCATGAACCGGGCCGATGTTGATGTCTGCGAACACGTCTGCCTGGTTCCCGATCGGAACCCACTTCATGTCCTTGGAATACACTGGAGAGAGACAAGCCTGTTACTATGTCGTCCTTACTCGCTTTAAACATGAATTCAAATCAAGTGGTATTCATTGCCCCCAAAAACGGAACACATTAAAACATCTTTAACAACGGGAAATAGTTGGGAAACCCAAAGTCGTCTTAAGTGCAGTTGCTAGCAGTGAGTATGGCCTTTTCACTGTAATGCTTTCCATATTCACCAGTTTAAAGTTTTCAACCCAGGTAGAGGTACAGGTAGAACAAGATGGGTTGAGGTAGAACCAGGGGGGTGTAGTACTGACCCATGTGGTTGAGGTAGGACCAGGGGCTGTAGGACTGACCCATGTGGTTGAGGTAGAACCAGGGGGGTGTAGTACTGACACGTGGTTGAGGTAGGACCAGGGGGTGTAGTACTGACACGTGGTTGAGGTAGGACCAGGGGCTGTAGGACTGACCCATGTGGTTGAGGTAGGACCAGGGGGGTGTAGGACTGACCCATGTGGTTGAGGTAGGACCCATGTGGTTGAGGTACTGACCCATGTGGTTGAGGTACTGACCCATGTGGTTGAGGTACTGACCCATGTGGTTGAGGTAGAGCTCCCGGGGGTCCGCAGAGTCCTTAGTGGCGCGGGGGTTCCGGCTGCACTTCACCTTCAGCTGCAGTTTGATGGTGTCTATCTCTGAGCCCTCCTCGTCATCCTCTCCCTCGTTGCCTGGCAACAAAAGCACAACCAGAGGTTCCAGAATATACAGCAACACAAAAAGAGGTTGCAGAAGATCCAGAAACACAATGAGAATAGTAAATAAAAGGTCTTACCGGCATCGCGGTACTCAAAGAGACGTGGGTCTGCCTTGATGGGTACAAGGCCCAGCCGGTGGGCCAGGATCTCATCCTGTACGATGGACGTGTTGTTGTAGATAAACACCTTCTCTACCGCCATTGTCGGCACCTGGGAGGGTCAGGACAGAACCGGTCAGAAGACAGAAAGACACTGGACAATGTGTAAATATAAAGGTTGTGGTTGATTTACAAAAAATAATTTTCTTTTGTAAATTTACATTGATGATAGACTACAAGTATTTAGTCACACCTCCGCCAGTAATATCCGTCTAAAGGCGTTGGCGATGGAAGCGTCTATCCCGACCATGTCGAACTCCATTGTGTTCTCGTCCATGTCCACGATGTCGATTCTGAAGTTCTGCAATAACAGGGTCGTGCGGTACTTTAATATCCAACCAAATCACTATGAATTGAACAACATTTAAACGTAATTCAACCGCTTACCTTTTTAAAGTTAGCCATGTTCCATGAGTCATCGTAACCCGGGTAGTTTCCTGGGTAGTCTGTCGTGTGAACCTGAAAATTAAAAATACAAAAATAAAATACAAACTAGGCATGTCTCCACATGGGCATTCCGAAGAAAATGTGTGTGGTTGCATGAGCTAAACTTGTTGCGTGCGCAATATTCCTTGAGCAATCAAACACAATAATGCTAGCAAGGCTAATAAGCCAAAGCAAAGCAAGTTTCAAATCCCTTGGCCACTTTAACCCATTTGTACCTACTACCTACCTATTGTATCTACTAGATACAATGTTGCGCCGCGCAGTAGCCGGTACAAATGGGTTAAAGCAGTATTTTACTTTTAGAGATCTGCCTTACGCAGTGTTTATACGCGTACCAACTTTGAGAACTCTGTTGTTCACCTTTGAAATGGCTGTCCAATTTTACTTTATTGAGGGATATATTAAGCGCTAAACAGTAAGACATAGTTTCCCCTTATTCTGTTTTCATCCCCCTCCCTGCCAGAGGACTGTGTCTGACCCGTACTATTGACTGATCATATAGTTAATATGATGACACATTCACTCTGCCCTCACACCTTTGGCTGCCAGATCCATTTCTGTCTCTGATCCCCACTTTTAATGGATCAGACAGTAAATACGTTGATTGATTCTATATTAATATTTGGATTAATCTCCCAGCCAAACATCTGTCTCCATCCCTCAAACTACTCTCAAAGGGTTGATCAAAACATTGATGTGGATTCACCTTCACCCTGTTCTCACCCTCCTCCCTGTCAGACCTCTGTCTCTAGTCCCTTGTTGTGCTTAAAGGAATAGATCAACAGAGCGTAGGGGTTGGTATTAGCATCAAACGGCCCTTCCCTTATCTCACAGCCCAACGATAGATCCCCGCAGACCAACAAGTCTGGGGGCCCACCACACCCGGCCAATTGTTCAACCTTCAGAGGGTGTAGGCGGTCTGGGATTGGCTTGATTTGAATAATGGTAACCTATAAGGAAATTGGGCCCCCGTCCACACGGAGCCGATTTTTGGGTGAAACCCCGTAAGTCTTGTGCGTTTCGGCCGACCGTCCAGACGGAGCCGCCGGAGCCGGCGAATCCGGTGGCCGAAACCGCACATTTCTGAAACCATCCTCGGGAGGTGGTTTCAAATCTATCCGGACCTATGCGGTTTTTTGTTAGGATTCGTGTGGACGCCTGAAACGCAAACGATGACGTCATTAGCCCCCCACCAGCTGGGGGGCGCCAGAGTTGCGTTGAATTTTTTATTTATTATTTTATTTGTATTCTTTTTGTAGCTTTAAATAAAGCCCCTTGATAAATTTAAATACTATCTGTACATTAAAAAGTACTTCTGCTCAATTTAAAAGGTTGAATCTCCTCGTGACTGAATGTATACAGTGCGCAGGCTGCATGCGCGCAGGCTTGATGCGCTCCACTTTTTTCTGTAGAGAACCAGCGCCTTGAATATTTACTACAGCGTTTCTACAGCTCGATGCGGTTTCGCAATTACTCCGTCTTTACGGAGATATTCCTGAACCGCATTTAACGAAACCGGATCGTTTTCGCCCGTTTCGGCTCCGTGTTGACGGGGCCTAGGTAACGATTGGAAGGTAACTGATAGCGCCGCCCCCGTCATGCGCTTCGATATACTGTGTTTTGTGACGAATTAAAGAGAATAGTAATGTGAGAGCACAGAAGTTTAACAAGCAAATATAGAGAATCAAAATAACCACTGAAAGCCTGCGGTGGTTGTTTTGGGTATCCTATCCTTGGGTATCCTGAGCACAATAACTAACTAATATTAAACAAATTAATTAATGCCATGATTGGTCTATAAGTAGACGCGCACTGCACTCTTACAAGCTATACCCAACCTTTTGGTAGTGGCTTGGAGTTTAAAGTTGAAAAACCCTAGCAGATATAACGCAAAATACGGAGGAAGAATAACAATCACAAACATGACAATAATAGTGTGGCTTGCTAATAATGTTCGGTCCCTTAGTTAGGGGAGGAGGGACTCGTGACCTGATTCCGACCAATGAGTAGTGGTCCCGTTCCTGTCATCTCTAGTGATGGTTAGTTACTGGTTAATGGTTATGTCTGCCACTGATCATCTCCTTCTATTAGGCCGACTACTCATCGCTCAACACTCTGATGCAACACGTTTTATGGAATAACACCATCTAGTACATTCCATAAACCCCAATGACACACCGAAAGCTTAAGTTGATAGAGAAACGTCAGACCACAGACGCACGTTCCGGCGGATCTTCTCAACGCACGTTACCATCACTCCCAGCACTTTTATTGGCCAATGTGCATGGGTTCTCAGAGGGATAAACAGTATAATCCAGCGGACAGAAGCCGGGATCGACCCACCAAACCCTCGGTAGGAGTAGGAGAACCAAACATGAAGTGCCTTACATTTTTTACGCCAAATTCTTGCAAAATCACCCGAGTCCTGATCTCTTCCACGATGCTCATGGGTGCTGCCATCTTGTCCCCCTATTTACCGAAGTGCACAAACCACGGCCCATTTCAGATGACGTCGACAAAGGAACGCCTCGTTTGGTGACGCAGATGCTCCCCGGGAATTCATCTCCGCGCTGTAACTAGTGTTGCCAGATTGGACCAGAATTCCCGCCCAATCTGGCAACACTGGCCGTAACTAGTGCAAGTGGACCCAAGTAACACAAATTAACGCAAATTAACACAACCCAAACATTTAAAACAATTAAATTGTGAAATATATAATCGAAATTTTGTGATACGAATCCCTTGTGGTAGTTTTACTGTGAACCTGTAACTATTCTGTATTTATTCCTGCTCTGTGGGAATAAATAGTGTTACCCAACCTCTAGGCCGCGGCCATACCTGGTTGCCTGATTTGCATATTGGGTCTCAGGAGAATCCTCAGGAGAATTATAAGATGTAGGCCTACAGATATTTGATGGCACATTTTTTGGTAAATAAAATCGGAATTTAAGAATTTAAATTCTTAAAAAGGAATTCCAAAAAGGGGTCTCATAAGGGCCTATACATACAAACAGAAATGTATGCAATACATGGCAAATGTATGCAATGTTCTTTCGTTCATTGTTTTGTACAAAAAGTAAATTATTTGGCAATTGTGAGAAGACTTTGTTGTGTTTTAAACTGCCACAGCATTTCTACTGTTCATTAGCCTAGGTTATCGCATTCTGATTTCAACCCTATATTTTCAGACCTAAAAATGGCCCAAAAACGTAGGGCTACCCTGAACTATTATCCATTTCTGTATGGCCTCTGCTACAAATCACATGAATGCTGTACTGAAACGTTTAGCACATGAAACCATGTGCTGTATTCCTTTATTAGATAATACAAGCCCTCACAGAACATGACTTAGCTCACTAAGCCTGAAACATTACAAACTAAACATTGTCTCTCAAAAGGCACAGGCTAGCCATTCTCATGAACAAACTTTTCATTTTAAATGTAAATTATAACACATGGTTTGTCATCCCACATATTACACTAAAATAAATTTTCCCTTTCCCCTCATTAACTGTGGTCTCCAGAGGGGCGGAGTCCAAACAAATTAAATTTGGATTAGTTTCCAGAGTATTATCCAAAAGCATCTTCCAGAGAATTGAGATAAATGTAATTGAGGAGCAGGTAGGGGTGAGGGGACATTTTGCTCAAAGACACCTACAGGTAGTCAGAGGACATTGGCAATTGAACCCAGAACCATTCAGCCTGAACACCTGAACCACAAGACCACTCTGGCCTCCAGGGTGTGTAAACCACGAGTGACACACAAATATGTATGTTGGTATTTTAAAGCAATATTCACACTGGCAAACTGCTTTCCCTCATGGGGTTGCCGGTGGATTGAAACAGTCGGCCTCTGTGAGAAAATATCAGAACAGGCAGAATGTGGCAGAAACCGAAGCAGACAGCAGATATACAGTATAGATAGAGAAACGGTGGTACCCATCAATAAAAACAGTAATGTTGGCCTGGAATAGATCCGTTCATCCGAGTATTCTTTGGCTGTGAAGTAAGACTAAAATAAGACAAACCAGTAAGGAGAGGCTGATGAGAAAAGGTGAAGCCTGGTGGGTTTCAGACAACCAGCAACGCCGGTCACTAGAAGTACATTCCAGAGGTTCCAGATGTTTTTAACATCCCAGCTAACGGGGAAGCAACATCAAAGTTAGGTTAATAATCATTCTTATTCGGTACAAAAACACAGTGCCTCTTCTCTTCCTACCTAACCCTCACAGGAATTTAGAAACATCGGAACGTTTTCATCACCAGCGGATGATATCCTATTTAATCACATTCACACATTCACGACGTTCCAAACCACTTCATGATTAGGAATGATTTTGTTCTGTTGAAACCATTCCAGAGTTTAGACAAGACCGATCTATTGGTGGTTTTACATCATGAAGTCCAAACTGATATCCCTTTGAGAATCTTTCAAGATCCCCTCCCCCCACACCTAACCCTGTGTTACATCTAACCCTGTGTGACATCTAACCTCATGTTAGATGTGGAGGGGGGGAGGGGGGGGGGACATCACAACAAACATAGCAAGTCACATTCAACTGACAACATTTCCAGGTACCATTCTTTGACTTTACTACAGACTTCACCCCTGCTAGTTTTTTTTATCGTACAATTGGGCGACATTTGAGGCATAGAACAGTTCTATATGGCAGTTGGAGCTACACACAGTGAACTGGTTCAATCTGGTCAGCAGCCGGCCAGTTTGGTCCCTACGAGCCCTCAGGTGGAGTCAGGTGATCAGAGTTAGGTGGTCAGAGTCAAGTGGTCAGAGTCAGGTGATCAGAGTCAGGTGTTCAGAGTCAGGTGGTCAGACTCATATGATCAGAGTTAGGTGGTCAGAGTCACTGACTCAGAGTCACTGGCTGCGTTTTTTGACCGTCTGCATTTGAGCGCATGCATGCACGATACTTGAGAAGATCCGCCGGAACTAGTCAGAATCACGTCAAGTTCCAACCACGTCAAATCGGACACATGTCCACTTCCTTTATAGGTCCATTTGCACTTCTCGTAGTTTGAACAAAGAAGATGGCCCACCCAGTGCAGCCAAGGAATTTTGTTCGCCAACTGTAGTTTCATTGACAGTTTGAAGGCCCTTTCCCTCAGAAAGAAATAACATGATGGGTGACGAAGTGAAAGTTCACAAAGTCGTCTATCTTTAATAAGCATAGTTTGGGAGAGGGCACGCATCTTTGGAAGGAGTTATATCATTTCTCACGTGGGAAATTCAACGTGGTAATTCCAACCAATTACGGCAACGTTTTGATATGTTGAGGGGAGTGTCTTATGTCCGCATTTATTTGAGACCATATGTACAGAAAAGCAGATGGAGGGAGTTACCCTGGAGCTCCCGCGAGTTTTTAAAGCCATGTGACATGTCGCATAGGGAAGTTATCACCAGCATTTCTGAAGTTTTTATCCCAGAATGCATTATGGTGTGCAAGGCCACGCAACGCAAGCTTGATCTGAAACACGCCTACTGACTCAAGAGTCAGTGAATCAGTGGTTCCAGTCAGGTGATCAGAGTCAGTGACTCAGAGTCAGTCAGTCACAGTCATTGGCTCAGTTGGTCACGATTAGTCGGTCAGCAGTCCGTCAGTCTGTCAGCTTGTCGGTGGTCAGTCGACAGCGGTGGTGGTCAGTCGATGGCGGTGCTGGTCAGTCGGCGGCGGTGGTGGTCCGTGCG
>NC_136935.1:7428579-7446079 GCF_949987615.1 Pollachius pollachius
AGAGAGAGAGACATTGAGGGTGGGGGCAAGGGAGGGGACTGGAGGAGAAGGAAATGCATGAATGAATTTTTTTTCCAGGAAGAGGAGAAGGAGCCCTCCTTCCGTTCATCCGTCCAGCTCTCTCCCCTCTCGGTCTCCACCCTGCTCCCCTCCTGGTCCTCCCTGACAGACATGCATGATGCATCAGACCCAACACCGCTCCCCCATCACTCTGCTTCTGTTGCTATGGAAACTGCAACCCTGTTGACTGTGGTTTTGGGTGGGTGTGTGTGTACGTGTGTGGGTGTGTGTGTGCGTGCTTCTATGTATGTATGTATGTGCCTCCTCCATATCAGTCTGATATGTGTGTATGTATTTGTGTGTGTGTGTGTGTGTGTGTGTGTGTGTGTGTGTGTGTGTCTGTGTGCGTGTGTGTGTGCGTGTGTGTGTGTGTGTGTCTGTGTGTGCTTGTGTGGAGCGGATGGGCAGTGGTGAATGGCAACATACAATGAACCTGGTATTTCACACCAGGTGCTGTGGACTATAACACAACACTAAACCACACTAACACAGAGAAATTAATGTTTCACTTCATTTCTCCCGATCCCCCCTCACCCTCTTGCATTTTTCCACTCTACTCACTCCATTCATGCTCCCCCTCCTCACCCTTTCCCCTCCTCACCCTCACACCTGTGCTCCTCACCCTTTCCTCCGTTCCCACTCTCACCGTCTCCCTTCAACTCAACCTCACCCTCTCACCCCCTGCCCCTCACCCTCTCATCTCCTCACGACCAAGGGGGGGCTGCTGTTGTGTTAGCCGACCCGGGCTAACGAGCAGGCGGGTTCCTGACGAGACGCTCCGTGGAACCACAGCCCCCCCCCCCCAAGCGCCATGGCAACGGATGGGTGAGGGTGAATACTGAGCGATGCTGTGTGTGTGTCAGTGTGTGTGTTTGTGTATGTGTGTGTCTAAGTGTGTGTGTGTGCGTGTGGGTGTGTCTGCGTGTGCGTGTGTGTATATATATGTGTGTGTGTGTTTGTTTCAGTGTGTGTGTGCATGTGTGTGTGTTTGTGTGCATGTGTGTATATATGTGCGTGTGTGTGTTTGTGTGTGTGACTGAGATAATGCGATGTTTACAAAGCCTGTATTGTTGAGGATCACCCTGGGAGCAACAATTAGCCCCTAAAGACCCCACTCATTACCCGGTAATGGAGCGTTTTTCTAATTACTTTTGGCCTCAACATCCTTGGTACATCGGGAGCAGGAGTACTGATCTGTAATGTTTCGTTACATTATAACACACTTAATTAAAAAAAGTAGAGTAAAGTAGATGGACAGAGAGAGACAGAGAGAGAGAGACTGATAGACTGAGAGTGAGTGTATGAGTGAGTGAGAGAGAGGGAGAATAAGGGAGAGAAACCGAGAGAGTGAGTGAGCGAGAGAGGGAGAGAGATAGAGGGACAGAGAGAACGAGGAAGAGAGACAGAGAGATTAGAGAGAGACAGTGAGTGTGAGAGAGATAGAGACAGAGAGAATGAGGGAGAGAGACAGAGAGCGAGAGAGGGAGAGAGAGTGAGAGACAGAGAGAGAGAGAGATCGAGAGAGAAAGAGAGGAGAAAGAGAGAGATAAGGATCACAGCTACAGTGTGGGGGGGGGGGGGGGGGAGCCAGCTGTGCGTGGATTAAAGCTAAGGCTGCTCAAATTCAGAGTGTGTATCTCTGTCTGTTAACACTGCATTAACACTGCTAGGGTTAGGGGTTCCATTGCCAGTGTACCTCAACTTTTAGATCAAGGCATTAACACTGCCAGGGTAAGGTTCAATTCCCTGTATAGCTCTTCCGGTAAAGCATGGCATAAACCCTGCCAGGTTTAGGGTTTGGATTCTGTAGAGCAAGGCATTACCAATGCCTGGGTGAGAGGTTCAAATCCCATCCATGCTAAGAATGTATGCCGTAAGACACTTTGGCTGGAAGCCTCCTCTGAACGTCAGATGTTAAACGTTCTCTGAACCATCCCTCAGTGCTGAGCTGTAATCTGTACATCAGGAGCTGAGCAGAACTGGTGAACTCATTTGATATTATGATACTTCAAACATATGTAATATGGACATAATAATACAATACAAATAAATTATGAATAAATAGCTCATCAACTTTATTTTTTATCTATTTATCTAAAATAGAGTAAATCATTTGATAAAAACATAAACAGATACCTGTCTATTATTTTTAGTTCCAAATCTTTACTGTAAGATACAGGATATGGAGTTGATAAAAAAATAAATAATTTTAAAAAAGGAAATAAAATTACGGATAAACTGCAACAGTATTTTAATCTGACGGATGATCCCGGATCTTTAGAGAAAATGTATTCTCGTTTTGCTGTGGTTTTGTGTAGGTCTGCGGCTGCATCACTGAACCGAATTCACTGGCTTGTTTGAATCGGATGTTATAATAATATCGAGGAGATCGAAGAGAGAACAGTTCAAACCAAGTCCGAGATATAGTGGAACAGCGTGTTTTAAATTTAGGCCTGTGTAATCCGTGACTTTGATGTAAACATAGTGATATAAGCACAGCTGTGGGCATATATATACAGCCTGCAGGGTGGTTAACCTTTATATAAGGGTTAACCACTTTATACCAGGTTTCATCACTAGATGCCAGCAGAGTACACCATGAACACTAACGCTCCAGGGGAGTTACAGCGCAACGAAACACTAACCTGTTCCAGAGGAGTGTTCCTCGACTCCTCTATCCTTATAATTAAATAAGAAACCAGAAAAGTATTATCTCAGCGATACATTGAACTAAAAACCCAAACCTACAAACGCAGGTTTGTAGATCTCTGTGATGGAGGAAGTGGAGCGCAGAGAAAAATCGACCTCATCCGTCACGTTGTGATCGACGGTGCAGACTGAGGCCTGTTGCGTTGTGCTTTTACAGAGCCGAGGAGTCTCTACTCCATACTCAATCTCCTCCGTTATATTGGACCAGTAATTGGGGCGCAGGGCGCACTGCGAGGAGGTAATGCACCAAGAAGAAAGAAGATGAGAACACACCAGCCGGATCCGTCAGCCTGAATCTCCATCCAGAAGCGGAGACGTGGATGTGAATAATGGAAACGTGTATTCAGGATACTCCTTGAGATCTTTGAAAAACATCCGACTGCAGAGTTAGCTGCGCCTGTATGAGCCAATTAAGATGTTACACCGCTCCTATTTCTGACCAGTCAAGGGCATCTCTTCCCTCGACCCTGATTGGGAATTATGGTTAATGAGCTTTGGGCGGAAGCAGAGAGACCCCGCCCCCCTTAGGATGAACGGGGCCCCTGTGCAGAGGGTGAGCAGCAGTGGCGTCACTAGGCTGTTTTATTCGGGGCTAGAGCCCCGGATATTATTAAATTATCCCTGAATATAATTTTTGGGTAAATTAAAAAAATATATATTTTTTTTTTCGATATTTATTGGTATATATACTGGTAACTATGGACTGCATTAATTCAATTCAGTGTAGAAGTGATACAATGATTCTAGTCACTAATGGTAGTTAGTTATTTAGAAAGAAACAAGGGGATTCCAAGGACATCTCAAAATAAAGTAGCCTAGTCCTTCTGGAAAGATAAACAGTTGAAAAACAACCAGATTGTTTACCACCTCAAGTGAATTAATCTATCCTATCGCCAGTCAGATCCATCTATCTATCCATGATCCATCCATCCATATGTATATATATATATATATATATATATATATATATAAAGTATATATAAAGTATATATATTTAGTACTTTATATATATAAAGTATATATATATATATATATATATATATATATATATAAAGTAAGGAAATTTGTGTTTGGTTGATTATTTCTCTGTGGTAACAATGCTTTTTGGCAATAAATCTTATACCGTTGGAAAGCCTGTATAGTTCCCTTTCAAATGGTGCCCCATTTGTAAGGAACATGCACTTGTGGGATGAGCAGCAGAGCTGAGTATTTAGGTTGCGCCCATGAAAAATTTGCCAAATCTTCTCTGCCAATGCCAAACAGCTTATTCTGCCATTGACTCGTTTGGTGTTTGATGGATTGGAGGATTATCGTTTGAAGAAACAAGACATATTGGCAATTTAACAATTTATTCATTTCACAAACAGGAGCCTCAGTAGCGTGTGGAGGAACAATACACAGCCACAACAGCCTGACACCTCCTCCTCATGCTGGTCACCAGCCTGGTCACACACTGCTGTGGGATGGCATCCCATTCTTCAACCAGCATTTGTTGCAAGTCAGCCAATGTGGTTGTGTTGGTCACTCTGGCATGAACAGCATGCCCAAGCTGATCCCACAAGTTTTCAATGGGGTTCAGGTCAGGATTGCTAGCAGGCTATTCCATCATCTCCACCCCCATATTCTGGAGGTAGTCTCTGATAAACCCCGCCCTGTAGGGGCGAGCGTTGTCATCCTGGAGGATAGAGTTCTGTCCCAGACTGTTTTGCCTCCACCAAATGAGGTTATTCTATCGGTGCAGCAATCAGCATAGCGTTCTCCGCGTCTTCTCCACACTTTGACCCTATGATCCAACTGCCATAGGCAGAATCTGGACTCATCACTGAACATAACGTTCCTCCACATGTTCAGGTTCCAGTGCAGGTGTTGCCGACACCAGGGCAAACGGGCCTGACGGTGAAGGGCAGTCATGGCAGGACTCCTGGCAGCCCTATGAGACCGGAGATTGGCTGTGTGTAGTCTGTTTCGGATTGTCTGGGCAGAGAGCCGTCGGCCATATCGTCCTGCAAACCTTGACAGCAAATGTGTAGAAGAAAGCCTACGGCTATGAAATGGTCTTCTTGGGGTGTCGTCTTCTTGGGACGCCCACTTCGCGGCCTGGCTTTGACATCCCCCGTTATATGGAGCTTGGCCTTCAGTTTGGAGAGGGTACTAGGGCTCACTCCAAATAATACCGCAACTTGTTTTTGCGGAACACCAGCTTGAAGTTGCCCTATCACAAGGGCCCTATCCAGATCAGTCAAACGCGGCATGCCGATTCTAGGAGCAGACACTTACTGACTGTAGCTATACTTACAGCAGAAGGGCCCACTCAGGCACCCAATTGGCAGCACCTGTGGGTACCAGAAGCTCCAAACAAGTGTCAATAGCAACAGCAAAATAACCTGTTTGGCAATGGCAGAAAAGATTTGGCAAGTTTTTCATTGGCGCAACCCACGTTCTCAGCGCTGCTGCTCATCCCACAAATGCATGTTCCTTACAAATGGCGCATCATTTGAAAGGGAACTAAACAGGCTTTCCAACGGTATAAGATTTATTGCCAAAAAAGCATTGTTACCACAGAGAAATTAACACAAATTTCCTTACTTTTCGTGCTAAGTTTATATAGTCTGTCTCACTTGTATTCATTTTACTCTGAAATAACTTGAATGGAACTTTAGATGTTTGGGGATAAGCAGCACAGCAGTCAGGTAGCTATTTAAAGCTTTAATAAACTGCATATTTTGTTTATTTAGGTAAAGCATTATGAATAAATTTGCATGCACAATAACGCAGACAAAAAAATAAATAATCTTTTTGTATGCCCAGAGGGATCATTTTCTTTTCCCTCTGGGCTAAGCCCCGGATGTTTATGAAACCTAGAATCTCCCCTGATGAGCAGCCTCATGTACCCCATACCCGAATATATTACAGATTCCTTCCAGGGATATTGCATTTTGGGTTTTCATGAGCTGTAAGCAGTAATCATCACGATTAAGTCACTTTAACCATATGCTGCTTCCTATTCAACTCTTCAATACCGTGATCTGTACCTTTATAAGAAGCTTCACATGCCATGATTTAATAAAAATTTGAATGTGCTCCATTAATTTATTTTCATTTTGTTTTTATGTACTAGTAAATTAACTCATACTCGTATGTGACAAATAAAACTTCAAACTCATATCATCTTTCAGTGTGTTATAATCGCGGTGTGAAAATGGGGAAAACATTTTAATAATATTCTGTAACTTTTTCGGTTGTGTTTATAAATTGCGTAAAGAAGGCAGAGACGAGGCGGGCGGTATTTCCAACCTCTATGTGTTTATTATCTTGATACAGTGATGGGCTGGGCCTGTTACCGCGTCTGTATAAAACGAGGACAGGAGGAGAGAACAGCAGCTTCACGGTTCGAGTCTGTTCCCGCTCTCACTCGAGGCTCCCTCTGACATCACTTCCTCTGCACTGAACATAAAAAAATAAAACTGTAGGTTTCTGTATGGTGAGGATCCAGACCGCAACAGTAAGGGTTCTGGAAGGAGACATCCACCTCTCCTCTCCTGTCTCCTTCCCTTATCTCCTCTCTCTGAGGAGCAGGAGACATCCACCTCTCCTCTCCTCTGCTCTCTCGGAGGAGAAGGAGACATCCACCTCTCCTGTCTCCTTCTTTTGTCTCCTCTCCTCTCTCAGAGCAAAGTGGCTCGCTGTACAGTAATGAGTTCATCAGTTGTCCCCCTCTTATGACCACATGAGACCGAGGCGCTGCGAGGCTGAATATAGAACGTACCACTGGCCATATGTCATAAAAAACTCAAATAAAAAACTAACGCTGCCTGTGTTTGAGGGGTTTCAGCGGGAGGTTAAGTGTGGAAGCCGTCTTGATTAAGTCTGGTCCTTAAGTTCCCCCCATCCCCTTACACCCCCCCTCTCTCCCCTCCTGCAACACACAGCAGCCAATTTCAAAAATAAAATAAACTAAATGTACATAGGCTTTACAATCAATCTCCTGGAGAGGCGCGCTGTTACTTTGACAGTCGCTGCGTCCCCGTGGCAGGACTTCCTGCGAGTAAGGCTGCTGAAGACGCCGCTGCTGCGCTTTTATTTTGCTGACAGACCGGAAATGTTTTTAGATGAAGAGCCGTCCTCATCCTCGTGGCTCCTCCTCTTCTTCAGCCCAGTCCCCCCCTTCTTTCCTTTCCGATGAAGAGGGACCGTCAACTTGGTAACGGGAGGAGCCTGTCCTGTCCTTCACAATAAAAGTCCAATGTTGAACTTCCTGTTGTGGTTATTGTTGTTTGGAGTCACAAACGGCGAGAGTCCGGGTCTGTGTGTGTTCCCACGGCCGGGGCCCGGCGGGGGCCCGCGGCTCCTGTGGGTCTGGGCAGGATGGGGGCGTGGCCTGGGGGCCCCCTCAGCTTCTACTGGTCCCCTGGAGCTCTTCCCTCAGCCAGCCGGGCTGTGATTGGCCGAGCCGGTTCAGCAGCCGGAGGAGTTCTGTGTTGTGTTCACGGTAGTACTCTGCCAGGAAGGCTCGCGTCTGCACCCACACATACAGGGACGCACGCACACACACACACACACACACACACACAATAACAGATGAGCGGATCTGCACAGAACTGCTTTGGTCAATTTATATATTAATCAATGAATATCAGAGACTACAAGTACATTAAATAATAACTACCACAATAAATACTAGAAGTACTACCTCCGGATACTTTATTAAATACTATAAGGTATCATATTAAATAGTACTAAGTACTATTTTAAGGTACCTCAGGGTTAATCTCTTGGTATTTCATTAAACATCACTAGGTACTATATTAAACAGTGAGTACCCCAGGGTTAATCTCGGGGTACTATATTAAACATCACTCGGTACTATACTAAACATTACTAGGTGCTATATTAAACAGTGAGTACCCCAGGTTTAATCTCTGGGTACTATATTAAATATCACTAGGTGCTATATTAAACAGTGAGTACCCCAGGGTTAATCTCTGGGTACTATATTAAACATCACTAGGTGCTATACTAAACATTACTAGGTGCTATACTTAACAGTGAGTACCTCAGGTTTAATCTCTGGGTACTATATTAAATATCACTAGGTGCTATATTAAACAGTGAGTACCCCAGGGTTAATCTCTGGGTACTATATTAAACATCACTAGGTGCTATACTAAACATTACTAGGTGCTATACTAAACAGTGAGTACCCCAGGGTTAATCTCTGGGTACTATATTAAACATCACTAGGTGCTATATTAAACAGTGAGTACCTCAGCGTTCATCTCGGGGTACTTCCTCCCCTTGCTCTTCCCTAGACACTTGGGCCGGCCGCCCTCCGTCTTCTGACACCAGAAGCCCTTGGTCTCATCGAACCTGAGAAAGAGAGAGACACACACACACACACACACACACACACACACACACACACACACACACACACACACACACACACACACACACACACACACACAGGTTACTAACTACTATGATAGAGAAACACTTCTTGAGTAGAACAGAATCGTAAGAGAAGTAGTACTAGTATATATGTGTACTAGTACTAGTACTACTTCACTACATCCAGAGCCTGGGTGTAGTTGAAGGTGGGGTTCTAGTAGTACTAGTGCACATGTGTAGTAGTACTAGTGTACATGTGTAGTAACTTACACCAGGGCCTGGGTGTAGTTGAAGGTGGGGCTGATCCCCAGGAACCTCTGAATGGCCTCCATCACCAGGGCGGGGTTGGAGCGCAGCAGAGAGCCATCCACCATGTGCATCTACAGACAGACAGAGAGACATCAGTCATGTGCAGACAGACAGACACTAGTCAGTGCATCTGCACAGACAGACAGACACTAGTCAGTAGCCTGGCTATTACCAGACCAAGCCAATCGTAGATTGCACGTTGGTCTGGAGAAGCTGCCGTCATTTTCTTCAGCACAAGAGGCGTGATCAACGGGCCTAGTTCAACTGACTCTGTACACGATTGGCTGCTTGCCGTCACTTCCCTGTCGCCATTGTGTTAAACCAGCCAATAGCGTGCCAACGGGAAAAGCCAGCTTTGTGATTGGCTCCTGCAAAAACGTATCGGAAGCAGAATGAAATGTATTGCTCTTCTCCAGACCCATGTGCAGGGTGAACTCAATTCGCCGGAAGAATGGGCCAGGCTACCCAGGCTAACTAGTCAGTGCATCTACAGACAGACCGACACTAGTCAGTTCTAGAGACGCATCTAGTCATGTGATCTACAGACAGAGAGACACCATCTAGTCATGTGATCTACAGACAGAGAGACAGAGAGACAGACAGACACTAGTCAGTGCATCTAGAGACAGAGAGACACACAGACACTAGTCAGTGCATCAAGAGACAGAGAGACAGACAGACGAATGAGTGGCCCTGCAGAGGGACGTGCCTTCAAGCTCTCCACCCTGAATGGGTTCATCAGCATGAGTGATATCACGTCCCCTGAAAGGTTGAGTGGTTGTGATGTCGAGGCGTCTCCACTCCTCTCAGAACTGTTTCAGCTCATTTCCTCGTTAATGGTTTTGCTAGCTGAAAGTTTCTGGACGAACCACTGAAGAAGACAACATGGCAGACGACAGCCCTGTTACCGTGGGCGACACCGACGCTAGCGCAGCTAAAGTAGGAACGTTTTAAGAGCGATTATTGGAGTCTAATTTTTCAGCTCTTTGTGAGTGAAATGCGCCGGTAGAATTCAGTTCAGAGGTTAATGGTCTGAGCTGATTGTAGACGGCTCCCGGCTCCTGGCTCATTTCTGGTCCCGCCCCCCAGGTGAGTGACCAGACAGGGCGTGACTAGAATGGGCGTGGCTTATGGGCATGGCAGAGGGCGGGGCTCACCTGGCTGGGCTGGTAGTGCTGCAGCCAGCGCTCCAGGTGTGCTGCGTAGGTTCCGGGCCTCAGGCAGCGTCTCTGCAGGGCCAGGACGTCGCGGGGCCCCTGAGGGCCGGCCGTCACCACCGCGTGGAAGGTGTTGTTCAGGGCGGCTGGGTCGCGGTGCGCCCTTTGGTGCTGAGGACCCCAGAGAAACACACCTTTAGACCAAAGTACTGAACACACAGGTAACACACTCCAGAGAAACACACCTTTTGACCAAAGTACTGAACACACAAGTTACACACCCCAGAGAAACACACCTTTAGACCAAAGTACTGAACACACAGGTTACACACTCCAGAGAAACACACCTTGAGACCAAAGTACTGAACATACACACACTACAGAACACACACACTACATACACACTTCTGAACGCATACACACACACACACACACACATTACAGAACACATACACTACAGACACACTACTAAACGTACATGTAGACAGGACACGCACACACACACTACACACTACAGAACATACACACTACAGAACACACACACACTACAAAACGTAGACACTACAGAACACACACACATACTACAGAACATAGACATTACAGAATAAACACACCCACTACAGAATATACACACATACTACAGAACATAGACATTACAGAATAAACACACCCACTACAGAATATACAAACACACTACAGAACATACACACACACTACAAAACAAACATACACACTACAGAACATACACACACACTGCAGAACAAACATACACACTACAGAACATACAAGTCATACAGCATTGTTCTATACATGTAGATCTTTACAGCGTAGGTCTATACAGTGTAGGCCTATACATATTGGTCTATGCAGTGTAGTTCTATACATGTAGGTCTGGATGGAGTGTAGTTCTGTCAGTGTATGTCTATACAGTCAGTGTCTAATCAGCCCCCGTGTTCATCCTGTAATTAAAGGACGGGATCCTGCGCTTGGCTGGGTGATGATACATCACCATGGCAACAGGTCTGCTCCCAGCTGTGCGTGCCCCGAGTTGTGACTGCTCTAAAAGGCAGATTGGCTGATTAGTGGTGAAATTACCTAATGAACGATTCTGTTTGAGACTTGTGTGAACTGCACCTCCTGGGGTCCTGGCCCTCCTCACGCACGCTGCATGTTAAACCTCCTCCTCACCACTTCATCTCTGCTCTGCTGGAATCACTCCGAGAGAACGGCTGGAGCTCCACTCAAAGAGAACCGCGAGTTCCCCACGAAGTTGAAAGCCCTTGTGCTGCCACTTAATGTACTCACTTATTGTATGTTTACGTCCTGACACTTAATGTACACACTTATTGTATGTTGTCGACCTGGCATTTATAAATAGTAATTAGCCTTGAGTAGCATCTTATCCTAGCTATCTCTGTTGTATACGGGGAATGGGTTAACCTAGTGATTGTTAGTGCTTGTCACTTGGTTCTATGAACAACCTTACTTGCTACTACTTAGCAAACGGTTTATATATTTTACTGATACGTGCAAACAAGGAGCCGTTAGGAGTAGGGGGCGTGTTGCTCAAGGCTGACCTACAGGCAGATTGTGGACATCAGGGTTTGATCCCAGAACCTTCGGGCTGGGAGTCAAAACACTGGATAACCCCAACGCTACTCTGTCTGGGGGGATCCCCTTTAATGCAGAGCTCTCGTTCAACACAGCCGCAGCTACCTCTTCCTACTTTGTAACATGTGTGCGGCCCTGTCTCTCTACTGGGTCTGGACCTGGGTCTGACCTGGTACCAGGAGTAGGCCCGGTCCGAGGGGCTGATGAGCACGGCCAGGATCTTGGCTCGGGGCAGCAAGGCGGCGGCCCGCTTGGGCACCAGCTCTGTGTCGAAGTAGTTGGCGCTCTTCTCGAACATGAAGTCTGTGCTGACGTTGGAGGGGAAGGGGAAGAAGTCCATGTACCTGAGGAGGAGGAGGGGAACACGGACATGAAGACGCTGAGGAGACTTTCTTAAATGTGGAGATCCACCCCAACCTCGGATGTTACAGATAATAAATCATCCAATGATGGGCATTGGGTCGTCTATAAACTTTATTGTCGATGTCATTCGATACAATGTATTGGATTCAAGAGTTGCTGTGAGTCTTGGCTCGTCTGTGTGGAAACTGTTCCGATAAGACCTGTGGTGAATAATGAGAGTTTTGTCTGTACAGTGTTGTACCTGTATTGAGTAACCGTGGATATGGACCTTATAGTACCAGTAACTACATATATTGAGCTGGTTCTGAGTGCTCAGCGTATGGTTGCGCTCTCACCAGTCTATGCCGTTGTCGTAGTTTGGCCCGCTGAAGAACTGGATCTCCTCGAAGGTGACGGGGCTGGGGAAGGAGCTGGTGATGGCTGGGTGGAGGCTCAGGAACGAGTGGAGGGCCGTGGTGCCTGTTGGAACACATTCAGTCTCAATTGAAGGTGGCGTACCGCAAGACTCCATTCTGAGTCCCCTGTTGTTTCACTTCTGTGGTTGAGTCCATCTTTGAAATAACTTTGTGTAAGAGTACTTTCTCCAGGAATGTCTGTTTGAGGAAATGCTTTCCTGATTGTTACAAATGCATTTATTTATTTATTCAATCAACACATTGCATTATTTGGAACCCCCTTAAGTAAATTTACTTTACATAATATCAGCAGCATTGTAATGTTATTTCTGGTGGTGGCCATCGGGTCATTTAAAACGCAAGTTCTGATTGAAACCATGGTGAGTGTTGATCACACCAGCCCTGCAGAGTCCTGACCTCTTTATGAATTATGAAAATAGGCCAGTAAGGTTAATGCCCCCACAGATGGGCATCGAAGAGAGCCTTGCCTGTTTTCTGGGGCCCGATGACGAGGAACTTGGGGAGTCTGTCGCAGGTCTTCTCCTTGGACCAGATGTCTTTGTGTCTCTTGTCATGACACGGGTTCTGGAGAGGAGACACAATACAAACACACATGATCAGAACCTGTATAGCAATGGTTCAGAGCCCTATTGGAACCAGAACCCTATGTTCAGGTCTGAAAATGTTTGCAACCCCAACATTATACATCTCTGTGATTCTGCTTCCACACATTACTTTAACCCCTGATATATCCACCCACAATATCCCAGTGGACCTGGCAAATGATACATTAGGCACTCAACTAGGCACTTATTGTATGTTGTACGTCCTTGCACTTAAAAATAGTACTTAGCATTGTGTAGTATCTTATCCTAGCTATCCTTGTTGTATACGGGGAACGGGTTAACCTAGCGATTGTGATGGTTCTATGAACATCCTTTATGTACCAACAGCGATATATTTTTGTTTCTCTCTTTTGACAAATGTACTTATTGTAAGTCACTTTGGATAAAAGCGATTAATCACCCAGTGTAGCATTATATGAGGCATATCGTGCCACACTGGGTGATTAATAGTAGTTACCGAGACATATCACTTAGTCAGCAAATACATACAACTAATTCATACAATCCATACATATACTTTAGACCCCTCCGACCCGTCTGCTCTAAACCCGGTGGGGCGTGGACCCAGTCCTGACCTGCCACAGAGGGTCCCTTTCCTGGGGGAAGATCTGGAAGTACTTCTCGGCCAGCTGGATGGGGGGCAGGGTTTGAAGCCTGAGGTTGGTCCAGCACTGGACGAACTTCACCAGGGACTCGAAGGTGTACAGGCCCAGCCGGTCGTTGCCGTAGTTGGACAGGTGGGTCATGAAGATGCTGATCTGGAGGGCGGAGAGGAGGAGAAGGTGTTGGTCTCAAATTTACCGCTGCCATTCTGATGTTCACTGTGATTTTAAACTAGGTTCTTGTTCCTGAAACTCAATGATATATCTAAACATGGATACCCATTCGTCTAAATACATACATGTTGTTTCTACACTTACACTCAATAATAAGATGTCAATAAAGATATCAGAGTTGTGATCATGTGCCGTTATCCTCAGAGTGTGTGTTGACTGCAGTCCAGGTTACTGATTGACCTGCTCTCTCTGGTTCGATCATTGATAGAAACCTGTCTGTACTCCTCTATAACACAGATCCCTACATCCACCCCTTTACATCCATCCCTACATCCCTATGTCCAGGGCAGCCACGCATCCATTTATTATCTATTCATCCATCCATTATATTTAGCAATCCATTAAAGCTCCATCCATCCATCTATCTATTCATCCCTCCATCTAAATAACAATCCATCCTCTATATATCCAATCCAACTCAAACGAGCTGCTTTGGCATGGAATATAAATATTTATGATCGCCGAAGCTGATTAAAAACTCAACAAAGGAAACAACAAAGTTCTATGAAAGGCTAAGCCAATAAAATACCAAGAACAGTAGAAACACGAGGGGACGGCTGGGATAGAAGGGGGCTCAGACACATCTCTATCCATCCACATGTATCATTTATCAATGATCCATATTATCTCTCCTCCAGCTGGATCACTTATTCACACATCTATGATCAATACACAGCGACACAAGCTGGGCTTGTATCGCTGTGTGTACAGAGCAAAGAGCGTGTGTTTGTGTGTGTGTGTGTGTGTGTGTATATAGTTTGTGTGTATATCATTTGTGAGTGTATATCGTTTGTGTGCGTGTATATAGTTTGTATAGGTGCGTATAGTGTGTGTGTGTATAGTTTGCGTGTGAGTGTATATAGTTTGTGCGTGTGTGTTTGTGTTACAGTTTGTGTGTGTAAAGCGTGAGTGTGCGTTATGGTTTGTGTGTTCGTATGTGTGTGTGTTACCGGGTTGAGGAGCACGGTGAGGAAGAGCTCGCCCCCCCTGATGCTCTTGTCCAGCTCCTTGGACCCCCCGGGGTACTCGTTGTAGAAGATGGTGTGTGTGAACAGACCGCACGTCTGGCGGGGCAGCACCTACACAGACACACACACACAACAAGAGACACACACACACACACACACACACACAGACAGACAGACAGACTTAGCATAAGGGGCAACAACGTCTTTCTAACACCGGGGAAACTGCACATCCGTCTATTATTGATAAAAAATAGATTCGGCATCTTTAATAAGCGATTTTGATCAGCGACACACTGGTGTGAGTGTGAATGAATGTTTGCGTTGAATATGAAATAGAATATAATGTTTAAATATAGGTAAATAACACTATAGAAATAAATAAATACATAAATAACTAAGGTAGACATTCTGTCTCTCCACCCTCTGAGCACCACTGCAGAACATTTCTAGTAGAGTAAAGATCTAGAGTAGATCTAGAGTAGATCTAGAGTAGATCTACTGTAGATCTAGTGTAGATCTAGTGTAGATCTAGAGTAGATCTATGTAGATCTAGAGTAGCTCTAGTGTAGCTCTAGTGTAGCTCTAGTGTAGCTCTAGAGTAGATCTAGTGTAGATCTAGTGCAGATCTAGTGCAGATCTAGTGTAGATCTAGTGCAGCTCTAGTGCAGCTCTAGTGCAGCTCTAGAGTAGATCTAGTGTAGATCTAGTGCAGATCTAGAGTAGATCTAGTGTAGATCTAGTGTAGCTCTAGTGTAGATCTAGTGTAGCTCTAGTTTAGATCTAGTGTAGCTCTAGAGTAGATCTAGTGTAGATCTAGTGTAGATCTAGTGTAGCTCTAGTGTAGATCTAGAGTAGATCTAGTGTAGATCTAGTGTAGCTCTAGTGTAGATCTAGTGTAGCTCTAGAGTAGATCTAGTGTAGCTCTAGAGTAGATCTAGTGTAGATCTAGTGTAGATCTACTGTAGCTCTAGTGTAGATCTAGTGTAGATCTAGTGTAGCTGGAGGGTGGATCCAGAGTAGATCCAGTGTAGCTCTAGTGTAGCTGGAGGGTGGATCCAGTGCAGATCCAGAGTAGATCCAGTGTAGCTCTAATGTAGCTGGAGGGTGGATCCAGTGTAGATCCAGAGTAGATCCAGTGTAGCTCTAATGTAGCTGGAGGGTGGATCCAGTGTAGATCCAGAGTAAATCCAGTGTAGCTCTAATGTAGCTGGAGGGTGGATCCAGTGGGGCCGACCTGTATGCCGCTGTGGATGAAGCCTCGGCGGTAGCGCGCGGGTCGCAGGTGGGGGTACTCCTCGGTGCTGGTGACCCGGATGGCCCACACCGTCTTCCAGGCCTCGTACAGCTGGCTGTGGACCGGGTACACCCCCGAGTGGTGGGGTGCCACCGCGTAGCCCATGTCAGTGGGGATCCCATGCTCCTGGAGACGGGGGAGGGGGGGGCGGTGGTAGGAGAGAGAGGGAGGAGGCGTAGGGGGTGGGGAGGAGAGGGGAAGGGAGAGAGGGGGGAGGGAGGGGAGGGAGAGAGGGGGAGGAAGAGAGGGAGGAGGGATAGAGGAGGAAGAGGGGAGGGATAGAGGGAGGAAGAGGGGAGAGATAGAGGGAGGCAGAGGGGAAGGGTAGAGACAAATAGGAAAATAAATGAAAAAAGATGGATCATAAAAACTATGACAGAATAAAAGAAAAAAAGAAAAAAGATGTAGATGCTAAATTAAAACCCTCCACTGGGGGGCAGTAGAGTTCCACCTCTGGTTTGAATTAGCCAGCCAGGACAACACATTTATCTCTGTCCAGACAGACAAATAAAGCACTTTTCCATCAGTCTTGCATCTTTAACGCACCACTGGCCTATCTATTATTCAACCTCTACCTGTCTACGCGTCTACCTGTGTGTGTGTGTGTGTGCGCGCATCTGTGTGTGTGTATTTGTGTTTTCGTGTGTGTGTATCTGTGTGTGTGTGTATGTGTATGCGTGTGTATCTGTGCGCGTGTGTTTGAATAAGGACAGAGCAGGGGAGATGTGGTGGTTTGTTCACAGAGGATTTGGGTGGGTTAGGAGCCAAGCTTCAAGGATCATTAAACTCTGCATCTTCTCGCCTCTCTCTCTCTCCTTTTCCCTCTCTCTCGACCTCTACCTCTCTCTACAATCGTTCTCCCCTCCCTCTTTGTGAAAACAAAATCCTTAATAAGAAAACTTTTCTCCAAAAGAAAAATACAAAATACAAGTTCTGTGCCTATCACTCACCCAGAGAAAATCACACGCACTACACACACACACCATGGGCCCAATATTGTGAGGTTGGCGTTGTGTCTGGCAGTGAAGGTGTTTGTGGGCACACACTCTAGAATAATCATCCGAGGTGCAGAGCAGAAGGTAAATTGCTGTTGCATCATGGGTATCGAGAGGGTGGGGTTCTGCATCACAGCTGGCGCTACTCTGAACCCTGGACAACGCCAATATACCACACACACATAGACCCTGCAGAACCCTAGTATAGCATGCAAAAACACCCTGCACAAGACTAATATACCACCAACACACACACACACTGCACACTTACAACACACACTCTGCAAAGCTCTTACTTACAACACACACACACTGCACGGCTCTTACTTACAACACACACACACTGCACAGCTCTAACTTACGACACGCACAGCCCTATTATAACACACACACACACACACACACAGCTCTAATACACCACCCCCGCCCTCACCTGGGCGAACAGCATGTTGAGCCTCATCTGCTCTGCCAGCACGGTGACGTTGTGGAACAGGTGTGGCTGCATGTGGCTCCACATGTGGGGGAACCACCACAGCTCCCGCCGGTGCTTCAGTAGCATGTCGTCGCCCTCGTCCTCCTCGTCCGTCCCTGGGGGGCCGGCGAATAGGTTAGACACACCTTCCCGACATGAGGGCATCCTACAGCAAGGTGAGCACCGACCCCTACCTGCTCCTTAAAGCCGCACTATGTACCTTTTTTTTTTTTTGAGAAATATATTTATTGAGTTTTCAAATTTTACAACAGCCAGACAAATACAATTATTCACGTATAAAACAAATCAAAAACAAA
>NC_136935.1:7451079-7556079 GCF_949987615.1 Pollachius pollachius
AGACGCATTTATCCAAAGCAACTTAAAATAATTACATATGTCAGAAGAAAGAGAAACAACAATTTCGGTACATTAAGGATGTTCATAGAACCAAGGGCCAAGCACTTACATTTGCTAGGTGAACCCATTCCCCGTATACAACTAAGGAAGCTAGGATAAGACTCTACAATGCTAAGTATTATATTCAAGTGCGAGGACGTACGACATACAATGAGTGCGGAGAGGGGGAGGGGGGCAGAGAGGGGGGGCAAGGGGAGAGGAAATGCAGTCTAGGTGAACTATGAACAAGTGATTCTTGAGTATTTTGCAGAAGCTGGAGAGAGACTGCACTCTAAACACACTAGCTAGCTCCTCCATGATGGGAGAAAAAGCTGAGGAGGAGGAGGTGGAAGAGGAGGAAGGAGAGGAAGAGAGCGAACAGGAGGAAGAAGAAAGAGGAGGAACAGTGAAGAGGAAGAGAGCAAAGAGACGGAGGACGAAGGGGAGCAGGAGAGCATTAAAGCCAGAGCCAGAGCAGAGGGTGGCCGAGGTGCAGGAGGCGCGGAGGAGCACGCAGGCGCACAGCACGGCGAGGTTAGGGTGGTTACCATGGCGCCTGACCCCGGCCATCTGCTCTCCTCATCCTCCCCATCCCAAGGTCGTTCAGAAACAAGGGGACGAGCGACCACGACTTCCTGTCTCCACAACTCTATAAAGACCACCCACTGGTGGGGTGGACCCCCACTCAGGGATGGGCTGCTAGACCCCATGGGGTATGGGGGGGGGGGGGGGGAGCACTACATTGGCAGGACTGTGATGTGGTTATTTAATACCGTAACAAGCTGGTGAAATATTAATCAAGTATGATGACATCAGGTGCAAGGCCTCCAGCAGGTGACTGGTGGCTGAACAGACACCAGATGGCCACCTGAGAGGATCCATCACTCCAGAGAGGGGGGGGAGGAGAGAAGAGGGGAGGAGAGGAGAGGGGTGAGGGGAGGTGAGGGGAGGGGAGGAGGAGAGAAGGGGGTCAGGAGAGGGGAGGGGAGGGGGAGGTGAGGGGAGAGGGTGTCAACATCTACCTTGGAACGACATAACCCTTTGAGATCAGACCTCCGATACATCTCACACTTTGTTTACTGACTGTTTTTTTCTGAATTAAACACACACTCAAGCGCCTGCATGAGTGTGTGTGCATGTGTGCGTGTGTGCATGTCAGAAGGTGAGATATTCAGCAGGTGTGGTGTCGATGCAGAGATCACAGCCTGGCAAGAAGGAAATCACAATGTGCACAGTGTCTAATGAATAGAAGAATACCTACAGAATACATAGAGCAGAATATAGAGTGCATACATAGAGCAGTACATAGAGTGAACACATAGAGCAGCATGTAGACTACGAGTGTAGAATTTAGGGCATTTACTTACTAGATTACTTACTAGTAGAATCATGCTAAAACACCTCACTTCTACCCTCACTAAATTCCAAGTAATCGGCATTGCAATTTCTACTTGTAATAGCAGGAATCCCTAATGAGCTCACAAATTAAACATGAAAAGACAGTTATTAAAGACTTTCGATGCCAATGCTTGCAGTGTGGTTAACATAAGTCTTAATAATTCCAAGTTAACGTATGCCAATACAAATAAAGTAACAAAATGCCAATATGAATACAAACATATGCAGAAAATATTAAAGTTGCCAATAATAATAATAATTAAAAAAGCATCCTTTGCCAATGCCAATTCTAAAAGATCCATCTCTTGTCCTGCTGCTATATAAACCAAACGTCTCCGTTGCTCTTCTCAGCGGTGGTGAACAGACGCCATAACCCTCTGCTCACCACTTCCTCTGCCTTCCTGGGCTGTGAGCAAACACTCGAACCAGCAACCCTGCCAAATACCAGCGCTGACAATTAACAGGTTGGCTGACTTCTGGAAAGTTACACAGACTGCTAAAGCTCAGCTCCTACTGACACACACGCACACACACACACACACACACACACACACTATAATCCCTCCATTATTTCCAATAATTTGTAACTAATGAGCTTTTCTGGTCGTTCCCCGGTGGCTCTTAGCACCCAGCTCCCTGAGTAGTCCAGCGGCCGCCCTCCTCCCACCCCCACCAGAGCCCTGACAACACTGAGTACTGCGGGGTAAGGGTGCTCCGTTAAGGGGAAGGACCTGGCAGCACAGCCTGTGCTTGGCATCGGCACGGTGAACATTTCTCTCCACATTCCCAGCCAACCGTTAGGTGCTCGGTTACGAGAACAATCCTCTGCCCCTAAACAGAACAGGAAAACGCTCCACCCAGAACTAGAGTTGTTCCGATACCAGTATTGGAAATTCTTCAGATTACTGCCTAAAATGCAGCCTCGGGTATCAGTGAGTATGCAAGTCTATGCGCCGATCTGATAACATCACATGACTAGCTCGTTAACTACACAGGCAGGGATCATCACTAACCCTGCGGTGTTAAGCTTCGTTCGTTAACGGTCGGAGGTGGAAAGTCGTAATCTGAAACGCGTCATCCCCGAATTACGTGCTTCCTAGCTACCGAGTCGGAAAAGGATGCTCACGCTTAACTAAAATAATACAAATGTATTATTATAGATTATAAATGTAAATTATCTAGTTCCGAACAAATATTTTGTCGACAGTAAGTGAACAGACTGTACAATGGCGTCACCGTAAGAGAACCCTTCAAAAATAACCAGTGCTATTAGTAGTTCCAATGCTAGATCCTGAATTGGTATATACACGGTATCGGCCGATACTCAAATTCAGGAATCGGCGAAGAAAGCAAATGGCATCGGAAACATCTCTACCCCGAACCCAAAGTGTGCGCGACCCCGCCCTGCTCACCTCCACGTCAGACACCTTCATGCGCGTCCCCTCCTTGCCCACAAAGATATCATCCACGTCGACCAGGATGTGCCTCTCCAGGGCCAGACACAGCCGGCGGCCCGTCAGGTAGGCGATGGCGTCCACGAAGATCAGCTTGTGGAGCCAGTAGTTGAGGTTGTTCCCGAACAGGACCCGCTGGATCCCGTCCAGCAGACCCAGGTCCTGCACCACGGTGGCGTGGAGGTTCCGGCCGGCGCCGTTCAGCGAGCTGGGCGGCGCCGCGAACGCCAGCGCGTCGGCGGCCTTGGCGCTGGCGAGCAGCACAGGCTCGTAGGTGGAGTGGTTGGACTGGAACACGGTCCAATCGTCGCCCGGCAGCGGGCCCTGCTCCACCTGGTTGGGCCGCGTGACGTACAGCAGCGGGGCGCCGGGGTTAATGCGGTAGTCCCGCAGGCCCAGGTGCGAGTGGAGGAAGAGCGGGAAGCCCTTGAGCTGCGCGCTGTGCAGGGAGTTCTCGTTGGCCTTGAAGAAGCCGATCACGCCCACGCCGTGCTCCAGGCAGTACTTGTCCAGGAGGTCGCGGTTCCAGGCGTCCAGGTTGACGTACTTGAGCAGGTTCTCGTAGATGACCAGCGCGTAGCGGCCGCGGTTGTGCAGCGTCAGCGTGGGCACGTCGCCCTTCCCCGGGGCGATCTCCGTCCGGTAGCGGAAGCGGCTCGACTCCAGGATGGCCACGATCTCCTGGCCCAGCTGGGAGTAGACGCTCTCCACGAACACCAGCACCACCGGCTCGGCGCGCGACGTGTCCACCGCCTTCACCATGCGCAGGCGGCCGTTACGGGGGGGCAGGTACAGGGGGGCCCGCTGGCCGCCCGGCCCGCCCTCCGTGCTGGCCCCGCCCCCGCCCGCCGCCGCCGCCAGGCCCTGCCCCCCGCCGCAGTCGCTGAAGGGCATGGGCGGGGCCTCCTTGATCTTGGGGTTGTTGGAGACGTAGTAGGCCAGGCAGGCCATGGAGAGCAGGCAGAAGAAGATGAGCACCAGGACCAGCCGGTGCAGCTCAAGCTGGCGCATGCCGCGCACCAGCCTCCAGACGCCCGCGGCGGCGCCCACCATGCTGCCGGCGGCCGGTGTACACGAGGGGCGAAGAGGGAGCGAGAGGAGCAAGAGGAGGAGGAGGAGGAGGAGGAGGGCTGAGCGGCAGGAAGAGGCGCAAAGTGAAGCGGAGGAGCAGCCATTTACTTTAGGTCACCATGACCCCCATCGCCACGCCAACCGCCCCGGTGATGCTCCAGGCTTGCCCCGGCTCCCGCTGCACCTCCCTGGGCCCGGGGAGTCTGGTAAGGAGGTCCGGGCTGGCAGATCCAGCGGCTTACAATCTAATCTGCAGTATTTACTCTCACTTTATCTCTATCACTTATATATCTCTCTCTCTCTCTCTCTCTCTCTCTCTCTCTCTCTCTCTCTCTCTCTCTCTCTCTCTCTCTCTCTCTCTCTCTCTCTCTCTCTCTCTTTTTCTCTCTCTCGCTTACTCTCTCATTGCAGTCCTTAGCTCAGCTAACGTCTAAGAGGATTTGGTCTGACCAACGTGCGTGTGCACACACACACACACACACACACACAAAGATACACACACACACACACACACACACACACACACCACCGCTGCCCCTCTCGCCCTCCTCCTCCTCCTCCCGTCTGGGCCGATCAGCAGCTCTTCCTGTCTGTCATCTCCCCTCAGGTGCGCTAGATGTCTGGCCGTGGTCAGAGGACACCAGGGGGGGGCGTCCCTCAGAAGCAGCCCAGGAAGGAGGCCTCAGATCTGGGCTGAGGGTCCGCTGATGTGGGCCTGCGCTGGGGGCCGCGGCCCCTGCCGTGAACGGTCCGACTCATCTCTTAAAAACACCTGCAGGGACAACAGACAGACAGACGGGGGTAATTACTAAGAGATGATACTTTCAAGTATACTTTTTGTGCAGTGATACTTTTTCTATTTTGCATAATGCTTTGATCCCAAAGCGACGTTGACTTTAGGAGGTGGCAGGATAGATAAAAAAGGTTTGGGATTGAACTTCGTACTCGAGGATGCATACAGTAGACCGAAAAAATGGAGGATCAGAGGACCCAGGGGGAGAGAGTCAAACACCATAACGGGGAGGCAAGAGGTAGAGCGAGTTGACTGGTAACCCTAAGGTTGCTAGTTCGATCCCCGGCTCTTCCTAGTGTCGTGGTGTCCCTGAGCAAGACGCATGACCCTGACGAGCTAGCTGTCCTTGCGTGGTTGACTCCGCCGTCGGTGTGTGAGTGTGTTGATGAATGGGTGAATGTGAGGCAATATTGCAAAGCGCATTGAGTGGCCACTGGTTAGGAAAGCGCTGTATAGATGCAATCCATTTACCACCACCACCAGAGGACCACTCTCTGCCCACCTCCCCACAGAGCTCTTTAGAGAGCGCTGTGTTTTAGTGGCTCTGGAGTGAATGTCTTTAAGCCGATATTGACCAAGCCGTTAGGAGTATCTCTTTACCAGGGGAGTGCTGCTGAGCTGTGGGTCACAGCTCTGTGGGTCGGATCTCTGTGGGTCCTAACCCTGGAGCCCATCTTCACGTTGGATGACGTCGGTGTATCTGCCCCCACTCACGTCATGATGCTCCAACACCAGGCCGTAATGACGGCGTCCCATTGGATGGAAGAGCATCACCGAGGCAACACCAGGTGATTAGCAGGACTGCCCTCACGGCTACCGTCGTTAGCTGTTAATACAGCCTTAATCTTATACTTCGTCTGTTTATAAAACCATATCTTATACTTAGTCTGTTTAAATAGCCTTAAACTTAAGCTTAGTCTGTTAATACAGCCTTATCTTACACACACACCCACACCCCCACACACACAGCCTCAGCTGCTGGCTTCAAAGAGGTTGCTGTCATGTTTCTCCGTCAAGGTGAGCATGTCAGGAGACAGGTGCGTCGATATTTGCCTTCTTAGAGGCGGCACGGAAAATCAAACAGGAAAATGCATTGAATTATTAACATTTTCGCTGCAGGGTCAACATGTTTTAGGGCTGGACCAGCTGCTGCAAGACCATCACTTGTCATGACTACAGACCCAGCAGGGGTCTGCGGGGAGGAGGAGGAGGAGGAGGAGGAGGAGGAGGCGGAGGAGGAGGAAGAGGAGGAGTCATAGCTTTCAAACCTTGAGCGAGAAAGAACGAGATAGAGAGAAATAAAGAGAGAATGAGATAAGTAGTGAAACGGAGAGAGACAAAGACAGGGATAAACAGTCAAATGTAATTGAGAGGGAGACAGATGCAGGAGTACAACAGGCCCGTTTGCCATGGTTACGGTTTTTGATTGACAGGTTCAACCCGAGGAGAAAAGACGACCCACACTAAACATCTGTCCATCTCTGGGCTGATGTCACCCTCACATAAACACACCTGTACTAACACACACACACACACACACAGAGAGCATGAGGCGTATGCATGTGGACCCCTCTCATCTACAGGTGGGGTGCGACCTACCCCCTGGTGGTGTGTGGAGCTCTGACCCCAGTCAGGTAATCACACAGACCCTCAGAGCCCCAGGGGGCCGTGTAGAAGAGGCCAAATGGAGGGCTGGGCGACACCCATATAAACACTCACACTCTCTCTCTCTCTCTCACACACACACACACACACACACACACACACACACACACTCGTACTAAAACACACACACACACTCGCATTAACACACACTCGTACCAACATATAAACACACACAGTGACGACAGTGAGTGCAACTAGTGGTTGAACACAACTACCCTGGAGATGGCGGGTGTATCCAAGAGGGGGGCTTGTTTAGGGTGTTGTTGGGTTTATGTTCCAGGAGATTCTGAACAGATCACATGACACCAAGGAACCACATCAAAGAACCCAGAAAGCTCCCAGAACACTGCCTCTCTGTGCATAATTTCTCCTCTGAATTAATTATGTGGGTGTGTGTCTTTTGTGTGTGATTCATGTATTTGTGTGTGTGTGTGTGTGTGTGTTTGTCGGGTCTTTGTGTATGTGTATGTCTTTGTTTGGGTCTTTTTTTTGATGTATGACAACGCATTTCTAAATGCAGCTTTTTGCAAGACATGACACAACAATTCTGTGTAAATGTTTGCCTGAGGCAGTGTGTGTGTGTGTGTGTGTGTGCATGTCTCTCTCCCTTGTTCAAAAATAACCTTAAGGCCATGTGGAATCTGCAGCATTCCTATTGGCTGAGGGGATAGGTAAGCAGCGGGAACGAATTATCGTAGAAACAAGAAATGTTCTCAAGTTTGACATTCCTGGAGAGAGGAACTCGAGGTCCTCCGCCTCTTCCACGAGTCGGAACAAGAACACACACACACAATTTCATCTCAACGAGCGGCCAGCCTCTGTATGGACCTGCACCTGGTTGGTGTGTGTGTGTGTGTGTGTGTGTGTGTGTGTGTGTGTGTGTGTGTGTGTGTGTGTGTGTGTGTGTGTGTGTGTGTTGCAGAGCACTGGGTACATTCTCCAGGAACAAAGTTACAGTCTGTCTGGGAGGCCGGTTGTTCCCTCTGCACGGCGATGGCCATTGTGTGTTCACACCAAACACCACATTTCTCGCCTGGTCGCGGTGTCGCATGAGTTTTGACGCCTGGCAAGTCATAAACCACCGCCGTATGATTTGTGCAAGTTTTATTACGCGACTTTAGTGTATGAGGAAGATGAATTGTTGTGGAAGTACCAGAAGTTGAAGTACCAGAGACTAGATTTCATACTATCTAGATTATTAGATTTCATACATACTACTTCATACTATCTTCCGAAGGCGCACACAGCTCTGGCCGTGACTGGATATATTATATAGATATATATATTGTATACTATCATATATAGAGCTCAGGGGGTCGCAAACGGCAACAATCACTTTCTTCTCCAATGCTGCGGATCACTCTGGACTGCACTGCAGGGAACGGTTGGCCAGTTCAACGCTGATTGGCTGTAACGTTACATCGCTTAGGGCGTTGCGCTACTAAATCCTCGTGAACGCACTCGCACGTACCAGGGCGGTCATGCCACGCCAGATGTCGAATCTTGCTGCAGGTATTTCGAGCGACAAACGTTGCCAGATACGCTTCTCTACGCTGACTTTGTATGGAGTACAAATGTATCGTGTCGCCCCCTCAAGTTTGGTGTGAACGCACACCTAGGACCACGGGGGCCTCCACACCTCGGCCCCCCTGCTGGGCCCTGCTCCTAGCTCAACTGAACCAGCCTCCAGACAACTCAACGCTTACAATCTGTGAACCTGAATCCTTCTCATCTACAGAAGACAAGATCAAATGTTCTACATCTTTAATAATCCCACACTGGAGATTCAGATGTCCCAGAAGAAAGTAATATACGTGGTGTGTATATGTGTATTGACCACATGAGAAGCGATGTGAATTTAAAGGGGATGTTCATAGCATGAAGATGTCAGAATGAATACCTCTACCTCATTATTCGATGTGCACTGGTGCGTTGAGAGCTACTGACAAACAGAGGGATTGACTGAACAATCCTCACGCGTGACCTCTTATGACCTCTGAGTGGTACAACGCACAACCTCTGTATGACCTCTGAGCAGTTTTTATAACACAAGTCGATGTAGTCAGGGCTGAGTTCATAGGGAAATGGATAAGAGAGAGAGAGAAACAGAGTGATTCAGAATGTGTGTGAGAGAGAGCGAGAGAGCGAGAGCGAGAGAGAGCGAGGCCATCTTGGTTCCGTAGCAGGTTCGAAAGGCTGGCGTGGAGACCAGGCGGGAGGGAGAACATTTGGGCAGTTTTGTGTACCTGTGTGACACATTCTCTGAGGAAATCTGGGCTATAACACCGCAACCTCTGCATTACACCAAGGGGAAAGGGGAGAGAGAGGGAGAGATAAACAGAAAAAGAGAGAGATAGAGGGCGAGAGATAGATAGAGAAATGGAGGAAGAGAGATATGAAAAGAAAGTGAGAGAGCGAGGAAGAGAGCGGGGGGGGGGGAGGGAGGGAGAGAGTGAGCGAGAGATAGAGAAATTGACAAGCAGTTAAATTGGCCAAGTGTGGATTAGAAAAACAGAAGATAAAAAATATGGATTAAACCCGGAGTGGAAGAGAGCCAGCAAATTAGGAAGGCAGTGAGATAGAGCAGGAAGAATTGGATTTCCAGGGGTGGGGGGTGGGGGGGGATTTACAGATAGAAAGATTTACACTCACACAGAAAGCAAGCAATAGGGGGGAGGGAGGGAGAGGGAGGGAGAGAGAGAGAGCGCAGTACAGCGAGATTTACAGAGCGAGAGGGAGAAAGAGCAATACTGGGAGATTTACAGAGCGGGAGAGCGAGGGAAAAGTGGGAAACTGGGAGATAACTCTGCTCGTTAGAACAGAATAAATATTTGAAGATAAAACATGACACTTAATTAGCACCGCGCCGCTGCCTGTTAGCTAATGGTGGAGGCTCTCACCTATTGACGACATCACTTAAACACTGCACAAACACAGGCCCCGCCAGAAACCTGCACGCACACCAACACACAGAGACACACACACTAGAGCTACAGCGCACACATACACAGGCACACACACTAGACACAGACGCACACACACTAAAGACACACAAACATTAGAGCTACAGAGTACACATACACAGACACACTCAACACATGCCACACACACACACACACACACCGACACTCGTCATGATATTGATATGCAAGACATTCTGCAAGCTCCACTCATGCCAAACGTCACATTGACTAGGGGGAGATGTGACGCCTCCTGTCTGACGGGTGTGTTAGAGATGGAGAGAGATGGAGAGGGTGATGAGAGGTGGAGAGGAGGGGGAGAGGAGGAAGAGAGGGTGAGGGGAGAATGAGAGGGTGAGGATGAGGAGAGGTGGAGAGGAGGTGGAGAGGGTGAGGAGAGAATGAGAGGGTGAGGATGTGGAGAGGTGGAGAGGAGGTGGAGAGGGTGAGGAGAGAATGAGAGGGTGAGGATGAGGAGAGGGGGAGAAGGTGAGAAGATGAGGAGAGGGAGAGAGGATGAGGAGAGAAGGATAAAACAAGAGGAGGGGAGAGAGGAAGAGGAGGGGGGAGGGTTGAGAGGGGAGAGGGTTGAGAGGGGAGAGAGGAGGAGGAGTGGGGAGGGTTGAGAGGGGAGAGAGGAGGAGGAGTGGGGAGAGGAGGAGGAGAGGGTGAGCTGAGGGGAGGATGGGGGCGATAAAAGCATGGAGGGATAAACGAGGCAGGGAAATTGGTGAGAACAGCAATGCGATTCTCACCAAGATCAAGCAGAGAAAACCTGAACTGAGATCAGGCACTAGACGTGGGGGGGGGGGGGGGGGGCGTTGGTGGTCGTTATTCAAGGTGAGACGATGCGAAGGCCGTTAGAAACGCCTGAATCACCGCGGAAGCAGCAGAGTCCATGTCGTGTCGGGCTGTTCGTGAGTCAACACACCATCCCAGAGTTCCAGCGGTGGAGGGCTGCCATTAACGCGTGTGTCGGCCATCCCAACATCATCCGAGGAATAATGGAACCGGTTCCTATGGCAACGGACCAAGTGCTGGCTGCTGTTGCTGGCTGGCAGCGCTGCTGGCACAAGTCAGCCGTCGAGTGGCACCGAAACGCTGCGACCCGATTACAGGAAGAGAAAAACAACAGGAGAGTGCGAGCGAGATTTAGGCAGAAGAGGCGATGGAAGTGTCTGAGCATTGTTTCTCGGGCAGTGAAGAGGAGCCTAACCAGCGATGGATAATTACAGGGCTCTGGTACACTGGGTGGGCACAAGACGAAGCTGGCATCACAGCCCGTCAAGAGTCCTTCAAGTTAAGGATGTTTTTCTTGTGCCGTTCGGATGTACAATGTTCCCTGAGTCACACCGAACCGGGAGAGTGAAGCACACTCACGGCCGACAGCATGGCCACATGAACAGAGGCAGAACGACTGCTATTGTGGGAGAGAATCCTTGAGTTCTGAGGGGCAGGCAGAAAGGACCTGCTCCACAAAGCTGGGTTGCCATGCGCCAGCCAAGACGCTGAGTCACAAGTTTGCAGATAAAGATGTAATGAACTCAGATGCCATGCCAACGTCTGCTCCGAAGTTAATCTGAAATGTTACAGCACCTTGCAGTTCAGTTCAGCCCGCCCACACCTGCACCAACCCATCAGAAATTATTCATGTTATCAAGTGGTGATTCTACTTTTTATGCCAGGTCCTCACATTTCTCTGACTTTTTACATCAACAATCCCTGACATTCTAAATGCCTCAATCAGAGAGAGGCAGGCGCCAAGCCAACCAGAACAGATAGTCACTAAGCGTTTTAATCACTAACAGGCATTAAATTATAGCTTTTAAATCTTACCAATAACACCTTTCATCTAATTGGGTTTAAGTGAGGTTGTAATCAAACCTGCTAGTTAACACGGGTCTTAGAGGAGAAGTGTAGCACCCAACTATGGGGTCAGAACAGTCTCATTAATAATGAATGCACAGAGAAGGATTCACAAATGTATTTTGGGATTTATATTTAAATTACTCTTTTCTCACAAATACATTTCAATGCACACACAAATGGATATCGGTATGTATAAATGTAAAATAAATCCATAAACAAAAATAAGTTTCACAAACACATTTCTGATCCACACACAAATATGTCTTGTTTTAAATAAATGTAGTAAAAATCCATAAATATATGAATAAAAAAAATATCAGATGCCTCCCTCGTTTTCAGCCAATCACTTGATTCACGTGATTGGCTGAAAACGAGGGAGGCATCTGATTGGCTACAGAGAGTTCCTTGTTGAAAAAAATGCATTTGTGAATCCAGCCACGTCAGGAGAGTCTCAAAGATCCACACATAAATACAGATCAGTTCACACACAAATGCAAACAAGTTCAAAAATGAAAAGCTTCTTGTTAATTCAAGTTTAACAGTTTGCATATAAATGTAACATCCAAATACATTTTTGATGAAAATTGCAAATATTTTTTTAATTCCTATATTTCTGGATTTATATTACATTTATTTAAAACAAGACAAATTTGTGTGTGGATCAGAAATGTGTTTGTGAAACTTATTTGTTTAGGAATTTTTTTACATTTATACATACCGATATCCATTTGTGTGTGCATTGAAATGTATTTGTGAGAAGAGAGTAATTTCTATATAAATCACAAAATACATTTGTGAAGCCTTCTCTGTGCATTTATTATTAATGAGACTATTCGGACCCCATACCCAACCATCATACCGCGAAGCCCTGTTAGGAGTGTGCACAGTGTGTGTGTTTTGCTGTAGAAGAAACAAAAAATGTACATTTACATTTAGCAGATGGTTTTACCCAATGCAACTTACAATAAGTACATTTGTCAGAAGAAGGAGAAACAACAATATACCGCTGTCGGTACAGAAAGGAAGTTCAATGAACCGACTGCCAAGTGCTAACAATCGCTAGTTTAACCCATTCTCCGTAGACAACAAAGACAGCTAGGATAAGTACTATTTTTAAGTGCCAGGACGTACAAAATACAATAAGTGTATAAGAGGGGTAGGAGGGGGAGGCTATGAAGTCTAGGTGAACTCTGAATAAAAGAGAAGTATAAACCAGTGTTTCCCCTTCGTTGTGCAACAGGATTCCTACACCACAAACACTCCCTAGGTTGTGTAAATCGAGTGTGTGTGTGTTTCCGGCTGGCGGGGGACATTAGACTTCACTAGGTTGTGTAAATCGAGTGTGTGCGTGTGTTTCCGGCTGGCGTGGGGACATTAGACTTCACTAGGTTGTGTAAATCGAGTGTGCGTGTGTTTCCGGCTGGCGTGGGGATATTAGACTTCACTAGGTTGTGTAAATCGAGTGTGCGCATGTTTCCGGCTGGCGTGGGGACATTAGACTTCACTAGGTTGTGTTAATCAAGTGTTTGGGTGTTTGCGGCTGGCGTCGGACATTAGACTTCACTAGGTTGTGTTTATCGAGTGTACACGTGTTTCCAGCTGGCATCAGGGACATCACCCAGCTTCTTCACAACAATATACACGTCGGGCTGGTTCACAGGAGTCGGGCGAAGGTACGACTGGGGAGCTGCCGCGGTGTATGGGCGTCTGTCAGGCGCAGCTACGAGTGCCAGTGACAGCCCAGTAAAGACAGCATGGCCCCCGCTCAAAGCTCCACTTTACAGTACGGGAGGAAGCAGACTAAAAATATACGCACATTGCAAACCTTTCCCTTCACTAGCTGTCAAAACAGCAGCGCAACAGGGAGAGGCTTGTATGTGTACATTAAGGCAGTGTGTGTGTGTGTGTGTGTGTGTGTGAGATGAGTAAGCCCTGTGTTGACGACTGAAGGCCATAGCAGTTTAGTAATCACAGCTGTGTGTGCACGCAAACACACCAAATGGTGCACACACACACACACACACACACACACACACACACACACACTACGACCCGCGCATACACACACACACACACATCAGAGGACAGCCACACTCACACACAATCCCGTTACACACACACACACACACACACACACACACACACCTCAGTGACCACATTAAAAATAAATAAAAAACGGGTCAACATAGGAATGTTCAAAGAGGATAAAGAAAATAAAACATGGACGAAAAACATCCAGTTTCGGACGTGTTAGGCTTTTATTTCCGTGTTACCGCCTCACTGAGAAATGAGAATGTCGTTCTGCATTTTGTCCAGAGAACCGTTGAATATGCGTGTTTACTTTCGCCGGGTGGGAGTGAGGTGGCTGACCTCATGCCCTGTCGGTTGTGTTTAGATTACTCTGCGTGTTCCTTCTCCTCTCCAGCACAACTGAGGGGGTAACAGACTGAGGGGGTAACAGACCGAGCGGCCATCCCCCCCTGCCCCGGGCCCCCCCTCCCGGCCCCCAGCAGACATCACCACCCCGGGGGTAATCACATGTCAACCGCCCGTCGGTGTGCGGGGCATCGCCCCGTCTGTGTGTGGTCGCCTCAGCGGAGCCTGGGAGTGTGTGTGTGCGCTGGCCGGCACACAGCTGCCATCGTGTGGGTAGGAACCTGAGACATTACACATCGGAGGCTTGACTCCGAGCCTCCACTCCCACTCAACCGCGTGTTACTTAAACATGTGCATCACTTTGTGTAAGCATGGGCGTTTGCTTGTCTGTTTGTGTATGCACGCATATGCACGGCTGTGTGTGTGTGTGTGTGTATGCAAGGCTGTGTGTGTGTGTGTGTGTGTGTGTGTGTGTGTGTGTGTGTGTGTGTGTGTGTGTGTGTGTGTGTATGCAAGGCTGTGTGTGCGTGTGTACATACATTGATGTGTGTAGAACTGTGTGTGTATGTGTTTATGTTCTGCCTTTTAGGCATGTATGCAAGCATATCGACGCCTATATGCAAGGCTGTGTGTGTGTGTGTGTCTGTACATGCGTTGTGTGTTGGCTTGCCTGTGTTTAACGCTGTGTGTATGTGCATATGCTCTGACTTTTAGCATGTCTGTTATATATCGACAGCTATATGTAAGGATGTGTGTGCCTGTGTGTGCGTGGATGGATGTGTGTGCGTGCCTGTGTGTGGATGGACTTGTGTGTGTCTGTGTGTGCGGTGATGGAAGTGTGCGTGGTTGTGTGCGTGGATGGACGTTCGGTGCGGTCGTGGGGGCGTGAAAGCGTCCATCTTGGGAAAGACCTTTTACGCATCACGTCTCCGTCCCCTACAGGAAGCCCTCCGACAGAAAGTGACACGTTTACCGCGTTCCACTGCCGGAAAAGCAGATCACAAGAGCGTCCGGGTCCATTAGCCAATCCCAGCGCTTTGCTGACGCCAAGACAAACACGGGCTCCGTCGTTAAATACAATGTTAAATTTGAACAGCGGCTGGCAACACACGGCGCACACCAGAAGCAATTCCAATATGCAAATAGCGCCCATTGAATAGCGAGTGTTTTGTTTGCTCTCCCCCAGTCCTACTGAGGTGTTTATGTAGAAACACATCATCAGCAGCCATACTTCATAACCACAGGAATTACATCCGCTAATTGGCATCAACAAGCGTGTCGCCGGCCTGCTCCGCGGCGCAGGCCGGCTAGCTGAGCCAGCGCCTATCTCTGGTATACGTTTTAATGTTTTAATGTAATCCCGTAATCCCGCCCTCCAGCCCAGCGCGCGTCGGCAGCCTCAGAGATATGATTATGTGCGTGTGTGCAGCTGCTGTAGTCCTGCCGTTCTCCTCTCTTCTGCGATATCGCCGCCGAGAACCAGCGCGACCAACGGCGGAACCGTTTCCTGTTGGAACCCGAGCGAGCGCGTGTCGGCTCAGCGGCTAACGATGGCGTCCGGCCAAGTCCGGGGCCTCGCGGCCGTCCTCCCGCTCCTCCCCCTCCAGCCTTCATCGATCTCCACCTCATCTGCTGTGCTAGCCGTTTAGCCAGAGCCGCAGCACTACCGCAGGGTTAATTCCCACACTTTGGTGCTAATTGCTAGCATTAACATCAGTATTATCCAATTACAGCGGAGGTGCCACCGCAGTCAGCAGGCGCAGTGCAGCGGGGTGGACTGACTGCAGACAGAGCAGAGGTATTCACGGGGGTGTGGGGAAGGCAGCTCAGAGAGTTTCAGGAGAATTGGCGTCGGTGGGGGGAGAACCTTGGTTGACGTCCACGGTTGTTAATATCTGAATTTATGCTCTGGTGACTGCCATTTGTGTTTGGATCGCTCTCAGCCTGCCCTCTGAGTCGCTCTGTATAAATCTGTCTGCTGAATGACCAAATGTTAAATGAAATGAATGATGACAACTGACCTATTGAAATCAGATGCTTACAGGTTATGTACTGCGGACATTTGGGGATGGGTGAAGACCTTTGATAGGTCGGTTTTATCCTCGGCACGTTCCTTGCGATAGGACGGTTTTATTCCGGACCCGCCCCTCGCGTTAGGTTGGTTTTATTCTGGGCCCAACGACTGTGATAGGTCGGTTATATTTCTGGCACGCTGCATGTGATAGGTCAGTTTAAATCTGGGCACGCCGCCTGTGATAGGTTGGTTTTATTCAAGGCTGCGCCGCCCTGGGATTGTTTTGGAATGGCACCATCCCGTCCTGTTGAACCTATGACCCGCCGCCGACCAATCGAGTGGACGTCAATAAAACCGACCTATCGCAAGCTGCAAGGCCGGCCTTCGCCGCTCGCGATAGGTCGGTTTTATTCTGGGCATGCCCCAGCCTCGTGTGCTCTGGTTAACAAAGGCAGCGGTTCACCATCACGAGAGCCTCCATGCATCCACATCTACTCATCACCTCTATTCCATCCATCTCTATTATTAGTTTGCTCATCAACTGTAATGTTCAATCATGTGAACATTGACGTGCTCGAGTTTCGAAGAGGGAAAAAAAATTATGCCGGGCGCGTTTTTGCCGTGGGCGCTCCAAAGATGACATGAAACCGCTCAGACAGAAGAAAGGCAGCGGATGTTCTCAGACAAATAGACGCTGAACAAATAAAGAGGGAAATAACAGAAACACATTATGCCTGGCATTAGCTACAGCTGGGAGCTGTACCGTCGAGACGCTCGCTGAAGAGAGACAGCCCTATCTACACGTCCTACACGAGCCACCCAGTGATGTCACGCCAAAAAAGATGGCTGATTGCTTAACTGCTGGAGCACGAAGCCGGCGTTAATATCCCCGAAGAACGTGGTCTGGAGAGGAGTGCAGACTTCCCTGCTTCCAATCACTTCACGCTGACCTTTTTAACCCATCTTCACAGCGTCACTCCAAGACCCACTAAGGGGGGGTTTGAGCTGGTTCTGAAGCCCTGTAGGTTGCCGGTTCCATCTCCCCCCTGAACATGCAACAATGCCAATGAGCAAGGCATTTAATCCACTACATTTTTTGGGGCGAATGTTTAAAAAAAAAAATAAAATGCTATCCTTATTTGTTTGCGACAGGAACTTAAATCTAAAAGGGCACAATATTCACCATCAGAAACCTCCCCTCGTTATTCTGGGCATCATCGTCTGTCTTGAACCGGTGCCAGGGCTCTCAAATTAAACCGTGCTCACATTCCGGAGCCGAGCAAACATCCCATAATTAACAACTATCTCTAATAAACAGCTACGCTCGACAGCGGGGGCATTCCCAGCAGCCGGTCGGCACGACGACAGACGTTCACCTGCATAGGTGTAACCCGAGACACCAAACGACCCCGGCGCACGCGCGCACACGCACACACACACACACACACACACACACACACACACACACACACGGTGAGGTCGTGATCAGCAGCCTGCAGCGGCGTCTCCTCAGGGAGGAGGAGGTCTGGAGGAGGAGGGATGGAGGAGCAGTCCTCTCGGAGGCTGAGTTAGTCTCATTGTGTTGCGACTCCTAAAACAGATCTGTCACAGGAGTCGGTGGAAGTGATGTTTTCATGCAGCAGATGTCGGAGTAACACTGTTTCCTCGGTGTAGATTGTGCCGGTAAATTGATGCCGTACATAAAACGGGGGGGCGGGGGGGGGGGGGTTGCATATGAGGGATGCGAATCAAGATTCAATAAAGATTCAGATGATTTATCACCTTGCCGTCATGCAAACAATGAGTAATAAACCGACACACATACACCCCGACACACACACACACTAAAATAACTAGGTAGGCCCGGGCTTCCCCACAGACCGGGTGCCACTGGGTGTTCATATACAGTATATAGGGTCGCTGTCAAAGGGAAACCATTGCTGTGATCTACTGGTAAACAATGAAGCCTGGTCCAGATTTTTGGTTTGTGCACTAGATTTTCTTTGCCAGCTCTTTAGAATAGTTCCCATTCGATTCTGCCTGGATCCTCCTCACAGTTATAAAACTAAAGTCTTAATACACTGCTCTCGTTATTCTGCTGGACCTCCTTTCTTCTGTCAAGGATAAAGTAGAGAGAATGTTGTGCTCCATCCCTCGCTCCCTGACAGGAGGAAGGGATGGAGAGAACAAGGTTGTCTTTTCTTTAGCCCGGTGCCAGGAAACTACTCATTCCTGGAGGAACCCTGGAGCAGCCGAAGACCACACAAGAAGTACCTCGACACCCGGACCCCAGCAGAGAACAAGCCAAACTTTAGGTTCAGAAACATCTTGTAGTACTAGCTCTCCTTATCTAAATAACCATCTTTAACTAGCTAACTTCCCAAACCAAAACCATCTTTAACTAGCAAACTATCCATACCTAATCCATCCTTAACTAGCAAAATATCCACACCTAAACCATTTGTAACTAGCAAACTATCCTATCCGAAACCATCGTTAACTAGTAAACTATCCACACCAAAACCACTGTTAACTAGGACTCCATCCTCCCATGCACTTGTTGGTTTCTGGTCAGTCCCCATGTCTACTACCCCCAGAATCTAACAGACTAACTGGGGTTTAATTCAGAAGTCTTTCCACAGAGGAAAGATTTGTGTCCACAAAGCATGTCCATAGTGTCTCTACGTGTTCGGTGTTTGCACGCGTTTGTGCGTAAGTGTGTGTGTGTGTGTGCATACGCTCACATCCTGCATTTGTGTGTGCATGTCGTCAATATGTCTGTTGGGGGTGTAGTCTGTGTCTCTGTGTGTGCAAACAAGAGCAAGGGATTTACTTAAGGGCTTTCGTTTTAAAGGTCTGTGGGGTGCTAGCATAATTAACACCCAGCAGAGACAGAGAAACAGAAAGACTGTGTGTGGTGTGTGTGTGTGTGTGTGTGTGTGTGTGTGTGTGTGTGTGTGTGTGTGTGTCAGCAACACTGAACAGAAAGGAAGGAATCCTGCCTTTGTGCACACATGTGCACCAGACTCGTGCACACCCACTGGTCAGCTGCTCTCGTTCCATGCGCACGGAAACATCTGAAAGATTGAAAGCGACACACACAATCTCACACACACAGCCCGAGTGGACAATGGACCACACACACACCGCTGAATACGGTGCTGCTTCTAACAGGAATGGACTCTTTGTACCAGGAGCCACAGAGAGACAGGACAGAACGAGGGGCGGATAGAACACACGAGAGAGAGAGAGAGAGAGAGAGAGAGACAGAGAGAGAGAGATAGAGAGAGAGAGAGAGATCAAACAGAGAGACACAGAGACAAAGAGAGAGAGAGCGCAAAAACGAGAGAGACAGAGACAAAGAGAGAGAGAGACCGAGAGAGAGACACAGACAGAGCGAGATAGACAGACAGAAAGAGAGAGAAGGAGAGGGGGGAACAGAGGGGCAGATAGAACGACAGAGACAGAGAGAGACAGGCAGAGCGAGAGAGAGACCGACAGAATGCGAAGGAGAAAGAGAGAGAGAGAGAGGGGAGGTCTGAATAGGACAGCCTTGTCATGCTGGTGCCGTCACAGGCCGGGAGGCTCCTCTGCGGAGGAAGGGACCGCCCGTAGTAGAGGCACAATGTGGCGTCAGCATGCGGCCGTGGTGAATGAGGGGAGAGGCCGGCCGCGGAGCTCTGTGTGCGAGCCTTTCAATTGGTGTGTGGAGAGAGAACAGTAGCTGTTCATTCAATACGCGGTGCCTGAATGAGGCCAACCCGGACCCATCTCTGGTCACCAGCCCACCCTGTCCCTGGGGACAAAGGGTTAACACACACTGCTCTGTAGCTCCACCTGTCTGGGAGACAAAGCGTTAACACACACGGCTCTGTACACCTGGCCGAACGGGAGGGAGGGTGAGGGGGCCTCAAGGCGACAGCAGGTGATTGTGGCGCCATGGCAACAATGATGATAAAGGAAACGGATGTGCATGTGTTTATGAAAGGTTTTGTTTCAGAAACAGAATGACAAGGACACGAGGACTGGGCACAAGGCGAGAGGGTAAACACAGAACCATTACGACAGGACTTGAGAGGAGACACAAATTTAATGTGGATTCAGCAACAGAACTAGTACAGATATTAGACAGGGGACACTAAATGTAGTCTGGATTCCGCCCCAGAACTTGTAATGAGTTTAGACAGAAGAAACTAAATGTAGTCTGAATACATCAGAGCAGGTCCATCTAGTCACTCACTCCCCCCCCCCACACACATACACACACACACCAGTGTTGTGGCGCACCAGATGTGAATATTTCCCAGGCCCATTAAAGCCAATGTTTTCAAAGCGTGAACGGTTTGAAATTCAATTAAAGCTCCATTGTGCTCTGTTGTTTCCCCGCCCCTCAGCGGACCCAGTGCTGGGTTTGTGTGTGTGTGTGTGTGTGTGTGTGTGTGTGTGTGTGTGTGTGTGTGTATGTATGTATGTATGTATGTATGTATGTATGTATGTATGTATGTATGTATGTGTGTGTGTGTGTGTGTGTGTGTGTGTGTGTGTGTGTGTGTGTGTGTGTGTGTGTGTGTGTGTGTGTGTGTGTGTGTGTGTGTGTGTGTGTGTGTGTGTGTGTGTGTGTGTGTGTGTGTGTGTGTGTGTGTGTGTGTGTGTGTGTGTCTGTCTGTCTGTGTGTTTTGCTTTGGTGTGCGAGTGCCAAGGGAGCGAGCGAGACAGTGTGTGTGCGTGCGTGTGTGTGTGCGTTCGTGTGTGTCTGCGTGCGTGCGTGCATCTGCGTATCTGTGTGTGTCTGTGCGCGCGCGTTCCCTGCTACTTGCACTGTGGTGCCGGTGAGGTAGAGGAGTGCTCCACTCTACAGCGAGGTGATCTTTTGAGGAGCAGCCGAGAAGCCGTCTTCTTGTTCTTCGCAGGCAAAAAAAAACGCTCCCTAGGCTCTGCTTCCTGGTGAGAACGGGGAAGCGGCGTCTTCATTTAGGGCCTTTTAACAGCCAGCGTCTGTCTGCAGCAGCAGGCGGGAGCGGCGTCTGTTTACCGCGCGTTTCGCAACAGGCTTTTTTTTTTTATTCATAACTCCCACGTGATGCCGCATTAAAACACGCAAAACACACACAAAAGGCTGCACACCCGTTCCCTCCCCGCACGCGCACACACACACACACACACACACACAGACACACACACACACACCGAGACAGGTTCTTACTGTCTCCGTGGGGGGTGGGGGGTCCGGTCTTCTCGAGGAGGTCTGAGCTGCGTACGTCGTGGTTGAGGAGGCTGTGCTGGAGGCGGTGCCTGTGGCGGGGAACACACACGGACAAACAGACGGAAACGAATGTTTAATCTGGCTGGGTCAACACGGAGCACGTGCCGAGCGGCAGCCTGTAAACACGACAGAGGTCAGCTGGAGCCGGCCGGGGGTAGTGGGTGAGAGGGACGGACTTTGGACAGTCAGCGGAGGCCGCTCCCAAGGCACACCCACGTGAGCCTGCACGCAGCTTGGCTTCGCTCGGTTTGGCTTGCAGCCGGAGAACACACACACACACACACACACACACACACACACACAGACGACGGAAGAGCAGAAGCAAGATGTAAAAATAGAGGAGGGCAATGAGAGAGACAAGACGTAGGGAGAGCGAGCACAGCTGTGGTCATCGGGGCTCATTGTGGACGCACAGTGGCTGTTCATAAAGGACTGATTTCCTGACGTACACTCACACGCACACCCTCCCACACGCTCATCTCCCCAAACACAGTTCAGAGTGATGGTTTGGCAGTGGGATCACACACAGATAAGACATCTGCCTGGGTGTTTGCAGAGCCTTGTGTAAATAAGGAGGATTCTTTGGCTGCATTTGATCATGGTATGGTAATATATTCCTTGCATATCATAAATAAAACATGCCTCCTATCTTCTTTCGTTTCTATGTTATCTATGTTCCCCGGCAGCCAAGCCACCCAAAGTAAACAATATAAAATGGTTTTGTTAGGACTCTGGGTCATTTACATATCATAGTTTATTTGTTTAGTAGCCGTATCTTTAAGAGGAAGAGAAAACTTTAAGAGGAAACTAAAATGATCTGGAGTGTCTGCCTCCTTCCTCATTATGAACCGTCATAACGAGAAGCTGAGTCATACAGGTCACCCAGACATTTCTCTGCAGGGACCGAATCTTCACCTTAAACCAAAACATGACCTGGGGCTACGAGGTCTGCAGACATCTGCACAATGTCATTCTCTCCTTCCATCGAGCACCGTCTCCACCAACCCTCCCTGAGACAACGGAGGCCGTAAACAACCCCAGCATCCTCGGGAAGCTCGGAGGGCCACTCGGCTAGGAGGCCGTGGGTGTTGTGTTGGGTGTCACCTTGCATCAGACCGAGTGTCGCCTTGTGGGTGTCACCTTCGATCCGACCGGGTCCCTCGCTACGGTTGTTGCACTACAGGCGTCTTACACTCGAGTTGGAATTTCCGCCGAAGCTTCCGCTGAGCCGTGTCCCGTCCGATCAGTTCACCCGATCGACTGACATCTGCATCAAGCCCCGACTCAAACTTTCCACCCTCGTCCCTCTGTTCGCTACGCCATCTGCCATGGTCGTTACGAGCGACCGCGAGACAACGCGGAGCACAGCCCATAGTCTGTCGCACAGGGGCGGATGGGGGGACCTGCGTCTCCAGATACAGAACGACTGCGTCTTAAGCAGTGTGGGTGCAAGGGGGTACGAGGGAGAGCAGAATACCGCAGTAGGACAAGCGAGAATACAGCCATTGTGCTTTCCGCTGTGTGCTACATCTTTACTTCCCCTGGTGGAACAAGCTCGTAGGCTGGTAAAAGAGGAGAGTTATAGCCGCAGCCAGGGCGGGTGTGAGTGCGTGTTGAAATAGTCCTTACGATGCATCGCACATAAATAGCAGCGTGGGAACAGCAGCCATAGATCACCATGAAGAAGTGGGAGGAACACATGTAGAGCCAATAAGAGGCCTACATGTTATCTCATCACGCCGTGATGCCTGTGTGTGTGTGTGTGTGTGTGTGTGTGTGTGTGTGTGTGTGTGTGTGTGTGTGTGTGTGTGTGTGTGTGTGTGTGTGTGTGTGTGTGTGTGTGTGTGTGTGTGTGTGTGTGTGTGTGTGTGTGCGCGCGTTCTTTTTTGTGCGTGTGTGTGTCGTTTGTGTATGAGTGCGTGCGTGTTGAAGGAACATCTCTATCATGTCTATTCTGGTATGTTCCTTACAACTTGATGTAATCTCCTTGGAGGCTGTGTATATTGTCTGGTTGTGTATTCATTAAAATAGCGTGTAACGCATCCCTCGGTTGTTCTTAATTACTCAAGTCTTTCGCTTAATCGAGTTGAGTTCATGAAGTTCAACCAAACCTCCCAGGATGGAGACTCCTCCCTCTCAGAAGAGTGTGATTAATTGGCCTCCCCATAAAAAAGACGAGCAATATTATAAACACTGTTTTGAGATAGACTGTATTAAGAAGAATCGGCTTGCTTCTGTACACATCTGCGATGAATGAGCTGTCTATTGGGGTAATAACTCCACACCATCAACCAGTCCTCATCCATGGACTGTTTCTGCATTAATATTATTAAATGATGGTGATATTATGCCACCAGGTGCGAGTTTGATTAGCCATTACAAGGCGTTTGAATGTCTTCTTCTGTGTGGGCACGTCCACCTATATGTACGCTGCATAGAACATCTACCAGCCTACCCAGTGGACTGTAGCAAATGTTGCTGATCTATCCATCATACATCTAGGGGGACACTTCCACTCATGATGAAACTAAAATACAGGAAAAGTCTGATTTTCAAATGGCTTGTAACCGCTAACCACCACCCTAACACCTGGTAGCATAATATGACCCCTTTAAAACAACGTGCATAAGACCATAATATGTTGCCTCAGCCCTCGTCTGGGGTAAACCTGGAAGAAAACTGAATGAATAACAACCAGTCTAGGGGAAAGGGGTAAAACACACCTAGGAGTTTTTCAAAGGGCCACAAAATACTTAATCAAGTAAGAATCGCCTTGTTTGCATGGGCTGACGAACTGCCGCAGAACGCAGCGATTCCTACAGGGTACACTCTGTTCCCTGGGATTCCTGCTACCTCGCACACACTGCGTTGATCAAAGCCCCGATGCGGCGCTTCGATTCACTAGCCAAACAGTCATTTTGTTTGTGCGAACACGCCAATTTCTGCTCTGTTTTAAGCACAGCGGCCTTGTGTCAGGGACAGCGACCGCAGAGGTATTGTAGTGGATGTGCTCTCTTAATGCGTGGACCTGTAAGGGCTCTTTGTGGCATTACCAAGCTCTGTAAACAGTGGTTTGTAGATTATGTTTTCAGCGGGCAGGTTTGAGCAGTGACACAGAGTAGAAGATTAGTGTTATTAGAGTGGGTGTAACTCGAACTGGTGGAGTTCCAACAGAAGGAAACGAGAGAGGCAAACATTAATAATTAATACTACAAAACAAAACACATGCACTGTACAGCCTCTGCCATCTCATTCAGATGTTCTGTCGTGAAGGCCATTCACTGATCGGGAAAAGTGAAGTGAAGGATCCTCACTGAGACGGGAGTGATGGAAGTGACAAGCTTCAAGGACAGAGTCTGCATTAGAACCGGTTCTAGAAGAAACCTCATGCAGGTATGCATTGGTTAAACACCCAGCAATGGGTGTTTGAGAGGGAGATGACTGCTGCTGGCCCCTCTTTACGAAGCGGAGTGCGGATGTAATCTGCCCGTCACTCAGGATGAGCAGAAAACATGCCAGGGTAACCCGTCAGAGATACGGCTCGACTGTCACACTGTCGTTGTGTTCCTTCAAATCAATAGAGCCATCCTTCCTTCTTTCAATCACCAACTGTAAAACGTAAGTGCTTGTATCAAAAGAGGCTTGCACATTAGCGTTTGTGAACTTAAGTGGGTTCAAAATGATGGCCCCAGGCTTAAAGCAAAAGCTAAGATATGCTCGTTGAATGGGCAGCAAGTCCAATTCAGACGCAGTCGGATTTGCTTGAGTGTCTCTTAGAGACCAAAGCCTGCTCCCGACTTATCAGAAGACCCTTCAATTGAACCTCCTCACGGTCAAATAAAAAGCACACAACATGAGACCGTTCGAAATAAACCAAGCCACACGCCAGCGTTAATGTGGTGTATCATTTAATAACCTACCAAGCAGTAACAGAGAGAAACCGTGGGCCGAGAACCAAACCCCTGTTCTTTGAACTCCCCTGAAGTCAATATTTACAGCCCCCCGTGCTCCACCTAGCATCCTCAGCACCGGAGCGGGGAGTGAGTGAGCAGCTGCAGCCACACAGCCCAGGGGGAGCGCCGTTGGTACCGTCTCTCACCCTGTGTAAACACTCTGCCTCTCAATGTCTGCCCATCCATCTCAACTCCCAACAAACAACCCCACCGTTTTCATTTCGACATGCGGGTGATGTCAGAGGGACGGCTTGATGGCGCCCGTCGAGGCATCCATCCGTAAGATAAAATAAGACTTTATTGATCTCGGACGGGAAACTCATACGTGGGTCTTGTGTTTCCCCAGGCGTCTCTAGAGATGTCTCCATCACTGCGAGCTGACAAAAGGGGAGTTTTGAATCCTGCTGTCGTTTATAGTTGAGCCCCACCCTTTGAAGATCTTCCAGAGAGCGGAGCGTCTTAGTGCGTTGCTATCTGATTGACTTTACAATCAGCGTGACGGAGCATCGTTCCGCCTCTGCTCTTGTGTCATCTTCTCAGCGGTTATCGTGTCGGCATTGCCGTGATACTGGGGGATCTGATGGGATGTGAGCGAGCGAGAGGTGAGAGAGAGAGAGATCTGGGGCCATTACTCTTGGCGCCATGCCCTGGTGGCAGCTCAGATACGCTCCTACAGCATGGGGGCCATCCAGTGTTGTGGTGCTGATGCTGCAATGAGCCCCCCTCCTGCTGCCAGGGCTATACGATATCCAATATCCCCCTCTACCACATCACCCTGGATACATCCTATAGCTCCCTTTAACACGACCCTGTATACAATACATCCATGTCATCCTATATCTCCCCCCACCAAAACCTTCACCAGGCCTTTAACATCCTTCCTTCTCAAAATTCGATAATCAAATCTGGAAACGCTTTTTTAATTCGCTACCAATTGATATCTGTATTTTCCATGTCTTTCAAAATGATTTTAGAAATTAAGAACAAAAAATGTCTATCCACCACGCATTTGCCATATATGTTGATACCCATGAGACTGGCTCACACATGCTTGGGTGGAGCAATACATTGGGAGAATGTGGACATTTGTATGCCATGCTCAGTAAATCAGCTCCAGAACCTCGCCATGGGCTTACGACGAAGCTGTAGAGGGTCAACATCCTCCCCATCAAACCCACCGGTTCCATTGTCTCCATCACGTCAGGAGAAAGGAGAAGTCTCCATCATACATGTTCACTCCATTCACTTGATGAGTAGTTACATTAAATCGTAAATAAACAGGACTGTCTCCTACGATGTAAAAATACAACAGGAGCAGAGACAAAGGAAGGACGTTCAAGTTGAAGATGGCCATGCACCAGATGTGGTCGAGGGAGAGCGGCCCAGCCCGCGTTCAGCATTACACTTTAATGACGCTGTGAATCATGGGACATAAACAACCACGGCAGCCGCAGGCCTCATGTTGTCTAATTCGGCGTGGGCGGGAGTTTACACGAGCATGCATGTACGTTTGGAACTCTGCTCGTCGGTACAGATCTCCTCCTCATCTCTCGCTGCTGCACCTCTCACTGTCTGCTGGTCGCCACCTATCTGATCACGTTCTCAAATGTTGAACCACACTGCATTTGCTCAGGTGGAGGTGTCTACTGCAGACACCGTCATGTCTACAGTAGACCCATCTACCTACAGTATGTTTACATTTACATTTGGGGCATTTTTCAGACGCTTTCATCCAAAGCAACTTGCAAAGGTTCATACACACATTCACACACACCGACAGAGGAGTCAACCACGCAAAGCCACAGCCAGCTCATCAGGAGCAGCTAGGATGAGGTCTCTTGCTCAGGGACACTTCGACACTCAGCTAGGAGGAGCCGGGAATTGTACTAGGAAGCTTCCGGTTACAACTGAACCCACTCTCCCTCCTGAGCTAAGCCGACCCTTCCGTATGTCTGGTCTTACTGTAGGTCCACTTTTTACGTTGTGAGGGATCATTTGCTCTGCGTTAGTCACATGTTATCCAGTCAGCCGGGGTAATGTCCGTGGAGAACAGAACAACGTTGTCGGGCCGCACTATTAATACACCACCTGCCTAATCTCATGATTGTCAAAAGAGGCCTCCCGCTTCAGTGGTTTGGAAGGGAGCCTTCCGTTCTCTCCCCGAGCCGGGCCGTCAGTGCGTCCGCCCCTGATACAAGAGGACAGACGGGTCTGGGGTCCACCGTGACGGAGGGAAGCGTCCTTGCGAGCCGGCCTCGGGCACACAAAGGCCCCAACAACTCGACTCCTCGCCATGTACCACTTCAACACAACAAACCGAAAACCATGACAGCAACCAAACATGTGTTTAGACCATTACACCTCCCCCCCTCATCCCTTGCTTCATTCTCGGGGTTTATAACACTGGATGGTATCCATGGTAACCCGTGGAATGCTGCAACAATGCATCTGATCGCGGCCCATCGGCCCAGAGACACCGCAGGGAATGTTGACTGTTTTTCCGATGTTTGGCATCAAGGTTTTTATAAAGGAGCGCCACTGCTGGCAGGAGCCGGACTGACTGATCTCGGGTTAAAGTACTCAATGATTAACAGACGACTGAATCCTGGAGCGAAATGTTTTCTTTAATTTACTTAAAGAAAACAGGGCCTTCATGTGTGTACAGGGCCTTCATGTGTGTACAGCTTCCCTGTGTGTGTGCAGCCGGTCGGAGGAGCCGATGGCCAGGTGTTTACTCTCCGTTTCCTTCAGTTAATTATTAAGTTCAGACGGACAGACCTCGTCAATTGCCATGGATTTGTTCCTCTGTTAGGTGGACCCTGTAAGCTGGGTCAAGACAGGTCTAGGCCAGCCCAGGCCAGTCCAGACTGGCCTTGACCAGTCTATGCCAGCCCGGGCCAGCGACGCAGCTGCGACACAAAAATAAATTTGTGAAGATTCGTACAATTTCTAGTATGGAATGAACCAAGTAACTTCCATCATTCAACATGAATCCAGTACCGTGATGGTCATTGCAGCGTCTGATCCCAGTTTACTCCCCAGGCCCTGATGTGAAGCCCCCCAGGGGTCCAGAGTGTTTACCGTGTCCCTGGTACCTCTGAGTGTGGCTCCAGGCTCGGGCCAGGTCAATAAATCATCTTTAAAAGGCGTTGAAAGCGCGGCATCTGTGGAGCCGTTCTCCGTCCCACTTGACTCCCGGGGGTCCGGCAAGGCCGTCTGAAAGGCAGTGGCTCTGCCCCCGATGTGCTCCACACCGGCTTTTAATCAACACACACAATGCCGCTTATCCGGGAGGACAATTACAAACGGCCTGCCGTGCACACATCCAAACCACTGCCTTTATTGTCTCCTCTGGGAGGGCGGTGGCGGCAGCTCTTATCAGTGTCTGTCTGGGAGTCTGTCTGGCTGCCCTCTCTCTCTAGGGGGTTCACAGCCAGATCCTAATGAGCCTCCACAGATCAGCTGCTCTGACAGTTCAAGGTGACCCCCAGCACTTCTCAAAAACCTCAGACTCCCCATCTCTCCAGTCTCCTCTGAGCGCTGACGACAGCCGGAGACGAGGGAGCCGAGGTGGAGACTGGAGGTAATATACAGCACGCCGAGCCAGACCTAGCCCTTCTGTGCTCATGATGGAGGAGGTGGGTGTACAGCACTCTGGGGACGTGGATGCTACTAATAAAAAGGTGAACTATACTACGGGAAAGCTGGTTCAAAGAGACACCAGAGCTACCATTGATCTCTTGGATCTAGAGGAGAAAAGCATGTTATCTATGTTGAATCATTCAGCAGACGCTTTTATTTGATGCCACTGAAAGGGAAACCAGATACAGGTCTGAGTAGTTGGGGGGTAGGGCTTCCTGCTCTAGGACCCTAATGGTAGGGGATAGGGGCCTACAGGTAAGGGCTAGGTGCTTACAGGAAGGGGCTAGGTGCTTACAGGAAGGGGCTAGGTGCTTACAGGTAGGGGTTAGGCCTACCTGCTCTGGGGCCTACAGGTAGGGGCTTGGCCTGGGGGGCCTACAGTAGGTTAAGTTTCAGACATCGAGTTTGAACCCACTATCTTCGGCTGAGAGAATAACACGGCCAATAACCCAAACTGAATCCACCTCTACATCGCCAAGACTACCGGCCAAACTTCCCAGCCTCCATTTCCTTCGATATCGCTAGGACGACCCCAACTACCAAGGAATAAGCCAACAGGTATTCACCTCCATGTGGCTAGGTTTATCAAATTGTACGAGGCATATTTCAGCCCAGGCCTTGTTATCGTACAGCAGCAACAGCGGTCTGTGGAGTCCGCTTCCAAACAGTTCCCAGCAGCGCACCACAAACACGAACCGGAGATGAATGTGTTGCTCTGTAAAACCCCAGCTACCACTGCATTATTTTCATCACTTCCTGAAGAATATCTAATGCCTTTACAAAGAAGCAGAAGAACAAAGAGTTCCAGTGACGATAGAGAAAGAGGGAGAGAGAGAGCGAGAGACGGAGAGAGAGAGAGAGACGGAAAGAGGAACTCAGACAGCCAGATAATGAGCACAGCACACAGACAGAGAGCAGAGGAGTTGATGAAGTGTCAAGCGAGAGATAAACAAAAGGATGGCAGACATGAAAAGAAAATATAAATGTCATTAATAGGACAGAGAGAGGGGGAGATGGAGAGAGACGGAAGAGGGGGAGAGGGGGAGAGAGAGACCGAGCCCGCGAGAGAGACAAAGAGTCGCAGGGATAGAGAGGGAGAGAGGAGGGGAGACTATGCAGTAATGGAAGTTGGAGCCTCTGTGTGTGTCATCCTATCAAAGCGGAGGAACCGGGGAAAAGGTTGAAACAATGAGGGAGAGAAAGAGAGCTCTTCCGAATCGCATTGAGCAACGAGAGAGGGGGAAAGAAAGTAGGAAAGGGAAAGCGAGTGAGTGTGACATAAGAACAAAAGGGAAAGAGAGACAAGAGTTTGCTACACACACACACACACACACACACAAGCACACACTCAGAGCGTGAGCGATGCGAAGGACTGTGTGTGTGTCTGCCCGTGTGTACGTTGTCTTCTAACGTTGTAATCAGGGCAGCATGAGGCTGTCCGCTTGCACATGTTTCTGCCAGCTCAAAGTCTGCAGCATGGTCGGGTCTTTCATCTCACCTCCAACGAGTCATTACCTCTGTTTAATTAAGCCCACACACACGGAACATTAATCAGTGGCTGTGTTTTACTGGCTTCTCTAAATAGTCGCTTGCCCCCCACACATCATATCTCTTATCTCGCTGATGGCCCGGTGGGTCTCGCTGCTGGGCGGACGCTGCATTATTACGCCTTCTCTTGAAGTCTCACATCAGAGCACGGGACCATGCATCTCACTGCCTTTAATGATCCCAGCCAAGACTCCTTCTGTTGAACTAGTCCGGCCTCCACAACATCGTGAGAGGGATACACTGAGACTGACCTGGAATCAGTCTTGACGTGCATTTACAGTTCTTTATATATAACTCTGAATATAGTCACTCACTGTATATTACAGTTCTATATAGATTACTCTAGATGATATTCATCTTATTATAGATTACTCAGAACAGATAATCACTATATATATATTAAAAAGTTATTTGTAATAAAGAGTGACTGTCACTCCATCACTCCATCTGTTCAGACGGTTATCTATAAGGAACTGTAATATACAGTGACTATCTGTTCAGCCTTAATCTATAGTTCATAGATTACTCTGAACAGATAATCACTGTATATTACGTATGTTCCTTTGGCCCAACATTGGCAGACCAAATTGCTATCCCATTGGGCGCTCCCATTGTATGTTTTAGCCATTAGTTCTATAACGATTCAGTAGATATATATTGGTCAGGCACATACACATTCTTTATATATTTTCCATTGATTCCATTGTTGTTGTCGGGCTCTAAACGGAGAGGGATCGGAGCGTTTACCTCAACGGGTCGTTTCCTCTCAACCTGCTGGTGTTTTTGTGATTGTGACATATCCGTGCTTCACATTCCAACCACAATTAATATTGATTGCAGCGTTTGGATGTCTGCCAAGTCTCCCCACCCCGCCCGGCCCCCGACCCCCTCGAGATTGCAAATCAAAGACCTAAAGGATCAATCCTCCTCATCACTCTGCGATTCTTCCCTTCACGCTCAGCCTGTCGGGGGAAACGCCTTCCGAACGTCTACCGTTTGTCGGCAAGTTTACGAAAAAATCGGAATAACACAATGAACATAAACCAATAAACCTTCAGCTCTGTATGGTGTTGTGTTTGTTCTGAAGAGTGAGAAGTGATGACCGATTACGCATGAGGTGATCACCCTTCACATCAGCAGACGACTTCAAGAAAAACATTATTCATGTAGTTATTAAGCAGAAATGTCGGCTACAAAAATTAGACACAGGCAAGTTTCTCGAATACTATTGGACAGCGTGCAGCAGAACTAAAGGAAATCAGCAGAAGCTAGGTGGATCTTAATTGATTAAATTCAATAATCATGTTAGTCTCATGAATATTGTTAGATAAATACAGTACAATGAATAAGATAAGATATATGTTGTATAACGTCTATGATCTGAAAGGGACGTTTTGGTTAAAATCCTTTCAGAGCACTAAACCTAACCTACTTCATTTAATATGAGATGATGGAAAAGGTTGCCAGTCCAATTCCCCTATATCCATTCTCACATCTTCCAGGTGGACTGTGCTGAGTGGGGGGGGGGGGGGGGGGTAATCACCAGGTAGACTGATCAGCTCCAGGTTGGGGGGGGGAGCGGATCCCTTCAGTATTCGCTCCACTCATTAACATTCATGTCACAATTCAATAACATCTCTACACACTGCCACACTACACTAGATAATTACATAACTGCATCTGGCCCCGGCTGCCAGAGAAAGGAAACGTGTGTGTGTGTGGCGGCCTCAATGAGAAGCGATGCAGGTGTGTGTGTGTGTGTGAGTGTCATTCAGATGCAGAAGGTTGGCCATGCGTGTGCGTGCTTGTTAGATAGAATCTCTGATTCTTTGTGATGCTCTACAAGAGAAGATGTGTGCAAACAGACTTCCACACAATGTGCAGTCTGTGTATGTATGTGTGTATTTGTGTGTGTGTGTGTGTGTGTGTGTACGTGTGTGTGTGTGTACGTGTGCGTGTACAGCACCGATCTACAACGTTCTACTTGAAGAAACTAGCAAATAACAAAAAAAACAAGAAACACCACCACAGGAAACAGCCGTGAAGACAGATAGTTCAATAGTCACCTCTGATAAACCACATTACAAAGAACAGCGCTGTGTTCTCAGAGAGCTCTGCTGTCCCTGTGTCTCCTGTTATTGAGGCGTTGTTTCAGCCGAGCTGAAACAAAGAGGACCCAGCTAGGCTCAATCCCTCATTTCCCGCTATCGCCACTGTCGAGCAGGCACCAAGTGTTTTCAGGAACGCTGTGTGGCGCCGCACCGTCGCTTTAGTCCCATTCAATACAAGGCAAATACATGTGTGAAGAAGTGACCTAAGTCGAGGAGTCGACATCGTCCCCCAATCTCCAAAACGCACCACCAGATATCAATAGGACTTCCGGGTTCAGGTTCAAACCCTGGTTCATGATCAGCAGCATTGGTGAGACGTAGCGGGTGGTAAATGGACTGCATTTATACAGTGCTTTTCTAACCAGTGGCCACTCAAAGCGCTTTACAATATTGCCCAACATTCACCCATTCATGCACACATTCACACACCGACGCTGGTGTCAGCCACGCAAGGCGACAGCCTGCTCATCAGGAGCAGTGAGGGTGAGGTGTCTTGCTCAGGGACACCTCGTCACTCAGCTAGGAGGAGCCGGGGATCGAACCAGCAACCCGGTTACCAGCTGACCCGCTCTACCTCCTGAGCCCAGATTGTCAGTCTTAGGCCCTCTTGTGATCACCGTCAGAATAACAATCAACCATGATTAACCAACCCGACAGCAATTATCCATAGCCCCTCAATACGCAAGATCTGAGGGAGGTCTCGCTGAACATGTGAAAACACATTGCATCAATCTCGCACCCCGAGAAGGCAGAAACCCACCGCTATATCTATTTCCACCTTCTCCCACCTGCCTCCCCCCTCCGCCGTAGAACAAACAGCCTCTCCCCCCGGCCCCGTACGGTGTCGTCCTTTCAGGGGGAGTTTGCACTTGAAAAAGATATTGCTTCCCCCCTTTCTCTTCCCTCTCTGCACTAATGATTGCGGTTCACTCGGCGGCTGTTTGCCTCCCGTCTCGGCGGTATAAAGCCAAGGTGTCCGCGCACCGGGGCTACGGCGCAGCAACACGCTTTCGCTGGAAATCAAAGGCCGACTATTTTTGGGGAAGGGATTTGAGAAGGTTTCGTTCTGGATGAAAGTCAAACACAGCGCTTCTCGTCGGATTGGATAAGGTATCACGGTTTCACGATATCGCTCGCCTTCTCCTCCTCGGGATATCAGGTCTTAAATCAGCGCACGCATCGGTTGGCCCAGTTCCAGATGGTACTTTGGAGACGGCTGCATGTCATAACACATCTGAATCCCCCGGTGGTTATTGTGAGGATGCATTATTTACATATCGTCTCGCCCGCGGCCCGGGGGACTTCTGAAGACGACGTCTGATAATCTGTTCTGAGAGGAAGGCCGGCGCGCTGGTTTCGGACCGGGATGGGATCTGACATCCTGTTCTCTGGTCCGTCGCTCGGTTCCATGCATCCATTTGAAATGATACCGGACGAAGAGGTCCAGACCGGTTCAGGACAGAGATAGTCCTGGACGGGCACCTCCAATCGGAGGCCAGTTCCAGCCGACGGAACCTGGATTTCCTTTTCAAACTTCTCTCAGATCACACTAGGACTGGAAGGTACTACAAGTGGACTGACGTGAGTATCAGGTCCAAAGTCCTTCAGCGAGACTAGGCATCACTGTCTACAGTTTGTTGATTTTAACAGACTCGCCAACCCACACACGCACATATCATCAAAATTATAAATCACGGTCATTATCATTATCAAAACTATGAATTACGATGTGGCAGTCTTGCTGACAACCAGTAAGGAATAAGCGGATGAGTATGAATATTAATGGGGTAGTGGGTGACTTGGTGCTGACTAGCTGTTGGAGGCTCCAACGGAAGCCATCTTAGACGGTGAATAATGCATGAAACCAATGCTTGCAGAGAGACACACAAGGGGGACTGGGTGATGATGAAGTGTGTGTGCGGTTGTGTGTGCGCACGCATGGGTGTGTGCGTGTGGCTCTGTTAACAAAACCAAAAGGAATCATAATTCCAATCAAAATAATAATTTAAATCCGGTCTCTGTCTCACCACACACACGCGCGCCAATCAGACACACAAACATGGAAAAAAGACCCGAGCTCCTTTTAAACACACACACACACACACACACACGAGAAGGAAATTCTACCTGAGGACGAATATGTAAATACCTATGCAAATGAGGTTTAATTGTGTGCTGAGTGAGGCAGATAGCAGCAGACGCCCGGAGGAGTCCACCCTGCTACAGAAAGAAGCCACTAATGAAATGTTTTGTTGGAAGAGCGGGGCGAGGAGGGAGCATATGTTATATTCATCACTGTGACTGAGCGGCAGCCGCCTCCGCTCTTAAACCGCTATCAAAACCTCGTTAAGACAGGCCCCGCCCCCTCGTTCCGGAGACATGACGACGCAAGGCTACACCCAGGCTACCCTCGCTCACTTCACATGCAAATCAGCCCCGTCAGGGATGATTTGCCCTCGTCAACAAGTTGTACACGATTAGCTGATACGTTTACTGTGTGTTCTGATGATATGATACAGTGGCCACTCAAAGCGCTTTACAATACTGACCAACATTCACCCATTCATGCACACATTGACTCACCAACGGCGGCGTCAACCACGCAAGGCGACAGCCAGCTCGTCGGGAGCAGTCAGGGTGAGGTGTCTTGGACACCTCGGCACTCAGCTAGGAGGAGCCGGGGATCGAACTAGCAACCTTCCGGTTACCAGCTGACCCGCTCTACCTCTTGAGCCACATGCCGCCCTGACATCGATCGAATACTTATTGATCGATCGCCTCCAATCAAACAACACATACTTACTTTTGTTCATTTGACTTCTGCATGGTTCCCGTTAACAACCGCTGGAACGGAAAATCATTTTCCATCTCGAAAATTGAAAGAACGCCAGACAGTCCGCCCACCGCACTCTACTCTGTCAGCTGTCCTGCCTGGCAACACCGTGTGAACCAGAGTGCCTGTCAGCCTCGGCTCAGAGGCCATGACAGCCGGCGGGACACAATGCACTTAGCTGACCTCTCGGCTGTAGGGGAGGGCATCAGCATCACCCTGCCGGTGGTCACATCTCAGAGCGGAGAAGGAGACTTGAAATCAGTCGTAAATGAAAAGTTTTTTTCCACCATTGAGAATGTGCGTGTGATAGTTTTGAAATCTAAGTGAACCTGCATTTAGATTTATTAATCTAATTTGTCCCTTACAGACGCAGGCGTGCGTTCAACCGGAGCAGATATTCTCACAAAGCAGTTTCACTCACTTATACTTGATGGATGGCTTCGGTATTTCCCCAGGAATAATGAAATGATACAGTAAATGTTGACTACAGCCTCTTCTTATTCTACTCCGTTTTTCTATTCAATGGTTTCATTGATCAGGAATGATCACTTAGCGGATCAGAGTCAGGACTAGAATGGGTCGTTAAGGCCCTCTCAAACCAAGGTTACAAACACAGAACAGAACCTGTGTCTAATGAGGGCCCTCTTTATCCCTCCTTCAAGAGCAGCCCATTCATCTGCAATGACAAAACTAGGTCGCTCAGATAAAAACAGCTTTCTGAATGTGTGTGTGTGTGCGCCAGTATCCGTGTGTGGAAATATTGTCAACAAACTCACAATAGAACTTCAATCAATTACGAGAGAGAGAGAGAGAGATAAAGACAGAGGGAGAGAGGGAGAGAACGAGAGCGAGAGAGAACGAGAAAGAGCACGAGAGAAATAGAACAAGAGAGCGAGAGAGAACGAGAGCATGAGAACATGAGAGAGAGAGAAAGAAAGAAAGAGCGAAAGACATCGAGAGAGAGAGAGAGAGAGAGAGAGAGAGAGAGAGAGAGAGAGAGAGAGAGAGAGAGAGAGAGAGAGAGAGAGAGAGAGCGCAAGAGAGATCGAGAGAGAGAGAAAGAAAGAAAGCGAAAGAGAGATCGAGAGAGATAGAGAAAAAGAGAATGAGCGAGAGAGAGAGAGAGAAAGATGTTATTGTGCTTGCCGGTGGGTTCCACCACAGGCCCATTGTAGTGCCTGCATCATTACCGCGGCATGCGTGTCTCCACAAGCAGGGGGGGAGGAGGGGGAGGGAGGCAGAGGGGGAGGGCTATGGGGGGGGGGGGGGGGGGGTAAAGTATTGTACAGCAGGACTCGGGCGTGGGAACGCGCTTGGTCCTGCTCCACCGAGCCAGCTGATCTCCATCATTAGCACCACCTGTGGGCCTTCCTCCTCAGTGACCCCACACACACTACTGCTGCTGTTGCTGGTGGTGGTGGTGGTGGTGTCTTAATTACAGGGGAGGGGGGGGACTTTTACTTTGAAACCTGCAGCGTGCACCTCAGCTGCGGTGGGTCACCGGGGTTCGCCGCTAATGATGCCTGGAGCCTTCCTTCCATTAGCTGCACTTCTACATGAGTCAACGCTTTGGAGGTCTTTCAGCAATCACCTGCATACATTAAGATGAATAATGCTGAATTACACATTCAATGCTGCCGGAGGGGTTCTTTTTGTGCTGCCAATAAAAGCAATCACAACTGGATTATTACACCGCAGCGATATTGTACTGTAGTTCATCAACACCGTCGTGAATAGAGTATTGTAATACAACAAACAAAAAGTGGGGCTGACACGAGGCAACACAAGTTGTGATAAGACGCTGGTTTTGCTTCGAGGGACGATGATGAAAGAAATACAAAATCCACTCAGATATGTTATGTCGTCATCAGCACAGTGACTTGCCGCCATCGATCCACTGATGAGCATGGCGAGTGAAGGCCTCACAGCGTCCCACCAGGACCACAGTCCGGCCCCACCAAGACCAGTCTGGTCCCACCAGGACCACATTCCGGTCCCACCAGGACCAGACCCACAAATACACAACAGCTTGAACCTCGTTCCCCTGCATCAGAAGCCCCCTCTGGTCTCCTGCTCCTCTCCTCTACCCTCTCCACCACACCCCTCTCCTGCTCCTCCTCCATGCCCCTCTGCTCTCTCCTCCACTCCTCTCTGCACCTCCTCCTCTCCTCCCACTGTGTACTTAAAGGTAAGGGCGGGGTGTGTGTTTGTCCGCAGGCTCTGTGTGGCCAGCAGACCGGCACTTAACCTCCAAGTGCTCCTGCTGCATAAATGCATGGCATGTCAGTGACACGGTGCGGAGCATGGCCGCCGTGAATAATGCACCGCCTCAATGATTCATCTCCACAGGCCGCCAGCGCTGGCTCTGGTGTCCGGTACGTGTCGCGGCTACGCTGCCGGCTAATTGCTAGCTTAAAACATGCATGCGTAGCCGCGGCTGCGTTAGCATCGGGGCGTGCGGGGAACAGAGGACTCAGAGTGAATCGGGACGTGTTCGCCCCAGGAACAGATCTGGGGGATTGCACTCGGATACTGTGTCTCTCTGGTGATGGGATATGTTATACACACGTGCATACTGGGTATTGGACCTGAACACACATGGATACTCTAACCCTAACCCCGAACACACACAGATGCACATTTAAATTAAAAAAAAAAAACACACACACACACACGTAGACTTCTGAACATTTAGCACGTATATGCTCAGTAAACACAAACATTTATACTCCATTCTGAACACACACGTACATTTATACTCAGTAACCCAAAAACACACACACACACACACACACACACACACACACACACGTGCGCCGACGCTACCAGAACTGAGGCACAAACAAACCCACAGGCAGAGCAATGGTTCTCTCGCCAGTTTACCTTGCAAATGTTGTTTACTGAGAACATATTCTGTTTACAGGGAGCTAATCTGATTGGAGGGTTAATGGCACAACCCTGACATAAGGGCCAATTAAACTCTGCCCTGGTGGCGCAAACGAGCCGGCGAAGAGAGAGATTTAATCCCGCTGGAGCTCTCCGCTGTAACTGCTGCCTGGTGAGCTGGGGATGGCGCACAGAGAGGGGAAATGGGTTTTTACCTGGAAGTCAGTGTTTAGTTCCAACCGTCTCGTAAGGAAAATGATAAGAAAGAGAGAGACGGGGGGGAGGGACGCTTGGAGCGCAATGCAACGTTCAAAGAGGAAACTCTACGAGGGATTGATGTTGGTTCATATCCATCAACATCTCCATCTACTCCAGCACAACGTTCCACCAAAGCAGTACCATTCTGTCGCTTTTAAAGTAAAACAGTGATAAACTCGGCACACACGCCGTTTAAAATCAACACAGCACGACCACCAAGTATCCAATTTAATCATCATCCTTCCCTCTGATTGGACAAGGGACGTCTACTGGGAAGCCCGAGGCTGGAGGAAAGCCACAAGGTCAGTTTGACATTCACCGGCAGTCTGCTTGTTTGGGATCAATAAGTATTGGTTTATTAGTTGGGTGCAACCAGACTCCTCCACCAGCTTACCTCATGCCACCCTAAGGTCAGAGGTCATAGATTCAATTTCTCAGTGCTGCAACAAAACAATCCCATCGGAAGAGCTTCCACAAACCGCCCCGGTGCGAACCGCCAGAGAGAGGCACGGTTTCAACTCACGGCAGGAAAACTGATTCACACTTCACAAGTCCCTGCAGCGATACGGCATCCTGCCGTGAACTGGGTGAATGGGGAGGGAGGGAGAAGGTGAGGCAAGACAGGAAGGGGGGGGGGGGGGGGTATCTACATCCTGTTAAGACACAAACACATTCACACAACAAGTGCCTCCGAAGTCCCACACTTGGGATGCTGTTCCCGTTATAGCCTCGTCCTTTACGCGCGCCCCGCTACCCCTTCTGTTTCCGGGCCCGGCCTAATGGGTGTGAGGGGTCGCCACTACACCAAAGGTGTAGTGGAGCTGCTGCTCCTGCCCTTCAGGGGGTCCCAGGAACAGAGCCGGGGCAGATGCTCGCTCCAGAAGGTAGCAGGGCAAAATAGAAAAATACGTGTCCCACAATACATTTCTATCGTCATTTCGACAATGGCCAGCAAAGTGAAGAGAACAAATATAACGGCGTCTTGGTGATAAAATCCTAGGATCATCCTAGTTTAATTCACAAACAGAGGAAGCCCCCCCCTCCCACCCCCCAAAAGCCGCCCCTCCCCCCTCCGCCTTCCGTCCTGATGGCGCCGCTTCAACTTCCAAGTCAGACTTTGGTTTTTCACGGGCGCATTGGAGAGCATGTGCAATCTTTTAGCGGCTGGGGAACGCTCAGACCAAGGCCTCCTCAGCCGTGCAACAACAAATAAAATAAAAGATATCAGATGTAGATAAAATGTACAATAAAAGGAAGACAAGTTATAAAAGGAGAGCAAATAAATTGCAAACTGCAGGTGCTGTAATGAGGAGAGGAGTAAGCGTAAGAGCAGCGTTTTACCAGCGGGGCTGACTTCCTGACCGCCTGTCCTCTGCTCAGCACACCGTGCACAACGTGCACTCCACTCACACATACATGGCCTCTTCACCGCTGGCCTTTATGCATTCAGTAAAAAAAAATACATTTTGACCTGGCCAGACAGTGACCTTGACCCTGGCGGCGTATGACCTCCCGTCGCTGTGTGGACTCCGCCTCCCCCAACGGGAATCAAACCAGCGGGCTGGGCCGCACTGACTCATCTCACGTAACATGCAAACCCTGAGTGTGTGTGCCGCCCGCCCCTGAATTTGTTTATACACACACACACACACACACACTTTAAAGCAAATGTACTTCTCCTAAATGACTTAGACAACACTGTCAATGGGAACATGTTGTTCATATCGCCCGAGCGTAGAATGCACGGATGTTTGATTTTGCATTATTCATACACACCAGCGATATCACAGGGTTAAGTAGAGGAGAAATGCTGCCAAGCCAGACTCAGTATGCTGAATTCATGGAATTTTCTTTGGCTCTTTGGAATTTTCTCTACCGTCTGCGGAATCCCTGAAGTTCGCCGGCAGAGAGAATGACTGTCTTTAAACGGCTCCATAATCATGGTAGAAAAGATAGCAAAAAAAAAAACAACACAAATGCGTAATTGTGCGTTTGTCTTTGCACTCACAAGATCCACTTGCATATAATAACATACGCGCAAAATACAACAAAATGTAGATTCATATCTGCAGAGGTAGATCCCTAGTGATGGACACATTCCTACAGGCTCTCCGGACCACCTTGTGGGTGGAATTTAAACCACTCCCGGACACCCCATGGCCCGCACCATAACCATGGCAACGGCGCCAAGCGCACACCAACACACAGAACTTACACTCGTGTTCATCAAAATGACTCAAACAAACCATTCGGATAGACAAACCCCCCCCTCTCGCTCTCTCTCTGTAGTGTGTGTGCATACATGCGTGTTCAGTGTTCCATGTGTTTGTGACTCCATGACAGTTTGTGTGTTTGTTTGTGATTACATGTGACATTGTGTTTGTGACTGGGTGTGCGTGTGTGCATGTGAGTGCGACAGTGTGTTGGTGCGTGTGACAGTGCGTGTGTGAGTGTGTGTGTGCATGCATGAGTGTGTGTGTGCAACAGTGTGTTGGTGTGTGTGACAGTGTGCGAGTGTGTGACAATCTGTGTCTCTCGGGATAATCTATGATTGAAAGACTATTTGCATTCTTACTGTAAGCCTATAAATAGCGGGCCGTCCTGTTTAGCATACAGTATGAGAACGGGGGTGAGGCTGTGGGGAGACACAAGACATCTGTGGGGAGACAAGATGAAGAGCAAGACATCAGTCTGCACTGACAAGGGGTGTGCATCTAAAGAAGATACAACTACTACAACTATGAAAGCAAAGAGAACCTTTTTAAGTTCGTGATTTTACACTTCATTTTACTGTCCAGAAAATATAATATTATTCTGGTCCACCACTGAAAATGCTGAAATATTAAAAAACTGAACATGAAATATTGATTCTAGGATCATAAATATGAAGCGTGGAAGAGTGCGAGTGCCAACCCTAAAATATGGATAGCCTTGGTGCGGGCAGACGTTCGGCCTCAGAGAGGACGGTAACGGTGACTGAATGTTCCTGTGTTCGCCCACCCTAACAGGTAGAAGGACACGGTGGTTAACAGATCGGCAACAATCGAGAAAAATAAACGGAACAACCAGAGAGGCGGAGACGGAGAATCAAATGGACTGCATTTATACAGTGCTTTTCTAAGCAGTGGCCAGTGAAAGCGCTTTACAATATTGCCTAACATTCACCCATTCATGCACACCCTAACCTGCGGATTGAACTAGCAACATTCGGGTTACCAGCCAGCCGACCTGCTCTACCTCCTGAGCTGCATGCCGCCCTCGCAATCAAGTGCGAGCAACAGAGGAAAGGGAAAAAAACGAGAGGGAGCAAGTGAAACGAGAGAGAGCAAGAGAGGGATAGAGAGACTATGCTGAAGAGCTAGAAAACGACAGATGATCGATGAATGACATGGTGATCGCCACCTCATCTCTTTGTCCCAGCCCCCCCTCCTGCCGCTGCTCTCCTCATCTCCGGACCCCAGTTGAGGTCGATCTGATCCGACCCCCCTAGACAGTCTCAGACCCTCCTCGCTGTCTATGGGGTCCATCCAGAGGTCTCCATAGCAACCGCTTCAATGTCCCTGTTCACAGCACGAGTAATCAAGAGAAGGAGATGGGGAGCAGGCTCTCTCTCCGTGTGTGTGTGTGTGTGCGTGCGTGCGTGCGTGCTGAATAATACTAGAGGCTAAATGTTCTTTGGAAACATGGCAGTTTAACATCACAGCCACACACACCAGGGTAGACAATGTGTTTCAGAGCAGCGTTATCGACGGCCTGCTCTTTTCTCTTTTTTTCTTCATCAATCACTGCCCTAAGCCTGATTAGTCGGGAGTCAAATAAGGAATTAAATATTTGATTGGCTTGATGGCTAATGGGACGGAATTAGCATAACAATAGATGTTACTTTACATCTGGAATTAAACCTAGCTGTGGTAACTACGCCGTTTAACCTTGGTAACCAAGCCCTTTAACGGTGGAGGCTATGCCATTTAGCCACGGTGGCTATGCTAATTAACCGTACTTAGCCATTTATTGGTAGCATTACCACATGCTACGACTCGGTACCAAAGAGCGATGCTCAACGCATGACGAACACAGCTTTAATTAGGCAAGTGGAAGCCCGTCATAATATGCAAATAAAAGTGATCTCATAAAACAAACGGCTGGGGATTCAGTTCCTAGCCCGACGGGTCTTGCTAAGGCTTGCACCCTCCTCCGCGTTCCACCTGCAGCCTGGCTCTGATCTGGGCTTGAGCGCAGACGACCGAGGATATGAAAGTGTGTCAGACAAGGGGAAGGCCTGAGCACATCAAGGGCAGGTGAATCTGAACACGTGGGTCCGGCTGGAAGAGAACATTTAAAACAGCCCCCCTGCCCCAAACCCCAGCGCCCCACCCCCTCCAGCGGGTTCCACTGGCCGCGCGCTTTGAACTCCAAATTAAGATAACGACCAACGGCGTGGCAATTAACACAAGCGACTCCGTGGGGAAAAAAGGAGGAGGAAGGAGGAGAGGACGGAGAGGAAGAGGAGAAAGTCGGTCGAGCGGTAAAACTTTGAGGGAGAAAGAAAATTGGAAGCACCGAAAAAGAGAAATAAAACTAAAATAGTTCGGGAGACGGATGGGGTCGGTGAAGGTCAATGCCGGCGGTTAATACAGAAAGAGGAGCCGCTAGGAATCATGGGAGAAGAAGTGGGCGCGTGGCGAAGCCTTATTACTAAAGTCAATGAGTGGCAGTGGGGCGATAACAGGGCGAGACTGCGAGACGAGGAGGAGAACCACAGCGGCACGCAGCTGAGCCTACACAATGCACCATGATCAATCTCACCCTCACTGTCTGGACGGTAGCGCGGGGGGGGAATCAGACCCACCACATCTGACCTGACGAGGCAGAATCATCCTGCTAAAGACATTGTACTTCCTTATTGGAATTTAGTTTAGGCATAGGCATATACATTTACATATCGTTCATGCCTTATAGCATAATTGCTTAAATCATATTTAAAGGTTCATCTTGTATTTTGTCAAAAATGCCGACTTAGGTCGATAGTGATTATGGAATGCAAAAGGCTCTGATTGGCTTAGGATATAGCCAATGAGGGATGGGCAGTTAGGTTGGATCAGTTAGTTTGGATATCACAATTTGGCCTAAATATGACTTTTATGATATTTATTTTATGGCAATTATGATATGAGGCTAACGATATGATATATGATATATAGCCTGATAACAATAGAGAAAGACTGGCATGGACAGGATGATGGATGGACAGATAGATGGGAGGGATGCTGGGATGGATGGGGTGGGGAAACAAATGGGGGGGGTTGGTAAAACAGTGTTAGGCAGAGTGACAGATCGAATTTACAGCTACATCCTGTAAATTAGATCTGTCACTCCTAAATACTTCTTTCTAAGCGCACCCCCACTTCCCTTAGTGATTTACATCCTGTGAATGATTTACATAAAGAAAATCATTCACAAGTTGCAGCACACATCACTACGGCGCTTCTACCGAGAGAGAAGAGAAACCTGCCAAAATAACTTTGACTGTCCAAGTTCCGGAACATTGTCTCAGTAAAGTCATTATCCGGGTGTGAGCAAGAAGAGCTCTCTCTCTCTCCTCAAGGCCCTCCGCTTCAAGCTAGACCCAACACTGCCATTACAGGAGAGGGCAGCCTCGTCCTAACCCTGTTGGATAAAGTCTCTATCTGTAGAATCTGGGTAGGAGATCTATATCGGATCAGGTTGAGGGATGTTGACAGAGGCTTCCTGGGGTCGGCCGCTGCAGCTAGGCTCCAGTCACCTTCAAGGGCGGCTGGGCGAACCTCCAGACAGAATCAAGAACCCGTGTCGGGGATCTGTCGAGGAGAGGGCTATTTTAGAAAGCCTGCACCATCGCTCAACCTGCCTGGGCTGGGAAGGGACGCGTGACACAGTGAGCGCTAAGTCACTGAAGCGCCAGGAGCTCACAGAGCGAGAAAATGGCTGCTTATGATCCTCTTTCTTCCCAGACAAGACGGGACTATTTGAAACACGCGATTTAGAGTGGGCCACTAGCAGCGACCGCTTGACGAGATTGTCGTGCTCTATAATCACAATGCGGAGGAACATTTTGAGTATCATTCACAAAACTTTCCACTGGCTTCAGCCCTCTTTTGTCAAACGCACTCAGAGAGCCCCGGTGACAAGCCAACAATAACCTTCTCCCTGAGCCTAGCTAGCCTTACTCTGCCTTCCTCTCCAGTCTCCACAGCTACAGCTCTAGAACCAATGCTCGTCTCCACTCTCCAAAGCTCTAGAATCAACACTGATGGACATTCTCGGATCGAGTTCATCAATACGACTCATAATAAAAGTTGTCATCTCAAAGATGAAAACGGTCTGAGCGTCGTAGCGGCGCAGTCACGCAAGCGTTCGCACAGCTGCACTTCAAGGAGCACATCTGGAGTCATGTGAGGTACATCTGGATCCCAGGAGCCTCTAGCGTTCTGCCTGGGCACGGTGGAGTCGGCTGAGCTTCCCTCCCCAGGGGCCACGGAAACCACCGTTCTTGGCAGCCACTCGGGTGAGGCAACAATGCTGACTTGGGGCATGAGGCAAGGCAGGAATTTCAACATGAATTCAAGTTGAAGAAAAAACAGTTGACACCGGAGTAGCAGCAGAGCACCCCCCCCCACCACGCAGGCTCCCAGCAATGATTGATTCAAGACATGACTATGGAGGAGATATTGGCAGCGATCCCGACTCTAGGCTCTGCTGTTTCTGTCTGGCAGTGTAGATTCTTTTTACGGCCCAGAGACTGCCAGGCAGAAGTCCTGTGTGGGCCGTTGTTCGTCAGCCTCCCTGCAGACACATGCTACTAATTTAATAATTAATAACCATTAGGATAACTCATGCATCATCCGATGCTCTGGAAGCCTCACCCCCCCCCCCCCCCCCCCCCCCCAGAGAGCCCTTATGGTTGAGCTAGACGGCCCACACCACTTGAATTTTGAATTTATGCATTATAATTCAACATCATAACGTATCCCCAATGCTAAGGCTGGTGTGATTGAGGATAAATGTACAGCTATATCGTCGCCAAAATATTCTTCAAACATGCATTCATTCAAAGGAGCATGGCAGCGATATCACAGGGAGCTCTTGGTTTTTTTAATGCTGGATCTCAAGATAAAAGGGAAAAGCAAACTTTATGATTTATTGGAGATCTCCATTGATTGATAATTTTACCATGTTCACAGCGGCCTTCATGGGATGGGTTCTGAAAAGAGATGTTTGCCGGCTGGTTGGTTGGGGGAGCCCTGATTGGACTCAAAACTTTAGTTACGTTTCTTTTCTGGAAATCTGGAAACATCTTGTGAACAGTCGGCCCATCTGTTTGTCTGGCTCCTGTTTCACAGGAAACCCAAAGTATCTCTGTTCCACTGAGCAGGAGTTTCACTGCTGACCATTTCCTCCACTAAACTTCCTTCTTCAACGGTCTAAACTTCCAGCATTGCATCTTTGAACACTGCAGTGATGTCATTACATCGTTAAGCGCTGCAGTGACGTCATTACATCGTTAAGTGCTGCAGTGACGTCATCACATCGTGAAGTGCTGCAGTGACGTCCTCACATGGTTAAATGCTGCGTTGATGTCATTCAATCGTGAAGCACTGCGGTGATGTCATCACATCGTTAAGCACTGCAGTGATGTCATTAGACACTGTGGTGATGTCATTACATCGTCAACGGCTGCAGTGACGTCATTACATCGTTAAGCACTGCGGGGACGTCATTACTTTGAATAATCGCGCTTCGTTAAGCGTTCCTTCAACATTATTCCTGTACTATTTTACCATTGCCGTTGAAACAAAAGCGAAACCCTTTTGCCTCCCGCTCACAGGCTCCCTGAAGGCGTCTCTGCGGTGTGTGCAGAGTGCATCTCTTTGTTCATTTCATCCTCCATTTCCCCGGCAGAAGGCGAGGGACTCGGGCGCTCCCAGTAAACCCGTATCAGTTCCACTCCGAGGCAGGTCATTGGCTCTTTAACGACGTCGCCGGCCGCTCACCGTGACAGAGAGGCGGAGCTCGCCCGGAGCCAGCCGAGCGTTTTAGCGCTTTTTAAACATGATGCATGCGCGCTGGACGGCTCCCCCATGCTTTGGTAAACCTCATTATGGGACGGAGGATGCGGCGCTGGGCTGCATGGTGGGACCGCTGCAGCGCTCTAAACGGGCCTGCTGGTGAGAGACCCCACCACCCCCACCCCCACCACCACCACCGCAGAGCAGAGCAGTGTGGACGCCGCAGCTTTGATCTCACAAATTGGAGTGTGGGTGGGGGTGTGCATGGCAGACAAACACACACACACACACACACACACACTGCACACAGACACGCAGCGCACACATGTACAAACACACACACACAACGTGTACACACAGACATATCGTGCGCACACAAACGCATCATGCGCGCACACAACGTGTACACACATATACACATACACACCCACCCACACTCACACGACGTGGAGAGATCACCAGAATTACCATGTAGCACTAATGCAGTCAGGGCTCTGTGAGAACTGGAGATAAAATATTAATTCTCTCAACTTCCCTCCCCGGTGTTGCCTTGCTGTTTTAATGTGAGGGGCCCAGCATCAAAACCCTTCTTCTGTGAGTGACATCCCACTAATGCACATCATTAAAATGTTTTCGCCGCCGCCACCAAGTTCAGAGCCGTGCACTCTGCGTTTCATCCTGGAAGGGATGTTTCCCCAGTAGAAAGTTCCACTTTATTACAGCACCTGCCTTCACGAACAGAACATTTGTATTGATTAAGCCGTTGATGAAATATTTATAAAATGTAAAGCTGAACGTACAAAAAAGAAATAAATAAATATCAGCTTCTGGACTGGCTTCTTCATCAGACTAAAACTCACAAAAGACAACGTCAATACTTCAACACCTCACCCCCTCAATGCTAATCAGACCGCCGCTTCACGTGAAGGCTGCCAGAAAGACCATGACCGGAACCGGAGCCCTGTAGTGGACCAGAGCCCTGTAGTGGACCAGAGCCCTGTAGTGGACCAGAGCCCTGTAGTGGATCAGAGCCCTGTAGTGGATCGGAGCCCTGTAGTGGATCGGAGCCCTGTAGTGGACCGGAGCCCTGTAGTGGATCAGAGCCCTGTAGTGGATCGAAGCGGATCGGAGCCCTGCGGTGGATCAGAGACCTGTAACAGACCGGAGCCCCGTACTGTAGCGGACCGGGGCCCCGTACTGGATCGGAGCCCTGTAGCGGACCGGAGCCCCATGCTGGATCGGAGCCCCGTAGCGGACCGGGGCCCCGTACTGGATCGGAGCCCCGTAGCGGACCGGGGCCCCGTACTGGATTGGAGCCCCGTAGCGGACCGGAGCCCCGTGCTGGATCAAAGCCCTGTAGCGGACCGGAGCCCCGTACTGGATCGGAGCCCTGTAGCGGACCGGAGCCCCGTACTGGATTGGAGCCCTGTAGCGGACCGGAGCCCTGTACTGGATCGGAGCCCTGTAGCGGACCGGAGCCCCGTACTGGATCGGAGCCCCGTACTGGATCGGAGCCCTGTAGCGGACCGGAGCCCCGTCCTGGATCGGAGCCCCGTCCTGGATCGGAGGCTGTAGCAGACCGGAGCCCCGTACTGGATGGGAGGCTGTAGCGGACCAGAGCGATGTAGTGGATCAGAGTCCTGTACTGGATCGGAGCCTGGCTGTGATAAAGTGGTCTCCATACCGCCCTATAAAAGAACCCTTCAATGGCCGCCATGAATCAAAGCGAACCACCGTGGAACCAGGGGTGCTTCCCCCTCCAAAGCTGGCTTGATGGGGGAATTAGTTCCCAAATTAGTCTTTAACGGACTAATGAGCTTAGAGAGTAAACATGTCGGCCGACATCAAACCGAGACCCGTCACGTCGTACACCACGAGAATGCTGGCGGCTTCCAGGCAGGGGATGGAAGATCGTCACCGCAGCAATGGCCGTCTGGCCTGCCGATACGGCAGGAGGACACAAGAAGGGACGACTCTCACATCAGACAGTCTGCCGCGGCGGTGAGGGCCTGATGACAGCCGGAGTTGTGGGTTATACAGAGAGCCGGGGAGCCCTGCCAGCTCCGAAAAACGGTCTGTTCTCGACTAGTTCTGTCTGTGTGTAACATCAAGGCTCCGCCGCCATCCCTCCCTCCCTCCCAGGCCTCCGTCGACCGTGGATAATGTGAGGATTTACCACTCAACACAATCTCAGAGCCACAAAGAAACCATTTCACTGCATTAATGCAGCCTTTCTACAAGGGAACCATTTCACTGCGTTAAAAGGACCATTTCTACATGGAAACTAGTTCACTGCATTAATGCACTGACTTCTACAAATACGTTTCCTGAATTAAACCTTCTCACTTCCAATGAACCAGTTCCCAGCATTAAACCAGCTTACAACTAATTAACCAGTTCCCTGGATAAAACCTGCTTACTACTAATTAACCAGTTTCTTGAATTTAACCTGCTTACAACTTATTAATCAGTTCACTGCATTAAACCGGTCAACTGCTAATTAACCAGTTCTCTGCATAAAACCTACTTGCTACTAATTAACCAGTTCCCTGCATTAAACCTGCTTACTGCAAATAAATCCTAAACTACAGCCATCATGGACAAGCCCACTTTAATCCATGGTGTTGAAGCTGTAAGCCTTCCCTCAATACTCCTCCATTTAATAACGCTAAAACGAATAAGTTATACCACTAATTATAGCCGTTAAAGGGTCTTTGATGACAGCACAGCCTGCCGTAGTGATCTGGGAGTGGGTCCAGGAACAGGGTTATTATGGGAACAGGAAGCCAGAGTGACAGAAGTGGCAGAAGCCACCGCCGCGGGCGCAGGAAGGTCCGCTCCACAGCTCACCTGCTCCGTCCACGCTCAGGTTTGCCGTTGTCATGGTACCTCGACCGATTTCACTCCATTTCCTCCCTCCATCTGGGCTACCTTGGAAACCCAGCTTTCTGGAACAGGTCCCTGGTTGTTGCGTTAAGGCGTAGCCGCTAGCAGGATTAGCTTGCTGAAAGCTAGCCCTACATACGGGCGGTGACTCACGCTGCATCTCTAAAGGAGTAAACAACGCTGCGCTATGAATAAAGGATTAAGAATGTTGTTCCGCAGGCGATTAAATAAAAAAAAGGTACAAATAAAAACTAAAAACACAGAAAAGTGTAAAGAAGGTTAGTCCAAGATTTTGAAACGATCACCATTCATTGTTGAGATTTTAGCACTTCAATAGTGGACATCTAAAAATGTACCTAACAGAGTGTGTGTGTGTGTGTGTGTGTAGGTCTCTACATGTGTGTACGTCTCTACGTGTGTGTGTGAGTGTGTGTGTGTGTGTGTCTCCCTTTCTCTCTCTACGTGTGTCAGTCATTAAGCGTGGAGGCCACGTTGGTCTCTCGGTGGTGATCCGTTGGTCAGTCATATTCCAGATAATCACCATAGTGACACACCCACAAACTTTAGCGCCGATCGTTAGCGAGCTGCGGTGCGCCGCGGGTTGATGCTACGGCTAGCTTCGGATTCAAAAGGCCTCCGAGCCTCCAAGCCACTACAACAACGCCTCGTAAACATCTCCAGGAATGTTATTCTTGCTTAAGGCTCATACACTCGAACAAAGCTACCAACATGGGTGTTCGGAACCGGCCGATAATACTAATAATTGTTTGGCTAATTGCAAACGAAAAGAACACAATGTACCGTGTTCTCATGACCGAATGGGCAACAATGCTGCCTTGTGTGTGTGTGTGATTAACGCTGGGTTAAATTGGCACAGTGTTTACAAATCAGGAATGATTCCCTATTAAAATAGTAATAGGTGCTGCTTGGAAGCTGGATGATAATTGAGTCATAAAGGATGATAAGCAGGAAAGATGGCTTGAACGCGCGCAAGTAAGAAAGAGAGAGACAGACATTGACAGAGAGACAGAGAGAGAGAGAGATCAAGACAGAGAGACAGAGGGAGTGGGAGAGAGAAAGACAGATACAGAGAGATAAAGACAGAGAGATAAAGACAGAGAGAGAGAGAGAGAGAGAGAGAGAGAGAGAGAGAGAGAGAGAGAGAGAGAGAGAGAGAGAGAGAGAGAGAGAGAGAGAGAGAGAGAGAGAGAGAGAGAGAAAAAAAGAGACAGGGGAGGAAGGTAGAGAGAGAGAGACCGAGAAGGAGGGAGAGAGAGAAAGAGGGAGGGAGGGAAAGGGACATCTGCACCAAGAGAGAGACAATAAGCAGTGTGAATTCAATAACTCATTCGAGGTAACCAGTAACACTAACCAGAGCCAAGAGTGATGTTGTGAACTCGCCTGAGCGCAATGCTGCATTAATTAGCGGTTCATAATAAAAGCAAACTCTGCTTTGTGCTATGCTACGGCTCTCCCTCTATGGCCAGTCAATGGGGGCCCGGATAATATCCTTACACTACAGGCACCTGTAGTACCATCAAGTGGACCCAGTCAAGCATCTGGAGGGAAACGTCACGTCTGCTACTTGGCATCAGCAGCCGTGGAACTAGAACCTTTTGGTTCCACTTCCGGGTCACCAGATGGCTGATGCATCATGGGAAAGGAGCCAGCAAGTAGAGGAGGAGGAGGACTGTTGGCAGCAAAAGGAAAATGCTATCGCGGCTGTCTTAAAAAGTGTGTGTGTACGTGTGTATGAGAAAGTGAGACACAGAAAATGACAGATAGGGTGAGAGAAAGGGTGAGAGAAATGGACAGAAAAAAAGCGAGAGAACGAGACAGACTGAAAAAGAAAGAAAGAAAGAGACAGAAATTGAGAGACAGAAGGAAAGAGACGGAAATAAAGGAGAGAGAGAGACAGAAAGAGGCAGAGACAGACAGAGAGACAAAGAAAGAAAGAGACAGAAAGTGGGAGACAGAGCGAGAGAGAGAGAGACAGAGAGCGAGCGAGAGCGAGAGAGCACTTGGCCTGATGCCAGGTTCCTCGGAGCACCAATGTAAAGAAAACGCCTGTGTGCGTATGGTGAGCATGGGGGAAATTGGATTTCCTGCCGTGAACGCGGCGTCCATTGTGCTAGCGGAGGACAGCAGCACCAGCAGCAGTTGTGCCGGCTTGGTCCCCTGCAGACAGCTCAACTCTTCCCCGGGTGAGTCACAGCTCCGTGCTGATAAGCTACTTACAGAGGAGCAGCATAAATTAGAGCATTTCAACGCACAACCCCTTTGGTTTCTGCTACCGTCTCTAAAAATATCTGCTCAAACAAATAAACTGAGATGAGATGAAATGTCTGGTTGGCGTCACCTCGGCGTGTTTAATTAAACCACAGTGGGTTCTGTTTGGCTGCCACCGTCTCCACTGAAGTCTATTAGGAGGAAAGAATTACGCACTAACGACGGCATCGAAACAAGGAACGTCTGCCAACAGTGGAATACAGAAATAAAGTCTATTCGTAGGGTGAACTCATGAACTACCGTTTATTATTAATCTCAACTACTGTGCTAGTCGAGGACTTGTTAGGCAGGCTAAGCTGCAGAAATCAGGGATTGAACCGCCAACCTTGTGGCCGGTACTCCCAAACACCCTAACCACTGGACTATCATGGTCCCAGTTATCTGCCATCTCTCCTCCAGTGTATACTCCAGGCACATGCACACAGCCAACACCGTTTGCGGTGCACTGATGTGCTCGACGAGATAAGAGTGAGCAACTCTGCAGAGAGGCAGTGCAGCAGAGCGACTCCACCGCCACCACAGCAGCAACTCGGGAAACTGTTTCAACTCTGTCCTTCTTTAGTCAGCGTGTCACCCTTGTCTTTTTTATCTCCGGCATAGCATGAGGCCCTTGGGAGGTGGAAGAGGAGGAGAGTGGAGTTTGTGAAGGACGGCCGGAGGGAGGTCTGTGGGGGCCGGGGCCCGCTGGCTGGCTGCAGCGAGGGCAGCTGGCTGCAGTCGCAGTGTGGCCCGCTACTGGGGAGCAGGAGGGACAGGAGGACACCTGGGTGTCGAGATTAGACCCAACGCTCTCCAACCGAAGCCTGGGGGAGCGGCAGCAGACAGCTGCAGAGGAAATCACCTGGCGCCCGCTGGGGGAAAGCAGGAACGGCCAAACATACAGCAGCAGCAGCAGCACCAGGGAAACGTAGAGGAGAGTGTGTGACTGAGACTGGGACTACTGAGAGGTCGTGGGTTCGATCCCCCATGTTCCAACCCACTGCCCGTAGGCCTCCTTGAGCAAGACACCCCGACAACAACCCCTACCTGCTCCTTCTTGATCAGGATTGAATGTAGGTTGCTTTGGAGAGAGTTGATGACTTCATGACACAAATAGAATAGTAACAACAAAACCTCACTGGTTCTTGGACAGTGGAACTCATGGGCACCGATGTACGTAGGGGTCTGTTGTATTTACAGTTATCGCCTCCTGGGAGATTGAAACCACACAGACTTCCGGACCTTTCCTAAACCAGCTGATACTCAACCCATACCCTCAACCCCCCCAGACGTTGTTTAACATTCCCAAATATCTGATGCCATGAAATGGACAAAAAACAGCCTCGACCCCGTGAATTATAGATTAAATCCTCTGCAAGTATTACACTATTAATATCACCTCCTGTCTCCCCTGCCGTCATTAAAGCCCAACCCGTCAGGAGGGCGTCCCCCGAGGGGAGAGAGAGGGACGGGGGTGTCGGGCCGACCGAGAACCGGATGCTCTTCGGAGAGATAGGTGAGTCACCACGCTAATGTCATTTTATGTTCCCTGGACTTTATCTTCATGGAGTTAATTAAACTCATCAGCCGCGATAAGAGGGGTCCACGCATTGATCCATGTGCAAAAACACCTGGGGGATAATGACCTCGGCGGCTATCAAAACACAACAAGACCCATTCATGTCATCCAACTTTCAATGCGTTGTTGTGCTTTAATTGCTTTCTGTGTGGGAGACGGTGGCAGACGACTCTGCCGTTCCCCAGTGGGTGGTGGAGAAATACGATAATATGAAGTTATTGCCCGGGTTCAACTCTGTAGTCAGAAATCTGTCAGTCCTGGTAAATTGACACCTGGTACACGACTGGAGGAATTTCTTGCATTAAATTATGTTCTTTAGTGCGGGGGGTTCAACATGTGCAAAGTACCAGTGAGTACTCACTATTTAGTTAAGTCCTCCACTCAGAACACGCCTTCATCCAGAGAGACTAGCCCAGAGTTTCTACTTTTACACAAGTCAATAAACGAAGGAGAGTTTTATCACTTATCGTAATGCATCGTGCATCGGTACACTGTGAATCCCCCCCCTAATGCCTAAGGGTAGACCGAAGACATGGGGCCAATCATGCCTAGTTTTTTTCGAGCTGAGAGTCTAGAACACGAGAGACCGCCCTCACCTACACCTTCCTGCCATTATGAACAGCAGGTCTCTCGCTCCCGTGGAACTCTGAGTCCACACACTCCCAATCAGCTGCCATGAATCAAGGCTGCAGTCTTTCAAAGCTTTCGACATTTCAAGCACACTCCCTGGCCTGCTCGAGTGCTCTTCGCAGTGTGCAACCGAATGAATATGCACACACACACACACACACACACACACACACACACACACACACACACACACACACACACACACACACACACACACACACACACACACACACACACACACACACACACACACGTTAAGTGGCAGGGAGTGTTTACATGGTTAGACGTCAGACCACGCTATTAGCGCAGAATAAATTGCCGGGGACATAAAAATACCTCCAAAGAACATGCCTTTTAAAAAATGAAATAGTGTACTCCATTCAATGCAAGCTGATTCCAACACGATCAGATTTCACATTCAGCGCACCTATACACTGATTAAACAGGAGCACGTAGGACGGTTCGGGTCAGAGTAACTAATTGCCTAGGTATGCTAATTGTCTAAATACCACTAATACAATCTAAGTGATTGCGTGGGGTGGGGCATGTCAGAGGAGGTGAAGGGCGAGCGGCGGAGCGGCGCGCTCTGACACGCCCCCACATATTATACAGCGGGTGTGCAGTCCCAGTGGCTCCCTTTGTTATAGCTGCACCTCCTTCGCACCACCTCCTCCTCCCCATCACCTCCCCCCCACCCCCTCTTCTCTGCTAGCCTGCGCCGGGCTCCACTCCAGAGGGTCCCAGTGGATCAGAGGCGGGGGTGGGGGGGGGACCGAAGAACCGGAGAAAAGGAGACCAGGTGAACGCAAACACCAAATTAATTCCCCTTGTGCTGAACAGTGCGCACAACACACACGTGCAGACACACACACACACACACAAACACACTTAATGACCTTTAATCAGGACAGGTTCCTGCCTGCCTCAACCTTGATGATACACGCTGCGGAGAAAGGCGAGGAGAAGGGGTAGGGAAGGTGGTGGTGGGAGGGGGTAAAGGAGAGGTGGCAGAGAGGGGAGGGAGTGGAGAAGGAGGAGGAGGTGGACAGGGGCAGGGAGGGGAGGGGAGGAGGTGGAGCAGAGGCACAGGGAGGGGCGGTTGAGGAGGAGGAAGAGGTAAAGAGGGGGAGGAAGAGGGGAGGAGGTGGAAGGGCATGCAAGTTCAGCTATGGAGAAAAACAACTATCAAATTGGTCCAATCCCCTCCTAACACAAACAACCGTAACAGCCCCAGAACCTGTAGTGGCTCCATCTTAGGGACCAGACTAGAGTATGGGAGAAGGAGACAGAGAGGTCAACTGGTGGACGGCTTCATCTCCACCTGGAAGCCGTCCAGCGCCAGCCAGGGGAGAACATTCAGATGTTCAATAGAGCAGAGCAGCTGAGCAAGGATTCAATGGGAGTTTCTCCGGATCGCCCGCTGCTTGTTTTCCGCTCTACTTATCTACACGTCGATACGGACAACGTCTCAAGGAGGAGATCCAGCATTAGGAAAAGAGGAGAAAATGCAGACGCATTCAATCCCACCACCGCGTCGAATAACACCGAGCAGGGCGGAGGGGTTGGACGCAGCGCTCTGTGTGCAGGCGGAGGGGCTGCAGGTCTCAACAAGTGGTTTGGAACACACCCGCACAAATACCCTCACACACACCCATTCGAATAACCTCACACACACACACACACACACCCTGCAGCACCTTTTAATAGATGCCCTGTGACTTTGTGCGCGTGCACACGAGAGAGAGAGAGAGAGAGAGAGAGAGAGAGAGAGAGAGAGAGGAGAGAGAGAGAGAGAGAGAGAGAGAGAGAGAGAGAGAGAGAGAGAGAGAGAGAGAGAGAGAGAGAGAGAGAGAGAGAGAGAGAGAGAGAAACAGAGGGTGTAACAAATCACAAGGACTTCAGATTTTGCAAAGTCGACGAAGTTGAAATGGGAAAGGTGTAGCCGGCCTGCACAGAGGCCTTTAATACAGCCATTACTTATGATTAGGAGTACAAGAAGGAGAGGGGGGGGGCACGGGACAGAGGGGAGAAACCGGGAGGAGGCATTCCCATGGGGGAGGACAGGAATGGCCTAATTGATGCCTCTGAGGCCTGGAGGACATGGGCCTGTCCTCAGAAGATTGGTGGAGGGGGAGATGGGAGGTAGATAGGGAGAGGACATAGGTGGTTGGGAGGGGGGATTGGGTGAGGATAGAGTGGGGAGGACATAGCTGATGGGGGAGATGGGGGAGGAAACAGGTGGTGGAGGAGATGGGAGACTAGATAGGGAGAGGACATAGATGGTTGGGGGGGGGGTGAGGACAGAGTGGGGAGGAAATAGCTGGTGGGAGAGATAGGTATGGGAGATTGGGGATGTGAAAATAAAAAGGGAAGGAGATGAGGGTGAGGAGATGAGATGGGCGGGAAATAAAAGGGGGGGGTGGAGGAAATAGAAAGGGGAAGAAGGTATGGGTGAGAGGATGGGGAGGGAGATCAATTGAAGAGATGGGGGCGAGGGAAACATAGGTCGGGGAGAAGGGTGCTGCTTAGAAAAAAATGTGTATCCCCACCCTGGCCCCCCATCGTGTGGTCGATCACAGCAGACGACAACAGAACTAAAAAGTACTCAAGTACACCCTTCAGCGACCCGGTTTACTGTCTCAGGGGTGCGACTACAGCAGCAGCAGCCAGCTGGCCTCTGGCTACAGCCCTCCACCAGGTACAGAGGTATATAATGAGTCTATCCCTACTACCTCAACAAGCGCATCCTTAGCCCAACAGGCAGGGCCGGGCCCGCGGGCGCCATCTGCTCCTCCTCTGCCTCGCTGCTGATAAACTAACAGCCGTCTCTGCGGGGGGGGGGGGGGGGGGGGGGGGGGGACTCCAGCAGCCCACCTGCTGAAGAAGGCGGCGCCCAAACCCCTCGGCTCGGTCCGAGGACTGCTAATTTGAGGCTTTAAAACAACAACACGGCCGTTTGGATGTACATGAGGAGAAGTATGGCGACCGATTAAGGCGATAATGGGTTGATATAGCGTAGAGAAGACACCAGGTTTCAAACCAGCGATTGGCAAAGCTTTGTTAATCGGATCTCTCTTTGGGTTTGTGTACACCCATGATGGAGATATTCCATTATTTATGTGACTTCATATGCTAAACTACCGGCAATACGGTGATACCATAGTAAACCCTGCCGCTCCGTATTCGACAGCTCCTCGCATGACGACGACCATCTTTATGGCGTCTTTCTTTACAGGCTTTAGAAACGCTGCCACAGATAACCACGAGGATGTCGCGTGCTGCGACACGATATGAGAAAACATAAAAACAGAGAACTTGTCATTATACGAGAGATTAACTCCCAGCCTGAAGATTGTCCTAAAAGTGACAACATCCAGCCAGTAAATGTCAGGCAGCGTTGTAAATCCTGCTCCATGTTCCAGTCCGGAGGAGGTTCAAAGCTCCCCTGTTCCCCTCTCTCTCTCTCAGCTCTCCCTGGAACAACATCCCGCCGGGCAGCCTGGTGCTACGAGGCCTCCGTGGTAGATCAGATATTAACCTGATAATCAACGGCTGATAATCAACACTTGGCAGGAACCGGCCATTAAGAATGAAAGCAGAGGGTCAAGGGTTACAGCCTCGTGCATGTGAGCTGAATCGTCTGTAAAAGTGTACAGAGTTCAAGCTTTACAATACAATAACTGCAACAGATTCAAAAGCGTGTGGTGATTGACACTGCCAGCAGCCACTTGTTGAATAAAAGTCTGCATTGAATCTTAATTTCATGATGTTTGCCGGATGATTTGCGTTTCACACACGCACCGTGCGCCTGCACACAGATCGTAAATAGACACAGGTTTTTGCAGAGGATAAGTTCCTATTTCACATGCTTAACCTGCTACAATGCTTGGGACTTATCAGCGTTCACCTGTTAGTCTCCTGGTTGCCTCACCTCAGGCCAGCCTCTGCATTTACTGTTACAAGAGACAGGTCAAGCACTTCAACTTGTGAAGAGTCCAGCTTAAAAGGCTCAGCCCCACCACACACACACATACAAAGACCTCTCCCCCGTGGCCTGACTCTTAATTATGAGTGGTTATCGCAGCCATCAGTAAAAGGAGGAACCAGGACATCGCACTGGCTCACTGCTAATTGGCTGCTGGGTTTCAGATGGGGCCGGGACTCGCGTGTCTTCAGGGCTTGTGTCCGGAACCCTGTGACCACTCAAAACTCGATCCAGCATAAAGATGCAGAGAGACGGCTGTCAGAACCCCATCCCTTTAAATATATATATACACACACACACACACACACACACACACACACACACACACACACACACACACACACACACACACACACACACACACACACACACACACACACACACACACACACACACACACACACACACACACACACTTTCTGTTTCAGTCCGTCAGACTTCATCGTTAAAGATTATGGGCACACAATCTCAGATGTTGTCAGAAAAGTGTTGGTTCAAGGCTGTTTCAAAATGTGTAGGAGATTAAATATTTAACCTGAATTCAATCATGTAAATTAGCACAAACCATAACGTCCATATTTTCCTGCTTTGCACGGCACACCCCATAGGCTATGTGATTAACTAACCATAATAAAGAGTAGGCCTACAAGTCACATGATGTGAAGGACCTATTTCTGCCCAATTAAATTGTAATCTAATTCCATTCTTGGTGGATTTCATTAAAAAATCCCATTTACAATGAACTACGAACACACAGTCTATCTGTTGGCTACAAGAAAACGGAAAATAATGAATTACACCACCTCAAGGGCAATTCTCCCGAAGAAATATAGAATTACCTCCATACAACATTTCTTATTAAAAGTTTCAACCTAAGAGTATCGTTTGAAGTTCAAGACGGTTGGTCAGGGCTGCACCAGACAATGACGGACGCTTATAAAACAGACTACAGTATGAAACGGTGAAGCGGTTCTTTAAAGGGAGATTCTTAAGTCGTGGCTGCAGGCAGGTGTTGGCGGGGCTCACTACCCAAGTGCCTCAGAGCAAGAGGAGTTGTCACCCGACCTGAATGGAGTTGACTCAAATCTTTTCATCTGTAAAACAACATATTTGACTTATGTAAATGCACACGCAACACGTCGCCCCCAGCCAAGTAAAAGCCCAACGTTGTGGAACAGGTCTCACGTTCCGCCCCCAGCCCAGCCCAGCTGTCAGTCAACCTGCATCGCTTTGTCCAGGAGGAACAAAACACAGGCCAGCTTCATAAAGATTAACACCCAAGGAGGACTTCAGGACTCGGGATGACTAAAGGATTCCACAGTTGAGACGGATCGTTTCTTAATGTTGTATATTTTAATAATTGAGTGCAAAACGCCGACGGGCATCGAACGCTTCCAACCCAATAATCATAAATTAAACCGGAGACAACCCCACCTCACATATCACAGCGGGGCGCATAAACTGATGCATCATATTTACACCTTACAAGACGGGTTGATTATCTATTTGGGGCCGTGGACTGCTCTTAACTGAGCGGATTTTGACCGGTACATACATATGTGAACTATGTTCTGGCACACAGAGTTAAACACGAAGCAGTCCTATGATGTATTGTTCAGGTTAACCGACACTCGGTTACATGGCATGGGACGAAACACATCGGGACGTCGATTCGCATAGGGTCACCGTTTCCAGAGACCACACTGTTCCGCAGAAGGAAAATCAATTAGGGTCTATTAGTTAATGAAGCTGTGGGATGCACCACTGATCGACTGATCAGATCAAAGTATCGATCACACACAGGCAGAGAGTTGCGGCTGGTGCTCTACGTGCCATCACACACACACACACACACACACACACACACACACACACACACACACACCACAGCCGACCCATCTGGTTCAGACCAGACCCCTGAATCAGACCCGACCCCTGAATCGGACACAACAACAATAACACAAAGGCTGGGGGTCTCCATCGGACCACCAGACATTGCCACATCGCACACAACGCCCGGGATGTCTGCAAGGAGACTCCCGGTTCAATCCAGAGTGATGTGCGGTGATGTGAACGCCATCAAGGACCATAACAGTCCCACACAAGTCTCCTCCAAGTCCCCCAGCCAGGCTTCACACGCCAGAGAGTTTCTCCCCTCTTGAGTCCCCGGCTCGGTCCCCCCCGCTCGGTCCCCCCCGCTCGGTCCCCGCATCTCGGTCTCCAGTCAGTCCCCAGACCCGCTCGGTCCCCTATCGGGTTCCCGCTCCCCTGTCCCCGGTCCCCCGGCTCGGTCCCCGCTCCCCCACCTTAGAATGTCAGCGGACCCCCGGTCCAGTAGGGGGTTAGCGGGGGCTAATAGAGAGCTGCTAATCAACTAGACCCAGGACCCCGTACCCAGCACCCAGAAACAAAAGACCTCACCCACCATCCCCCTGGTCCCCGGTGTCTGTCCCCGTATCGGTGGGTCGGTCCGGGGTCGTACTCACTAGGCCGTCGACGGACCGCGGACGGCGCGGCGGGGTCCGCACGGAGGAGCCCGGAGTTAAGTCGGGGCTAACTCCGCTAGCAGGTAGCCGCTACGTTAGCCCTTACGGTACTACCAGGACGGAAACATGTTTAAGTTGAATTCCCGTTCGCGGAGGTGGAGGGGTAAAAAGCATAGGAATATAGAGTCCACGTACCGATGAGGAGAAGTTAGTACCGGTCGGAGTGGAGGCGGCGGAGAGCTCGGTGAGGCGGGGAGAAGAAAGTGAAGTTCAGCGCATCGCTCACCGATCCGCCATCTTCGTGATCTGCGATCGACGTGTCTGGTCTGAATCCCCCGGAGCGAGCCAAATCAGTCTGGTCCGTCCCTTAACTTAACTTATGAACCACATTTTTAAGTATTAAAGTAAAGCCTGTGGTTTATTCCTGTTGTCCTCTCTCCCTCTCTCTCTCTCTGACCGATACATTAAGAATCATTGTCCTTGAAACATTTCATGAAGTCAATGCACCCAACAATCCATGTTCATTCTAATAAAATGTACTTTAATTAACACATTTGGCAGTATATCATAATGGCTAATTTTAGCATCACCACCGTCCCAAGAGGGACAGACCCATTCAGCTGATGAAGTGTACTTCGTTAACCAGTCTGTCTCCTCTATTGTAGACCAGTCCTACTATGGTAGGGAATGTCGATTGCTGCGGGTGGTATCTGTGCATACAAACACAAACGGACATATAATGTCCAGACAACGCAAACTATTTCGATTTTAAGTTTTCCGATGCGTTTCTCCCGTAACGCATCGGGATGACAATGTATGTAGTCGTCCAGCAGTGATTTAAAAAGATAACAAGTAAACAATGGACTCAGTAATGAACTCAATGAATGATAGCTGGGCGCCCTCTGGTGGCGACGCATTCAACCTACAGGTGTTAACGTTATAAAGGCCTGGAATGAGTAGTCCATTTCCACCCCAAAGCTGTACAGAGAGGACAGCTGCATGGCACCCCCCCCACCCACAACTAATGACCTTTAATCAGGACAGGTTCCTGCCCACCACAACCTTGATGTCACTCACTGCAGAGGGAGGAGAGGAGACGGGAGGAGGTGGGGAGAGGGGAGGTGGAGAAGAGGGGAGGAGGACACACCCTTCACTGCTACAAACCCTTAACGTTAATTTTATAACAAAAAATCATAAAGAGAAGTGCCTCCAGAGTATAGTTATGACCATTCACACTCCTCCTGGACTATCTCAATCGGGCAGGTTCTTACTAAGGAAAGACAAACAGCCTTTTAATATCTCCCCAGGAATGGACAGCAGCACACAGACAATGTTTTAAATCGTCTTTATTAAGTAAACTCTACATTTTTAGTATTGCTTTCATCCACTCTTTTTTTTAACTCTAAATCACAACTTCCTGCAAATCTGCACAGTTTATATATATTTATATATAACGTCTTTCTTATGTTGTTTTTTTAGCCTTTTTTTTTTTTCTTCAATTAAGCTACACTTGAGGAATACAAAAATATCACAGTACATTTCTCTACTAAGTCCCTCCTTTCTCCCCCCCAACTCCCCGCGAGGCTGTGGGCACCGTTAACGGTGGCGGTGGGAGGGTGTTGCCAGGGCAACGTGTCCTGGGACAGCGATGGAGATAGAAGACCGCAAACTCAACGAAGGAGGAGGTGTGTGTGTGTGTGGGGGGGGGGGGGGGGGGGGGGGGGGGGGGGGGGGGGGGGGGGGGGGGGCTCCGCCAGCACCAGTAAAAGCCCTCGGGTCGAAGGGGCACGAAACCGTGCTGGTCACCACGGCGACGGACAACGTCTTTCACGTCCCAACAACACTGCGGCGCAGCTCGTAGCTTTGGCCTTAGTTTAGCATCTCGGCGCCACCTCCACTGACCATTGGGAACGTGGGAGGGTGCGCGCTCAGTCAGAGGCCGGGGGAGAGAAACACTGATCGTCCAACGCACGGCTTCCTCCGTGCGTTCCTCGCCCTCCTGCTCCTTAGACGGCCTCAATCGCGGAGCGGGAGGGACAAACGAAAAGAAAACAAACACACTCGAGGCGTTTTTAATCTCTGTGTACGTGTGAAATTATATACAAAATATCAAAAAAGTAAAGAAAGCAAAAAGCCGAAAACGTTGGCGAAACCTCCCCTCTCCTACACACACACCAGCCCCGCCCGTCCTCTTCTGGGCTTGTGTTGGAACTCCTACATCCTGTCAGCTCAACAGGATGGCCGCGTTCTATCATTCCTCTCCTAAACCGCAGGATGGAACTAATCTGTGGTGTCGTGACGTAGTTCTTCGGGGTCGGACTGGAGGTCAGAGGTCAGAGGCATGAGGTCAGAGGCCAGCGTGTGACCGTCCAGGGGTCTTGCGGTGGACGGAGGAATGTCGCAGTATTTAAACTCAGTCGGTGGCCTCCTTGAAAAAGGAAGAAACAAACGCAGTGTTGTCCTGACGACGAAGACCCGCCCTCAAGGAAGTGATGACGAAGCCCCGCCCCTACAGGAACTGGAGGCGGTCGGAGAAGGTGGGGGGGGGGGGGGGGGGGTGCCTTAGTAGTAGAGGAGGTTTACACAAACTTGAACAATGATTGAACAATGAATACAGACGGAAAGGTAATACGTGTAAGTGAACACAAAGTCTGGACGAAGTGAAATCAAACATCCAACCCCCTGCTGCCTCGTGCACGCACACACACACACATTTCTTTTTATACCAAAAGGAAGTCTTGTGGAGTCAAGGACTTTAGGAAGTTGATTGTGCTGCATGTGAGTGTGTATGTGTATGTGTGCGTATGTGTGTGTGTTCGATGTGTCTATGTGTGAGAGAGAGGAGGTGAGGGAGGGTCTTCCGTCCCCATGCACCCCAGAGTACGATGCAGAACATCCAAGCAGGAGACGTCAGACGCTGGCTAAGGACCTTGGGGTGAGGCCCCTTAAAAACATCCCCCATAATCATGTCCCTCTCCCCCAGGCGAGTCTTCAGCACCTCCGGCCTAAAGCGGAGCTCCAGTCTGGGGGAGGACAGTGGCTCATCACCAGTAGAATACAGAGCTCCAGTCATGGGGGACAAATTAGCCATCTCAAGCCTGAGATGGAGCTCCAGTCGTGGAGAGATGGTGGCTGTCCCCAAGGAGTTGCAGAGCTTCAGTCATCAGGGAGAAGGTAGCCAGCTTCAGCCTGACATGAAGCTCAAGTCATGGGGGAGAAAGTGGCCATCATCGCGGAGCCCCGGTATTGGAGGGAGAACGGGTCCATCTCCACCCAGGGAAAGAACTCCATTCAGGGGGAGATGTGTAGGTCTCCATCCGGTGACGCAGCTCCATTCCTGGGTAAAAGGTCGCTCTACCCAGGGGGGTGCAGAGCTCCAGTCAGGGAGGGGGGGGAAAGGGTTCCATCTCCTCCCAAAGACAGCGCTCCATTCAAGGGGGAAGAAGGTGGCCATCTCCAGCCTGGATCAGAGCTCCAGTCAAGGGGGTGGGATGGGGGGGGGGGAGGGGAGAAGGGCTCAGACTCCACCCAGACACAGAGCTCCATTCAGGGGGAGAAGGTGGCCATCTCCAGCCTGAGCTGGAGCTCCAGTCATGGGGAGAAGGTGGCCATCTCCAGGGAGATGCGCTGCCACAGCTCCTTGGTCTGCTTGCCCCTCTTGAGGTTCTGCAGGACGTCGTTGAACTGCATCATGCCCACCGGCGTCAGGCAGAAGGCCCCCCTGGCGCTGCGGATGATGTTGACGAAGTCATCGTAGTCGGCCGGCGTCAGGTGGATGAGCCGGTGGTGGATGTACTGCAGAGGGGGACGGAGAAGGTCAAGTTTAGCTACAGTTACAGTCTCAATACTGTAAGACGAGCAGGGGTTCTCAAACTATGGCTCGGGGGCAGCAACGGGCTGGAGGGCCTCGGCCGCTGTGCCGCATTCCAAAGTAAAATAATGTTGCTATTTTATTAATGACTGTTTGAGGTGACGCTTCATGTTTGTTGATATGTGCGTTGAATACTTTGACCCGTCTGACCACAGCCAACAAATCACCAGTCACTCACATCACTTATTTAAAGCTGACCCACATTATATTTTGACATTCATGTAATGGCAGTTAAAGTTGTGTATTTATTCAGGACTATTTATAGAGCTCTGAGTGGCCCAGGGGGCAGAGCTCAGCACTACTGGGCCCGGGCTTTGAGGAATAACTCCCAAGAGCCATGGACGTTAGGGGTGTGATGGGTGCTGAGTGGGCAGAACGGTCGCACAAAACCAGCAAAGACACTGTATTTGAATTGAGTTAGAAAACAGTCGATTAGTAATGAGCTCGTCTGATTACTGTTGTAGAGTGCCAGCAGGGCCACAGTGTCTTCATTTCTACATCATTATTACAGCTGTAGTAGAGACTGAATGTATTCCTGGCAGGGTCTCAGAAAAACAAGCCTGGCCCTGAACTATGGCCAACTAGCTCAGCTGAACACACAGCTGGACTTCCACTGGAATGGAAGGCTTTGCATACCTTGATCCAGAGTTGGAAGGTTAAACAGCGTTTAGTGTTATCTAATGTCCCCTAACCATCCATTGCCTGCTACTACTGAAGGCTGTAAAGTAACACCGAGCTGTCTGTTCGTGTAACACCAGCAGACTTTGTATTCCGTTGCATTTTCCATGCTCTCATTTCCTCAGCCAGGCACTCAAAGCAGGGCTGACTGGTGGTCCCAGCCTGAGTTAAGATGGTTCAGAGAGCCTGAGGTTCAGATTAGAACACCGGCAGCATGAAAGGCTCTCAAAGCGCATTATTCAAACACAGATTAATGCAACTTCAACAACGGCAGAACTAAGAGCTGAAGAGGCACTTGAGAATAGCAAGGGAGGAATGAACCGCCACATCCATGACACTATACTATATTATATATTATACTATATAATAACAATTCATAAACAACACTACTCTACTATATTATACCCATTCATAAACAAGACTACTATACTATAGTGTAACACTAACCGAGACTACCATACTGGATTATATCATACCCATTCATGAACAAGACTAATACTATACTTTAATATACCCATTCATAAACAAGACTACTAAACTAGATTATATTGTACTATACTACATTATACACATTCATAAACAAGATTAATACTTTGTGCTTTCAGCTTTAATTATATTTGCTTTGAAATGTATTCATCTGAAATTAAAATATTCTTGTGTGGTGCTTTCAGAAAGTTGCTTTTGTTTGGTCAAGGAAAACCTGGTCATTGTTGTGTTTGACAATATTGTTCGCGTTGGATTTGTAGCGCATTGATTAAGAATTGGCTGCCTTTTCAAAAGGCAGCGTTAGGTTATTAAAAAGTGATTGAAGGCAGGAGAAATGTTATTATGAAACACTGACGATGAAAACATTCTCCCTGTAGTGTTTGCGGTTTTCTAATTCTATCCATGTTACATTGACACCCTGCATTACAGTCAACCACAAAGTGACTGGGCAGTCACAGATTGCAAAGCGCTGGTAAAGTCCTGCCCTAACGTCCACAGGGTTAGGGTTAGCATGCACAACAGAGACAGACACACACACACACACACACACACACACACACACACAAAAGTAGTAGCTAGGGATTTTGGCTCCAGGCCAAAAGGTGCTGTGTTCAATCCTTCACAGTCTAACCCCTACCTGCTCCTTAATCCCCTGTCTCTGTAAAACAGACACCAAATCAACAGACACCAAATCAACAGACACCGAGCTGAAGCAGTCTGCTGAGAGCCCTTCATAGTAGCATCAGCGCTACGTCCTATGAATGTGTAACCGCGCAGGAGAACACGCACCGGGCGAGCTGCTCCTCTAGGGTTCCCTCGTCTGGTGTTTGGCCCCGGCAGTCCTCTGGGGGGGGGGGGGGAAGCGTGAGGACGGACGGCATATGGGCCTGGCCCTCCCCTCCGCTGGCTCTGGGCGGGGGGGGGCGTGACGAGGCCCAGATGCCTCCTCTCATTAGCCGGGCAGCCTCAGCGTTCTGGACCAGACGGGCCGCGCTCAGGCAGAGCTAACCTCATTTATGGAGAGAGAGTCACGTCCCCCTGGAGGAGGGGGAACGCTCAGCCCCGGGGAGGGGGCTTTAGAGAGTCGGACCGCAGCACGGAGGACGACGGAGTAGCACACGCACAACAGAGAAACACGCACACACAACCGAGTAATACACGAACACACCAGAGTAACACACACACACAGACACATAACAGAGTAGCACGCGCACACACAACAGAGTAACACACACGCACAACAGAGTAACACACACACACACACACACACAAATAGATTAGCACGCGCACACACAACAGAGTAACACACAAGCACAACAGAGTAACAAACACAGACACACAATAGGGTAACACACACAGACACACACGCACACAAGAGTAACACACACACACCAGAGTAACACGCACACACCAGAGTAACACACACACCAGAGTAACACACGCACAACAGAGAAACACACGCACAACAGAGAAACACGCACAACAAGAATACACGCACGACAGAATGACAGAGGAGCTCAGAACTAATTTCTAATTTCCTTTTGTGTGGTAGCAAACTACCACACACAAACACACAACACTATTGTCGTCGTGCAGACGCGTGGAACAGAGGCAGAAGAGCAGCTTGCAGGCTGACATCCTCGGTGTGTCGGGATGTGGAGAAAGGTTGAAGTGAATCGGTTTTGAACGATAATTACCATATTTTTAACTTCCAGAGCTACAAATGGAGTCTGGCGCAGGCCGAGAGGCGGAGGGTGATGCAAGCGAGGGAAAGGTAGATGCGGGCGGGATGGAGAGAAGCATCCCAATGACGTTCCAGCCTCCAGACCGATTAGAGGTTCATTCATTCCTTCCCCCTCGCTACTCCACGGTTCCACGCATGGATGTCAAATATTAGACAAAATAATGAAACTGCAAGACGTTGTTTGTCCCGTAGGCAGCGGGCCCCTTGATGCTTTGATTCCCCTCTACCTTTCCTCTCGCAGCAGTGCTGATCTAATCCAGAGTTATGTTACACCGTAGTGCCGTACCAGTGATGTCATCTTTATGGTGCACATGCACCATACAGGGGTGTTCATGTGCTTGTGCGCGCACGTGCACTGACGGCACCCACTCACACGTGCGTGTGTTACCTGCAGGTAGGCCTGCTTACAGGTGTGTGTGTGTGTTTGTGTGTGTGTTTGTTTGTGTGAGTGTGTGGGTGTGTGTGTTTACCTGCAGGTAGGCCTGCTTACAGGTGTGTGTGTGTGTGTGTGTGTGTGTGTGTGTGTGTGTGTGTGTGTGTGTGTGTGTGTGTGTGTGTGTGTTTGTGTGTGTGTTTGTGTGTGGGTGTGTGTGTTTACCTGCAGGTAGGCCTGCTTACAGGTGTGTGTGTGTTTGTGTGAGTGTGTGTCTACCTGCAGGTAGGCCTGCTGACAGGTGTGTGTGTGTGTTTTTGTGAGTGTGTGTGTGTTTACCTGCAGGTAGGCCTGCTTACAGGTGTGTGTGTTTGTGTGAGTGTGTGTCTGTGTGTCTACCTGCAGGTAGACCTGCTGACAGGTGTGTGTGTGTTTTTGTGAGTGTGTGTGTTTACCTGCAGGTAGGCCTGCTTACAGGTGTGTGTGTGTTTGTGTGAGTGTGTGTCTGTCTACCTGCAGGTAGGCCTGCTGACAGGTGTGTGTGTGTTTGTGTGAGTGTATGTCTGTGTGTCTACCTGCAGGTAGGCCTGCTGACAGCGCTGCACCAGCTGGTGGAAGGCGGGCATGCGCAGGTGTGCGTGGATGTGGACGGGGTTGAGCCGCTGCAGGGCGTCCATGATGATCTCCTGCAGGACGAAGGGGCTCAGGACCCCCTTCACCGCGCCCACGCAGAACTGGTACACGTAGTTCACCCCTGGAACACACGCAAAACACACAAAGCCTTGTTCATGACACGCTCACAGACACAGCCCTTACACAGGTGAAGCAACGCATAGAATGTGTAAACATTGAATCGATCACAGCGCCAATCAGAAGACCAATTAAGATCATTGATTAAGATGTCTGATACGTTTCCCGTCGAGGTTTGATAAGGTAGGGTCTCAAGTGAATGCAAATTACGCTCGATGAACAAATGAATGAATTAAAGAATTAGTGAGTAGATGAATGAATGAGTGAGCAGTTCTGAACATGGTCCTGGGGTCCTGGCCGACCTACTCTTCGTGAATGAATGAATCAATGAGTAGTTGTGAACATGAACTCGGCGTCCCGACCCACCTAGCCGCGCAGCCAGCCCCAGCAGCCACTTCACGTCCTCGGTGTAGGGGGGGCTTCGGGAGAAGTTGTTGGGGTGGTCGTTGTGAGCCCGCCGCCCCAGCATCTCCAGAGCCAGCATGCCTACACACACACATAACTGGTAAATGGACTGCGATTATACAGTGCCTTCCTACCCAGTGGCCACTGGAAAGTGGCCACTGGGTAGGAACTGAATATTGCCAAATATTCACCCATTCATGCACACATTCACACATTCACTCAGCGACGGCGGTGTCAGCCATGCAAGGCGACAGCCAACTCGTCGGGAGCAGTCAGGGTGAGGTGCCTTGCTCAGGGACACCTGGACACTCACTCACACTAGGAGGAGCCGGGGTTCGAACCAGCAACCTTCCGGTTACCAGCCGACCCGCTCTACCTCCTGAGCCACATGCCGACCCAAAGAAGTGTGTATTCCGAGTCACATGATCAGTCGCATGACGACAGTCACATGACACGTGCGCTGGTTCCGCGTACCAACTCTGTAGGCGGAGTGCAGGTAGTGCAGGCCCTGCTGGCTGATTGGCTGGCTGTGCTGCTCGTCATCCGGGGGGAGGGGCTGGCTGTTGACCATGGGGGCGGGCTGGGAGGCCAGGGCGGGCATGGCGGCCAGAGACGCGGCCTGCATGGCCTGGATGGTGGAGCCCGCGTGGATGCCACCTACTGGGAGGGAATAAAAGGATCCTGATAACCACACGGTACAAGTGTTAAGAGCAGAGCAAGGGACAAACACAGTACATCCTGGGTGAAGATGGTGACGTACCACCGTACAACACAACTATAGCGCACGCACGCACGCACGCACGCACGCACGCACACACACACACGCACGCACACGCACGCGCGCACACACACACACAGTACATCCTGGATGAAGATAGTGACACACCACCGGACAACACACCCTTAGATACATTCAGACCTAGAGTACGATACACACACTGTCCTGAACATACCAGTATCACGCACGCATTACCCACTGTCCGAAGGTACAACATATACACACCATGGTACAATCCAATATGCACCATCAAAATATAAAATATATAATATATACCACATGGTACAATACGATTCTGTTTAACCATTCACTTATCTTGGTACTATTTCAATCTTGGGTCATTCTAATAATAGTAACTGTAGTACAATGCAGCAGATCACATAGTACAGTTCAACCCATCCTGTCCTGAGACAGGATGTCTTGTACTGTACAGTCTTTATCAGGGATATGCCTGATCGCCCTGAAAACGATGTTTTCATTAATACAGGCGTTTGTTTTCGCTCTCTGAAGGCGGCTGCACACTTCCTAGCGAGGCAGACCGGCTGTCAATCATTGAGTTAATGCACACTGTGTGGCTGCGCAGAGGTTTTCCTCCTCTAGATGCATTTATCACAACACACACACACACACACACACACACACACACACACACACACACACGTAAAAAACAAATCAATGCACCTCCGTCAATGTGAGGAAAAAGAAACGCTCCACTAGTGAGGAGAAAACCTCTCTCACATTAGGAAAACGCACACGTCTGACTTCATTATCCACACACACATCTGACATCCTTATCAACACACACACATCTGACTTCATTATCGACACACATCTGGCTTCATTATCAGCACACCCATCTGACTTCAGTATCAGCACACACATCTGACATCATTAAGAAAATTGGCATAAGCCGAAGATGTTGGCACTCACTCAAATTAACACAATTACAATCAACTAAAACGACAATCAACATTAAGTTACCCATGCGCACACACATAAACTCTTCAGACACACACACACACATCTAACCTGCCACGGTGGTGCCCATGGGCATACCGGTCTCAGTGTGGTAGGGGTGGACCGCGATCTGGGTCATGGACGGAACCTGCACCCCGGGGAAGGTGACGGCGGTGGTGGCCATGGGCGGGTGGGGGCCTGTGGCCACGGAGAAGGGGTACTGCGCCCCGATGAAGGCCGGGTGCATGCCCTGGGGAGGACCACACAGACAGCGGGTCAGCAACACAACACAGGGGCCTGAGGGGGGGGACATGGGGGCCCCACATCAGTGCTCCTCATAGGCCGACACCAGCACAATGGCTCTACCTGGGACCCCATGTCTTGACGTTTGAGTTCTCTTTGGTTTATTGATCCGGTTTATGTATAGTAATTATTTATTTTTGCATGATTGTACAAAAATGAGTCTATACTCCTAACAGGCCTTTCACACATGAACCGAAAGTCTGAACTTCTCTGCGTCATCGGCTGTATGTGTGAACAAGAACGACTGACGGCGCCCCTCCGGAGACAAATCTACCAGGGCCCAAGAATTCCCGACAAGCGAACGGGCGTGTTGCTGACGTTGACCTCTCTATCGTACGACTGACACAGAACTGGGAGCACAGAGCGTAGCTGCTGGGTACGCATCTCCTCCGGCCTGTACTGTCAGCTTTACGGAGTGGGTTGGCTGGACCCTCATCCCCGTCCATCTCCAATATTTGTGAACACGTCTGACGCGGCTCATCCCCTGTTGTGTGCTGCATGAGTGAAAGGGCGACTGCTGATCATCTCCGTACACGATTCTCCAGAGTTGATGAAGTCATGTGAGTAGCGTGCTGACTGATCTGTGGATCATTCTATCTTCTGTGGGTTTTAGAACCCGTACACCCATGAATTATATACAAATATCTCTGGTTGAATGGAGAGACCTGTGTTTACACTCCCCCTAAGATACTGGCGGGGAAACATGTATTGATTCGGAAAACCCAGGTAGCCGAATGGAAACCGTACGAACGGTCTCACTAATCACTGAGAGAAACATCAGCACGCCCTCGACTAACAAGCACCGTACTCCCTGCGTTACAAGGACGAGCTCCACCAAAGTGAATAACTTCTACGGCTCTTTCCTGAACACGGTGATGATTTATTTCAGTCTCCCTGCACTCTCCTAGCTGCTGTCAGTCAAAGTGTCGGCACGCCAGCTGGTCCCATGGGTACTGCGGCGAGAGCACTTTGGAGACACAATAGGATTTGTCTGAACCAGACGACTGAATACTAATCGGCAAGCGCGCATTCTGCCACTCAGACTGAAGGAGGCACACTTTAAACATGCTTCTATCAGTCCATACAGACCCCTCCTTATTGGTATGTTCCACAACACCTCATCACAACGAGGGTGCATCCTGCAGGAGTTATATTGTAGAAGTATACACGCGTTAAGAATAGAGACCATTGGTTTAACTTTGGTTTCCATCAAAAGAGGAACACTGTGCTCGACACTCAAGGAGCTGAACCATGAGGACTGGTCCATGAATGACATTGTTTGATAATACACCCCCTTCTCTGTCAGAAACCCTCCGCTGAACCCCATCTGCAACAGATCAGGCAGACCGAGAAAAACCTGACAAACATGGTGGCCGAGTCTCACTCGACCACAGAGTGGTTGATTTGTGGTAGCTATTGGAGATGTTCCCACTACCGCAAATATGTATACAATATTGATTACACTTCACACAGATTTTCTGCTGAGCGATTCAATGTAAATGTACTGTAATGTAGCATAATGTAGATGTAATGTACATTAACGTACTTTAGTGTAGATGTAATGTACTGTAACATACTGTATTGTAACGTAATGTAATTTACCGTAATATGCTGTAGTGTAGATGGACGGAGGGAGAGAGACATACAGCTAGGCCCACCTGGGGGTAACATACTATATCATACTGTAGTGTACTGTAACAGTGTATTGTACTGTAACATACAGTAGTGTACTGTAACACAGTGTATTGTACTGTAACATACAGTAGTGTACTGTAACATAGTGTATTGTACTGTAACATACAGTAGTGTACTTTTACATAGTGTATTGTACTGTAACATAGTGTATTGTACTGTAACATAGTGTATTGTACTGTAACATACAGTAGTGTACTTTTACATAGTGTATTGTACTGTAACATAGTGTATTGTACTATAACATACTGTAGTGTACTGTAACATACTGTTATGTACTGTAACATGGTGTACTGTACAGTAGTATAAATGGACATAGGGAGAGAGACATACAGCTAGGCCAACCAGGGGGTAACATACTATAACATACTGTAGTGTACGGTAACATAGTGTACTGTACTGTAACATAGTGTACTGTACTGTAACATAGTGTACTGTACTGTAACATACAGTAGTGTACTGTAACATACTGTATTGTACTGTAACATACAGTAGTGTACTGTAACATACGGTAGTGTACTGTAACACAGTGTATTGTACTGTAACATACAGTAGTGTACTGTAACATACAGTAGTGTACTGTAACATACTGTATTGTACTGTAACATACAGTAGTGTACTGTAACATACGGTAGTGTACTGTAACACTGTGTATTGTACTGTAACATACAGTAGTGTACTGTAACATAGTGTATTGTACTGTAACATAGTGTATTGTACTGTAACATACAGTAGTGTACTGTAACATAGTGTATTGTACTGTAACATAGTGTACTGTACTGTAACATACAGTAGTGTACTGTAACATAGTGTATTGTACTGTAACATAGTGTACTGTACTGTAACATACAGTAGTGTTCTGTAACATACAGTATTGCACTGTAACATACAGTAGTGTACTGTAGATGGACGGAGAGGGAGAGGGAGACATACAGCAAGGCCCACCTGGGGGTAGGCGGGTCCGGCCACAGGGTACACGGTGGGCCGAGGGACCTGCTGCAGGGGGTGTCCCAGGTACTGGGGGGTGCAGACGGTGGGCAGGTGGGCCTGGATGGTGGTGTAGGGGTGCAGGCCGGGCCCGTGGGGGTGGGCCATGGCCTGGCCCGGCAGCGGGTGCGACTGGTAGATGGTGGAGCCCACCGAGATCACCGGCACCACCGCCGCCGCCGTCACCGTGGCCGTCACCGCGGTAACGCCCGGGGACTCGCCCATGACCCCGCCGCCGTCCAGCAGGCCGCAGTGGGAGTCGGGGGGTCTGCGGCCGGCGCCGCCGTTAGCCCCGCAGCGCCCAACCCCCTCCCTCTGCTGCCCCGCCCCCCCGCCGACGGACTGCTCGTACAGCCAGTACCACTGGTGGGCCACCTCGAACAGCACCTCCGGGTAGACCCCGCCCCCCTTGGCTGCCTCCTCCACCGCCATGCAGGCCTTCTCCAGCATGGTGTTGTCCTGCAGAGAGAGAGAGAGACACACACACACACACACACACACGCAGAGAGAAACACGTCAGGTAGACTGCATGATAATTGCCAGTAACATCGGTAGATCCCGATGTATTTAAAATCCCCTATTGGGGATCAACCAAACGATTGCTAAATAGACTGATGGGTGATTGATTGAATACATGAATAGAAGACAGACAGACAGACAGACAGACAGACAGACAGACAGACAGACAGACAGACAGACAGACAGACAGACAGACAGACAGACAGACAGACAGACAGACAGACAGACAGACAGACAGACAGACAGACAGACAGACAGACAGTGGAGCGTAATAAAGGCCAGCTTACAGACGGTTGGTAGCTGTGCGACTGACAGACGGAGGGCCGGGCGGACAGACAGACGGAGCCCAGCCGGAGCCCCACCTGCTCCTTGCACTGCACCAGGGCCCTCTGGATCTCGTTGGGGTTGAGGGCGTGGGCGTGGGGCAGGCAGCTGAGGGCCAGCTCCGCCGCCGCCCGCACCATGTTGGGGTCCCGGGCGCGGGAGGCCCGGTCCGCCAGCGACGCCACCTCGGGGGGCGTCAGGTGGCCGTCCCAGCACTCCACCAGGATGTTGAGGGCCGCGCTGCCGATCTCCATGGCCTGGCCTGGAGGGTGGAGGAGAGGGTGGAGAAGAGGTTAGTGACATGATTAACAGGAGGGTGGAGGGTGGAGGAGAGGTAAGGAACATGAACAACAGGAGGGTGGAGGAGAGGTGAGGAACACGATAACAGGAGGTTGGAGGAGAAGGTGGAGGAGAGGTGAGGAACATGAACAACAGGTGGGTGGAGGAGAGGTGAGGAACATGAACAACAGGAGGGTGGAGGAGAGGGGAGGAACATGAACAACAGGTGGGTGGAGGAGAGGTGAGGAACATGAACAACAGGAGGGTGGAGGAGAGGTGAGGAACATGAACAACAGGAGGGTGGAGGAGAGGGTGGAGGAGAGGTGAGGAACATGAACAACAGGAGGGTGGAGAGGAGGGTGGAGGAGAGGTGAGGAACATGATCGACAGAAGGGTGGAGTCTCCATGGCCTGGAGGTGGAGAGGGTTCAGATTCAGATGTTCCTCATGGTCCCGTGGGGGGGGGGGGGGGGGGGGGGAGGTTCACATGGCTCAGCTCGGTATTAGTAAGTACAATAAAGAACAATAAGGAACAAATCCTGAATCCGGCTTCATCAAAATAAAAGCAGATCAGAAGGCAGAGCAGAACGAAGGCCCGACCTGTGATCCAGGACACGTGGGAGCTGTAGGTCCGGGACAGCCAGTTGGGGGAGACGAAGTTGTGCAGGCCCAGGGCATACAGGCCGATCTCGAAGGCACACAGGTGGAGGTTGCGGTGGGGCCCCTGGTGGCCCCCACTGGCCGAAGGCTGCGTGAAGATGGAGGTGGACGAGTTCCCCCCCGCCTTGATCAGCACCGTCTTGGCCAGCTCGAAGTAGAAGTGGGCGGCAGCCTCCGATGGCTGGTTGGGCACGTGGGGGGCATGGCACTCCGGGCGACGCCCCTTGTACCTGCGGCACAAGGGGAGATTTGTTTATTATCTTTATCTTTATTATCTGGCTCTGTGTTTATGTAATACTGTGCTCGAAGTTTGTGCGTGGTTTAGGCACTAGTTTCAAATGTTACCGCTGAAATCCTTCTCCATAACCATGTTTTTGTTGGATATTCAAATATATATACACATATATTTATATTCAAGATAAGGTGGCACGATATTAATCCCAAATGGAATTTCGGTAATTTAAAATAAAAAGGTATTCAGATAAAGTTAAGCCAAATTCGATCTTAAACTCTACCAGTCTTTTGTAACTTCTATATATTCTTACCGACTGGTGTCTGTGCTCTTGGCCCTAGCCCCGCCCCCTGTCCGTCGAGAGCCACTGGATGAGGAAGAGCCCAGCGAATCAGAGGAGGAGCTACTGATGCTGTCACTGTCCTGGCCTCGCCCCCAGGAGGTGGCGGCCCAGCCCCCTCGGATGGGTCGGCGGCTTAGGGTGGGGGAGCTGTCGGAGGTGGTCTCCGGAGCGCTGCTGTCGATGCTAGCCATGCCTGGGAACACACACACACACAGGAGTTAACGTCATAGAAACACTGACCTGGATAAAAGGAGCTTAACCTGGCTGTAAACACATTGATGAAAGGGCAGGGAGTTCTTGCCTGTAATGCATAAAAATGGTTGGTTGAGATTTGTTTAACTGTTACCTCAATAGGTAGTTTTGCCAATTAGCAAAAGGGACCAATATTATGTGGGGTCCCGCAGGGTTCCATTCTCAGTCCCCCCCATCGTTAAATATTCGATCAACGATCAAGCTGCTGAATAGCCTTAACCTGCTACTGCATATCTGTATTGCAATTATAACATCAATCATCCATTGTGTATGAAAAGGCACAGAATAGCACTGATAATTAAAATACATTATAAAAAAAGCGCATGAATCAGAGGTTCCACATGAGAGCGCCTACCTGTGTGCTTCTTCTTCTGGCGCACCGGGGAGCCCCAGCAGCGGCCGCTATAGGCCCCGCGGCCTCCAAGCGCTAGCCGGCTGGGCACCGGGCCCTCGGGCTTGAAGGCAGCCAGGTCGTTCTGAGGCTCACACGCCGTCGGCTGGCCCCCGTCTGGACGCACAACAAACACACGTTATCACCACACACCAGGGGGTGTAGGGGGGGAGACACAGAGAGACTGGAGCGGCTCGGAGTGGCGCCTGGTGCTATTGAGACAGAGGAAGTTCCGGGTGTTTACCTAGCTCCCTGGCGTCGCTCCCTCCTTCTCCGGCGTTGTTGTTGTTCTGGGCGGCCGCGGTGGTGGCGGCGGCTAGCTGTCCCGGTACCCCTGCCCCGCTCCCCACCGGCACAACGGAGGAGGAGCTGGAAGAGGAGGAGGCCACGGCGGCAGTGACCGCGGCACCAGACGATGAAGCGGCGGCGTGTTTGTTGTTATTGTGGACGCCGCCGGCCCCTTGGCCCCCGGGGGCCCCGGCGTGGTGGCTGGCAGAGTGTTTGGACGGGCTGCGCTGGCTGCTGGCGGCGGGCTTGCTGCTGGAGTAGAAGGAGCTGATGGTCTGGGGCTTGTGGGTCTGGCTCTCGCGGTCCAGCAGCTTGTCCAGGATCTGGGAGGGACAGAGGGAGGGATGGAGTCAGACGGGTTCCAGAGATACAGAGGGAGGGCCGCGAAAAGGGGATAGTACCCGTGTCCTCAAGGCCCTTCCAACACGAGGTCACCAGCGATCGTCCTCCCAGGAAGCTTAGAACAGAGATAAGTTCCTCTTTCCTCGGGAACCCCGCGTGCAACGCAACAGGAAAATGTGTTTTCACTCAGGAGACTAAATAAATGCTCCCAGCTGCCGCTCTGCCGCTCATAATTTCATCGGAACATGATTTTTAAGCACTCATCATGGGGTTAGTGATTGTGATTGAGGGGAGGACGGCGGGCGGAGCAGCAGCTGAGTCCCCCTGGGAACCATCTGGCTCTGGGCTGGAGCAGATGTTGAGTGGAAGGCTGGCTGGTCTAAACCGGAGCCAGGCTCTGCTGTCCTGTCCAGACCACCTCCCCTGCCTCCCTCACAGGTGGATACGTGGCTCTGAACGACACCAGCAGTATGACGTGACACCAGCATACGAATCTGAGGTACAACCCTAGCTCTAATCCTTGGAGTAATCCGTGTTTACTCTCTGGAAGTTCACATGCATTTTTGACCGTTTTGTTGAGGTGTTGTTGGCAGCTGGAGCTGAATCCCATTTTGTAAATAGTTTGTTTCAAAACACACTGCTTTGTTTTTGCTTCCAGGCGCGTTGCGTGACACAAAACCATTGCCATGCTTGGAAGTCTGTGATTTGCCGACGCCGTGCGCCAGGCTTTACCTCCAGACTCATTAGAATGTCCTTGAGGACGGCGTCCGTCTGTCCGTCTCTCCTGTGTCTCCTCAAAGACACCGTGGAGCGATAGGAGGAACCACGCGGCGGTGGACTTGCATGTGAAACTGGGGAGCGGCCGCTGATGAGATACTTTTTGTTTTGCATATTCATGAGTTTGTTTTGGAGGATAAGATATTTTCAAGGGTGGAGAGAAAAACTGTTGTTTTTGCGATACAGCACTGGTAGTTAGTGGAGTTGTACTGTTGTCATGCAGAGCACTTGAAAGGAGATAAGCTACTGTAATTGTTTTCTGCTCCTCTAGTAACGCTTAAAAAAATGGTGTATTTTTCAAAGCCACTTGGTAGAAGAATCCACACTTTCTAAAGAGACTTTAAAGGCAGACCCAAATGTTTCACTAGATTGTTTTCTGTTTGACGCTATGGTCCCACGGATTCTGGCAGCCTGTTTTCACTGACTAGCAGACGCTGATTGAACCACAGAACACTTTTCTTTCAAGACTGGGGGTGAAACCAGGACCGATATCACAGGGTGAGTGTGAGTGAGAGAGAGAAAGTGAGGGAGAGAGACAGAGACCGTGAGAATGAAAGACAGTGAGAGACACTGAAAGTGAGGGAGAGAACCAATGAAAGTGAGAGAGAGACAGTGAGAGTGAGGGAGAGCGACAGGGAGAGTGAGACAGTGAGAGAAAGCAAGAGTGACATTGAGAGTGAGAGACAGTGAGGAGAGTGAGTGTCTGTCTGTGCTACCTTCTTCAGCTTGCTCTGGTCGTCCTTGTAGGTGATCATGAGGGCCAGAGCCAGGTCTCCCTTCTGCCTCCGGGTGCCCTCACACAGCAGGGGGTGTTCTGCCTCGCTCACCGTTGTCTTCATGCCTGGACACACACACATACACACACGAGAGAGTACGTTGGTGGGGGATTGAAGCAGTGAGTAGGTGAGCGCCAGCCAGCCAGTGAGTAAACATGACATCACTCACCGAGAGCCGCCACCGCCGCCTCGAAGCCCAGCTCCTCGTCGCCGGGCATCTCGTTGTTACGGTTACGGCTGGGCGGCCGGGACCCCGTGGGGGATACGACTGCACAAACAACATGGCGTACAAGAGGGAGGGTACAACGTCACTACCACATGTAAAGAGAGCCAGAGACCTCATGGCAAGAGAGCGAAAACTTTCCAGAATTCAACTGGAAATCAATAGTGAGCGATGCAAACTTAATGAAGGAATACATGAATCCACCAGGTACTAAACAGTGTCCTGGCCCTGAAAATAAACACACAGGGGATTGAACACGCTGCTATCTTGGCCTGTTCTTTCCGACCATCATTGATTGCTCCGTCCTTCAAAAGTCATTTATTCTTTCCTTGTCTTTTGGTTTCCCTCAAGTACTTTGTTTAGTTGTTCGCTTAAAAGCATCTCTTTTCTGACGTCTTCTTAATGTAAACTCTTTCACACACACACACACACACACACACACACACACACACACACACACACACACACACACACACACACACACACACACACACACACACACACACACACACACACACACACACACAGATCCTGACCCCTCAGCCAATAGTGGCCCAGTATCGATGCTGACATCCTGACCCCTCAGCCAATAGCGGCGCGGCGTAGATGCTGACATCCTAACTCCTCAGCCAATGGCGACCCGTTGTCGATGCCAACATCCTTACCCCTCAGCCAATGGCATTCCAACATCAATGCTGACATCCTAACCCCTCAGCCAATGGTAGCCGGGCGTCAATGCTGACATCCCAACCCTTCAGCCAATGGTGGTTTGGTATCGATGCTGACATCCTAACCCCTCAGCCAATGGTAGCCGGGCGTCGATGCTTACCTGGGATGCAGAGCACGTCGAAGATGAAGCTGGCCAGCATGAGGGGCAGGACAGGCCGGTAGTCGCAGAAGCTGCCGTCCCTGAGCTGCTCGCCGCGGTCCCGGATGGCCGTCATCTCCACAAGCCCCAGGGGGATCTTCTTCATCAGGGCCACCACCTCCGTCTCCTGGTAGCCCAGTTTCACCTGGGAGCACAGCAGGACCGCTGGTTAGGGCACTGGTTCTCAAAGGCCAGTACGCGTACCCCTTGGGGTACTGCAGTTGGTACTTAATTTTTTTCTTTTCTTTAAAATTTCAAATAATACTTGTTTAAATTCTGAAAGCTAGTCAAAAGGAAATCAACACATTATTCTTGTACATTTGCTGCCGGTGAAGGGGTTACTTAGCTGAAAGAATATCTGAGAGGGGGTACACTAGTAGAAAAAGTTTGAGAACCACTGGGTTCCGTCTGAGGCCCTCACACCCCTACCTGCTCCTGGCTGACATGTGTCTGAGTTCACTAAGAGAGTCTCTTTGGATCAAAGCAGCAGTGGCAGCTAAATCATCAAATCATTGCTGATTGGATTCTCGCCGCTCCAGGCGAGATAACGACCTGATTAGTCTGAACTGCTGGAAGTGGACTAAAACCTGCCCGAGGGAGGGCGGATTTAAATAAAGTCTGGTGGATTTAGGATATCTACATGTTAAACCATTTTTACGACACTTTCTAAAATACATAATATGAAGGACTAATATCTGGGTTATAATGAGATATCTACTGTATATCTATATCTCTATACATCAAAACAATTATGTATATATTCATTTTTCTATTGTCAAAATATAAATGATGCATACATACATGCAGGCACGAATGAATGAATGAATGAATTAATTAATCCATGTATGTATCTTTTTCATGAATGTGTGCTGAAAAAGGTCTTAAGGGAGCTGCAGAGTGAGAAGGGGGGTAGTGTTGTTAAACTTTAACCCTTCCAGTTCCCCACCCCCCTCCCTGGCCCCGGTCCCGGCCCTGGTCCCAGCCCCGGTCCCGGGCCGGCCTCACCTCCAGGGCCTTGGTGGAGGCGGGCGGCCTCTGCAGCTCCAGCGAGAACATGCCGGTGCTGAAGGCCAGGTTGTGGAGCTCCAGCCGCTCGCTGAGCACCATGAGGAGGAAGGCCGCCTTGGACAGCGTGCTGGTGGCCACCGCCGTCTGACGGATGGTCGACACCTTGCTCTTCTTACCCTGGACGCATGGAAACCATGGTTACAGTCACCATGGATACAGACACCATGGTTAAGGATACCTTCGACACACAGATGCCATGGTTACAGTCACCATGGTAACAGGTAACATAGATGCAGTCACCATGGTTACCAGATACCATGGTTACAGACACCTTGCTTCTTTTTTTTTACCCTGGACATAATGATACCATAGCAACAGTCACCGTGATAACAGAAACAACCGGAACAGTCACCATGGTAACAGATACCATAGATACAGTCACCACGGTTAGATACCATAGATACAGAAAGCTTGTTCTTCTTACCCTGGACACAGTCATCATGGTAACATACCATTGAAACAAAAACCTTGGTAACAGAAACTATAAGTACAGTCACCATTGTAACAAAAACCAAAGATACAGTCAGGACGCCATAGAGCGGAGAAAGCATAGATCCAGATCCCATAGATTCAGACAGAAGATGAGGTTACCTTGGTCTGAGTCTGCTCCACCTTCAGGTCAGGAGGGTTGGCCAGCAGGTCTCCAGCCAGCTCCACGGCCAGCCTGCAGGACTCACTGCTGTAGCCGTGGGCGTACAGGGCCTCAGCACACGCAAAGAGCACCTGCAACCACACACATACACTTAACAAAAGTAGCAAACACAACATCTGGCCAGCAACGCTGTGAATCACTTTGGATGAAAGCTTCCACTAAATGACTTAACAGTAACAAGATTTAAAAACAGGAAAGTGTCCCTACAGGAGATAATGACACACAGAGCCAGAGTTAGGGTTACGCCTCGCTCTGGAACACTGCAAGCATTGTCTAAATGGGGCACTCGTCAGCATTTTCCAAGTCTCAGGGACCGCACTATTACATTACACAAAAATTGGGTTTTGTGAGAGAGAGATAAAGCGATAGATGGAAAGCCAGACGGAGAGATAGACCGTTTTAAATGAACAGTATACACTCTCGCTACACACTCTCGCTCAACTCGCACACCACAGGGATATCGCTGCACTTAAAAATAGTACTTGGCATTTTGTAGCATCTTATCCGAGCTATCTTTGTTGTGTACGGGGAACGGGTTAACCTAGCGATTGTTAGTGCTTGGCACACGCTCCTTACTGTACCGACAGTGATGCATTGTTGTTTCTCTATCTTCTTCGGACAAATGTACTTATTGTAAGTGGCTTTGGATAAAAGCGTCTGCTAAACGCCCTGAAGGTAAATGAACTGTAAATCTCCTCACCTCCATCTGCCCCTCCTGCTCCAGAGGTTTGATCCCGGCGAAGATGTCTGGCTCCTCCTCGTGATGGTTGTCGGCGGCCCCCCGGTCTCCCCCCTCCTCCGAGGCCGCGCTCAGGTAGTATGCCTGGTAGTCGTCCTCCCCCGCGGGGTCCGCTCCCACGGCCCCCTCCCCTGCTGCTCCTCCTGCAGCCGGCGGGGGCGGGGCCCCGGAAGACCCCGCCCCCGCCTCCAACGCGGGCCCCCCGGCGGAGGCCGCCCCAGGCGGTGCCTTCCCGCCTTCCTCCGGGTCCTCCTCCATCTCCTCCAGCTCCAGCTCCTTCTCCTCCTCCGCCGCCACCACAAGCACCGTCACCGCCTCCTTGGGCGGGGCGCAGGGCGCCGGGGGCGGGGCCTGGGGCTGGGCGCTGGCGGGGGGGTGAGCCGTGGAGGCCGAGGTCTGGGTCATCCTCTTGGAGGGCCCTCCCCCTCCGACGCCGCCCCCGCCGCCGTACTTCCCCCGGAGCAGCGGCCCGGGCGGGGGCAGCATCTCGGGGGGCGGGGGCGTGAAGTCGAAGGTGTTGCTGGCCTCCGCGCCCAGCGCCAGGCAGGAGCCGTCGTCCAGGCTGAGCTCCGCCATGTCGGGCTCCAGGGAGCTGTCCTCGCTGCTGGTGCGGCGCTTGGCGGCCGCGTGCTTCCCCCCGCCACAGCCGGACGCCCCCGACCCGCCCGCCATGGAGCCCCCCTTCCCGGAGCCCTGCGTCAGCTTGCCCTTCCCCCCCGACGAGGAGGAGGAGCCGGGGCCCTTGTACACGCACTTACCCCCTCCGCCACCTCCCCCGCCGCCCTCCTCCAGGGACAGGGACGGCCCCCCCGCCAGCCGGCCCAGGACGCCCCCGCCCGCCGTCAGACCCTTCCTCTTGCTCACCATCGTCTCCTTGGGCCGCACCGCCGCCTCCTGCTGGAGGAAGTGGCCGTTGCCCCTCCCTTTGTAATCGCCGCCGGCGGTCCCGCCCTCGGCCCGACCGAGCCCCCCTCGTGGGGCGGCTCCTCCCGCAGTCTCGGAACCTTCTCCTCCTCCACCCCCTCCTGCGGCGGAGGCGGCCTTGGCCCCCCTCTGCTGCTGCACGGCGCGGGCCCAGCAGAAGGAGGCGCTCTTCTTCTCGGCGCTGCAGTAGGTGATGCCCGGGAGCGGGTAGGCCACCTCCCAGTTGAAGTAGCAGGACTCCACGGCGGGCTTGAAGCCCTGGAACAGCTTGTCCAGGGACTTGCGGTGCTGGCCGCGCTTCACGATCTCGATCACCTTCAGGTGCCAGGTCTTCAGCTGCGACGCCAGCTCCAGGCGCCTGAGTGGGTAGAGGGGGGAGGGGGAGGCTTAGCGCAGGAGGCTTAGCGCGGGTTGGCTTGTAACCGGAAGGTTGGTAGTTTGATCTCCGGGTCCTCTTAGTTGCTGAGGTGTCCCTGACACCTAAACCCTGACTGCTCCCGAAGAGCTGGCTGTCGCCTTGCGTGGTTGACTCCGCCGTCGGTGTGTGAATGTGTGCATGACCCGTTGAAGTTGCTTTGGATAAAAGTGGCTTCTAATTGCCCTGAATGTAAATGTTAAACTAAACGTAGGAGGGGGATTTCACCCCCCCCCCCATGTCTGGCTCTGGTCGGGCGTCAGCAGCGGGTTTAAACAGCTCCTGCCTCACGGATGCGCAGCCTAGTAGCCGCATGCTAACGGTAGGTGCTAAGTTAAGCTGAATGGTTTGAACCAGGGATGCCCGTTGTCTCTACTTACAAATTACAACTAACACATTTTTGTTTGGCTTTACTCGATTCAAAAGAGCTCCATTGGCATTAGAAAGTAAACATTGACAACGCTGTTTGAAAAAGTAGACGAAACTTGGGAACGGGTACAAAGCCCTGGAGGTCACCGGGTGGGCTCTGACCTCTGGGGGCTCATGGTGGGGTCCAACACCGCCAGCCTCCACAGCACCACCATCTCGTCACACATGCTGGCGCAGGCGTGGGCCGCCACCTCCGTCTGCCCGTTGCTGCGGCCCGTGTGGCCGCTGGCACTGCTGTGCGAGGCGGAGGTACGCACGCTGTACCACCACCCGATGATCTGAGGGGGGGAGGCACCGTCAGGAGGGGGAGGAGGAGAGACACCGTCGGGAGGGGGAGGAGGAGAGACACCGTCGGGAGGGGGAGGAGGAGAGACACCGTCAGGAGGGGGGGGAGGAGGAGAGACACCGTCGGGAGGGGGAGGAGGAGAGACACCGTCAGGAGGGGGGGGAGGAGGAGAGACACCGTCGGGAGGGGGAGGAGGAGGAGAGACACCGTCGGGAGGGGGAGGAGGAGGAGAGACACCGTCAGGAGGGGGAGGAGGAGGAGAGACACCGTCGGGAGGGGGAGGAGAGACACCAAGTCAAGTACTTCATGCAAAACTTCTTGGAAAAACCTACGCAGATAAAAACAACTATTCAACACTAAATCGCAGCTACGATGCTGCGTGTTCTTCTACAACGGGAGCCCGGTGGGTATGGAGCGCTGGCAGTTACATCTACATTTACATACAAGGCGTTTAGCAGCCGCTTTGATCCAAGACGACTCACCATAAGTAGATTTATCGGATGAAAGAGAAGCAATAATATATGGCTGCCGGTAAAGTAAGGACGTTCATAGAACCAAGGGCCGAGCACTAACACCGCTGGGTTAACCCATTCCCCGTATACAACAAAGAGAGCTAGGATAAGACGCTACACGATGCTAATTACTATTTTTAAGCTACCTGCTCGTAGGTGAGGCACTGCTCCGTGAGGATGTAGAGCAGGGGGGCGGCGTTGCTGTCCCTCCTCTTGAACATCTCCCTGACGATGGACAGCAGGTTCCAGATGCCCTCTGGCTCGCGCCCCCGCAGCGGGCGCAGCAGGCAGGCCCACTCCGCGGCCGCCGGGGGCTCCGTGGAGGACAGGTACATGGAGTTCACGTCGCTAAGGGGGGGGGGGGGGGGGGGACACGTGAAGGTTAGGGGGTCCATCGCACCTCAAGGGAGGGGCGACAAGACAACGAACCGAGGGTTCAAGTCAAAAGCTCTCGAGTGGGATGACTGAGGGTGTCTGTACATCAAGATCATCAACACAAGTTGAGAGTGTGTGTGCGTGTGTGCGTGTGCGTGTGTGTGTGTGTGTGTGTGTGTGTGTGCGTGCGTGCGTGCGTGTGTTCTTCTGAGCCTTAGGAAGACACCTAAACCCTAACTGCTCCTGAAGAGTGCGTTTGACTCTGCCGTTGGTGTGTGAAGCATGTGTGTATGAACGCGGTGAGTCGCTTTTGTTAAAAGCGTCTGCTAAATGAAAATGTTGAAATATAGTATGAACATTACCAGATGTCACAGAATCGGTGACTTAAGGTGCCATATTTTTAGGACCCTTATCTCTCTGCGAATCACCGTTTCGGTGATTTGCAGAGAGATAAGGTCACTAAAAATTATAAGGTCCTTAAAAATGCCTGCAGTGTGACTACAGAAGAATAGATCTTAGAGGTGGCCCATAAATGCAGAGAAGGTCGAACCACTCCCCCAGACCGACCCGGTTCAGAGCGTTGTGGCGAGGAGGAGGAGCCTACCTGAAGACCACCGGGGACGGACCACAGAACTTGTGGAGGGTCTTCTTGATGTTGTCCCTCAGCGTGGACTCGTCCAGGTACCAGGTGCTCTGATCCGAGGCCGAGGGACCCGCCGTGGGGTCTGGACACACACACACACACCGCACAGGCTGGGGGTTAAGTTGTTGAACTCCCAGGGAAAGGTTCTTGGTTCAAACCCCAGTGTCTACCTGTAGGCCTCCTGGAGTTAAGATGCCCTAATCAATATATATGATCTTTATCAAAAATTCCCGTTTATTAAACCCAATTTAACAATGTGAGGCTGGAATAAAAAAATACAATGACATTGAAATCAATGAAGATGTCCCATTTCTACTAAATATGTGCTACAATCAGAACTCCAACTGGATTCAGTGGGACACAAGCGCCACCTACAGGCCTAATGCTGTCATAGATCTCAAACTCATATCAAACAAATCACACTCATTAACAAAAATATAGCTGCCAAATGTCAGCTAACATATCACACCGTCACTAAAACTCTATCTATTTTCTTATTTGCACCAGCTTGTATTTGACCACCAATGTAGCACTGTACTGGGTAAATGATCTATGGTATCCTTGCATTACTTGATATCCCCATTCAGAGTAGTTGTATACGTTTGAAGGACACGTGCTATGTCTGACTTCATATGCCTCTTCAAAGCATCTTTAAAGGATTATTCTTCACCACATCGCTGTGGTAGTAGTTTTTAAAGACACAGAGTTCGGCTAGAACATACATGGTGGCTGTAGGTATTCCAAGTGGTCATTGTTCCAGATGTATATGAACCACACTATATCCCAGTGATGTGTGTCACTGTGGTGTACTGGTACCTGGAGCCCCGCAGACTGTGTTGATGGCCGTGGACTGGGAGGACAGCAGCTCATCCAGCAGTCTCTGAGCCGTGGGCAGGATCTGAAAACACACACACACACACACACACACACACACACACACACGTCAGTCTACTGATCTATCGGCACACCGTCCAAAAGGCACTGGGTTCGATAGCCGACATCCGCAATCCTACTGAAGGCCTCCTTGAGGAAGATGTCCTCTAACCCATACCTGCTCCATAAGGAGATGATCTGACATGAACCCTTTGGATTGAAGCGCTTTCTGCTAAATAACTAAAAGGAACCATTAAATAGAAACCATGAGGGGTCAAGTGGTGATTAACAGACACACAATCCTTTTGTAAACTTTGTTTATACAGCTTGTACATCTCGTGTGTGTGTGTGTGTGTGTGCGTGCGTGTCTGTGTTACAGACAGTAATGTTTGTATTGGCAGTAAATGTTTTCCTGGTCATTGTGTAGTAATTACTGTTGAAATGATTCATCCATTACGGGGACAACCTGTTGTGTTTGAACTGCACACAGGGTCGCTCTTGCGAGCCGCGGCAGAACAGAGCTTTCCTCAGCCTCGGTTTCAGTTCATTTACTAGTAAAACGTAGGATTATTACGGATTTCCCACCCAATCTGGCAACCTGGTGGAAATCTGGCCCAATCTGGCAACACTGACCGTGGCCGGGGCTGTCACCGACGCTCATCATCCTTACTGACAGCTTGGTGTGTTGAGTTATTGATAGTCTGAGGTAGTTGTGTTAGAAACACAAGATACAGGGCTTGGGCACACTGCACCATGGGATTTTTTTGTAGGCAACGGCTTAAGAGAGTTGACCACGGCGAACGGCTTCCGTCGGCGAGTGCAGCAGCACGGCACACCTGTCGTTATTTCTGAACCTTTGACCTCGAGTGTGGGTGGGTTGTGGGTTGCCGTGACGACCGCGTATGGGTTTATGTGACCTCTGACCTGCTGGGGCAGCTCGCTAATGAGGTACTGGGCGAACTTCTGGAGCTGGTCCCTCTGCAGCCGGGAGAGAGACTCTGAGACCGGGGCCCGCAGACACACAGCAGACGCCTGGGGAGAGAGGGAGAAAGAGAGAGGGAGAGGAAGAGAGGGAGGGAGAGGAAGAGAGAAGGAGAGAGGGAGAGGGAGGGAGAAGGAGGAAGGGAGAAGGAGAGAAGGAGAGGAAGAGAGGGAGGGGGGGATAGAGAAGGAGGGGGAGAGAGAGAGAGAGAGAGAGAGAGAGAGAGAGAGAGAGAGAGAGTGAGCTGTATGGCTCCAGAAGGGCTCAGGATCTCCCCAACGGAGAGTCTCTGGGGGTGTGTGTGTGTGTGTGTGTGTGTGTGTCTCCTTGTGTGAGGAGTGTCATTTCCCTCAAGAAAAGATACATAAAAGGCTGAAACCTTTTCCCATCTCTGAATCCCACAAGGTTAACCAGAATTAAGAGAACAATGTTAACCAGCCAGCCGGTTAACCAGTAGAACCCTCCCCAGCCCTAGGAACCCATCTCCCCAATCACCCCCCCCCTCCGACGCCAACCGCCTCGCCCCCAGCGCGGGTCACGCAGACACACAAGCGTGTTCCAGTGTGTCTGTGAGAGAGAGATACCAGCAGAGTTATCCCCCTGAACAGACCTTGACTCTCTCTGCGTGTTCTGCAGATGTGTGTCAGAGGCGCCAGGCGTACCAATGAGTACCAGGCTCCACTCACCCCTCTTATCTAGAGGGGAGATGGAACGCTCCACCCAAGGGACCTAATCACACTCTCCCACACACACACACCGAAAAACACAGTGGAAACACACACACACACACACACACACACACACACACACACACACACACACACACACAGAGGAAACACACATATCATACAACCAAACAGAGGATGAAACACAGACACACAACGAAAACCAGGAACAAACACAGACACACACACACTGCATGCAAACACACATAACTTGAGACACACACACAAATTGAAACAAGCTTTCGATTCCTAATTTAAACACCCGAAAGCTCCATTTTTAACACGCACACCCGCCCACAGACACACGCCGCTGTACTCACATTGTGTATGCGGAAGAGACACAGCGCCACCACGTGCGCACACCACTTGGCCCCGGCGCCGCAGGTGCAGGAACAGGAAGTGATGCGGCAGCGGTCGAACATCACGGCCACGTTGTACGCGCCCTTGGACTGACCGCCCTGCGTGGAGAACACCGTGGCGCTCAGGTGGAAGCCTGGGGGGGGGGGGGGGGGGCAGTACACACAGAGGGGATGAGACACAACTAAATGGTACTTAATGTATGCACTTATTGTATGTAGTTCATCCTTTGCACTTAAAGTAAAGCGTTGTGTGGCGTTTTATCCTAGCTATCTTTGTTGGATACGTGGAATGGGTTAACCTATTGATTGTTAGTGCTTGGCAATTGGTTCTTGCAAACCGGCAGGGCTTGACCCCTGGTGACCCCTTGGGTCAAGCAACCGTCAGAGGGAGAAGCTAGATCGGACTGCGGCCTGAGGCTAGCAGCCTGGCCCTGGGCCCTGGGCTGACTGAGGCTAACAGCCTGGCCCTGCGCTGACTGAGGCTTCAGCCTGGCTCTGGGCCCTGGGCTGACTGAGGCTAACAGCCTGGCCCTGGGCCCTGGGCTGACTGAGGCTAACAGCCTGGCCCTGGGCCCTGGGCTGACTGAGGCTACAGCCTGGCCCTTGGCCCTGGGCTGACTGAGGCTACAGCCTGGCCCTGGGCTGACTGAGGCTTCAGCCTGGCCCTAGGCCCTGGGCTGACTGAGGCTTCAGCCTGGCCCTGGGCCCTGGGCTGACTGAGGCTACAGCCTGGCCCTGTGCCCTGGGCCGACCCCCGGCCAGCGCTAAGCAGAGGACCAGCAGGGAAATCCCCTCAAACCCCCCCCCCCCCCCCAACAACTGCACCGAGAGAGGAGGGGATATCACATGAAGGACTTTCACTTCTGCCAGAGCGCCTGGTCGACCAGAAAGCGATGTGTGTGCAACTCTTGGAGCGTGGTACAAACAAAGATATCTTTGACCTACTTCTCTGTGTAGCTCGTCTGCGGGGAAACTAAACTAAACAGAGTTTCCATTACCTCAGAGCCCCACTGCATGGCAGTTAATAACGGTGGACTGCACGCAAAGCTCTGCGAGCACTTGTAATAAAAAAAAAACAGGGAATCGTTGCTCCTGCCTTGCTTAAGAGCAGGACTCCTTCACATTACTACTGAAGCGTTTGGGTGTGGTTCAGCGCATCGCATGTGGATGCGCTGAAGTGCATTTTAGCCTAGTTGTACTTTATACTATTAGGCTATCAATCTATAGTCCATGGGGTCTCATCCTGATAGAGTTGAGCAGCAGTCAACGACTAGAACAGTGAACAGTCACTCAATACTACCAGCAATCAGCAGAGCCCTCCCAATACTACAAGCCAACCAGAAGAGTCCTCTCAATACTACCAGCCAATCAGGAGTGAGTAGTTTAAAAAAATAAAAATAGTTTCCAAAGCTGCCCACATTTACCATACTTGCACGCCCATACATCAGGGACATTATGGACCGTAGGTCTAAGTTACAGTATTCTCTTCTCTTTGTTTACATTTGCTTTTATACACTTTAAGTACTTGTATATTTGCATTTGTACACTTTAATACACTGAAGTACTGGTACTGTGCTACTTTATAATTATTTTGTTTTCCCTGTTTGTCTTTACTTTAGCATTTACTTAAGCGCCTATTTTTGTTTCATTAGTACTTTGTATTTTTATTGGATCTTATCCTGTGTTTTCCACTGCTGCTGGGCTGTTGTAAGGAATTTCTATCCATCTACATGAGAGGTTTTGTCCTCTACGTGTTTCTGTGCCTTTGTCACCGGAGCCCGACTGTGTAGCTCTTCCGTTTCCATGCAGAGAGAGCAGGTTTCGCTAGGAGCTCAATAGAGAGTCTCTGTTTGAATAGAAGGTTGTGATTGCTATGCATATCCTGGCGAGAGATGACCTATAAACATGAACCCACCGATCTGCAGGGGGTCTTTCACCGCCCGCACCCGGTACAGCTGCTCCCCCCGCTGGAACTCATCCGGACTCCCATTGGCCAGACACGAGTACAACCTGCAGGGAGGGGGGAGGGAGAGGAGAGAGAGAGAGAGAGAGAGAGAGAGAGAGAGAGAGAGAGAGAGAGAGAGAGAGAGAGAGAGAGAGAGAGAGAGAGAGAGAGAGAGAGAGAGAGAGAGAGAGAGAGAGAGAGAGTCAAACAAAGCGTTGTGGTTTTGAGAGAGGGATGAGAATGACAGAGAAGGAGAGGGATGAGGAGGGAATTGAGGAGAGATGGTTGCGGAGGAGATGAGGAGGGAGAAAGATACAGGGAGAGAGATGGTTGGGGAGGAAGGAGAGGAGGAGAGGAGAGAGATAATATATATTGATTGGGAAGAGGGGAGGAGGGGATGAGTTGGGAGAGTAGGAGAAGAGCATTGAGAGGAGGAGAGAGGAGAGGAGAGGAGGAGAAAGATGAGAGATGGTTGGGCAGGGGAAAGTGCACAGGTTCAATACAAGGGTAAGAATTCCAACAGCGAAACACTTAAGTGGTCTTTCCGCTGAGTATAAAATGGAGGCAATGTGGTGTTCATCACAAACGCATTGCTTCATCTAATGAAACGGGACATGTGCATCGACACCTGCACTGTGGCTGTCAGCTCTGGTTTGGAGATATGCCTGTTGGGCTGAGTAACTAATTCCTTGTGCTAGGATCAGGCTGGGCACCAATGTATCAAGAGCCTCTTCTTCGATACCACAGAGCGACAAGTATCAACTGGTATCCTTTCATCCAAGGAAATGAACTATGAAAATACAAAACTAAAATGCTGTATATTGGTAATGAGACCCTCAGGGTTAATTTGTCATTAGCGATCCAGTTGTGATAACAACACTTAGCCTCTCAGGTGTTAGTGTTAATTTGTTAATTGGGTTTTCGTCAAATAGGTGATTAGACTTTCATTGTACTGGATAATGATACATCCAGGTGTTATTAGTTATTATACGTCCCGGTGTTATTGGTCATTATATGTCCAGGTACAATGCGCAATAATTATATATATCCAAGTGTGATTGGTCATTATACGTCGGGGTGTAATTGGTCATTATCCGTCCAGGTGTGATTGGTCATTATCCGTCCAGGAGTGATTGGTCATTATACGTCCAGGTGTGATTGGTCATTATCCGTTCAGGTGTGATTGGTCATTATACGTCCAGGTGTGATTGGTCATTATACGACCCGGTATAATTGGTCAATATACGTCCAGGTGTGATTGGTCTTTATACGTCCGGGTGTAATTGGTCATTATATGTCCAGGTACGATTGGTAATAATTATATATATATATATATATATATATCCAGGTACGATTGGTAATAATTATATATATATATATATATCCAGTTGTGATTGGTCATTATCCGTCCAAGTGTGATTGGTCATTATGCGTCCAGGTGTGATTGGTCATTATCCGTCCAGGTGTGAATGGTCATTATACGACCCGGTGTAATTGGTCAATATACGTCCAGGTGTGATTGGTCTTTATACGTCCCGGTGTAATTGGTCATTATATGTCCAGGTACGATTGGTAATAATTATATATATATATCCAGGTACGATTGGTAATAATTATATATATATATCCAGTTGTGATTGGTCATTATCCGTCCAGGTGTGATTGGTCATTATACGTCCAGGTGTGATTGGTCAGAATACGCCCAGGTGTGATTGGTCATTATACGTCGGGGTGTGATTGGTCAGAATACGTCAGGGTGTGATTGGTCATTATACATCCAGGTGTGATTGGTCATTATACGTGAAGGTGTAATTGGTCAGAATACATCAGGGTGTGATTGGTCATTATAAATCCAGGTGTAATTGGTCAGAATACGCCCAGGTGTGATTGCTGATTGGACGGAGTGTGCTCACCTGATGTCCTCCTCATTCTCGGGGAAGCTCCAGTAGGCGATGCGGAGCTGTAGCTGCTCAGGTACAGGAGGGTAGACCTTCTCCACCACCTCAAAAGGGATGTGGAACGCCACCTGCTTGGCCGACAGCTCCACCAGGGGACAAACCTGGCCATCTGGGATGACGAGGAGGAAGAGGAGGGATGAGTACAGGAGCTATACAGTGGGGCAAAAAAGTATTTAGTCAGCCACCAATTGTGCAAGTTCTCCCACTTAAAAAGACGAGAGAGGTCTGTATTTTTCATCATAGGTAAACCTCAGCTATGAGAGAAAAAATGAAAAAAAAAAATCCAGAAAATCACATTGTCTGATTTTTTAAGAATTTATTTGCAAATTATGGTGGAAAATAAGTATTTGGTCACCTACAAACCAGCAAGATTTCTGGCTGTCACAGACCTGTAACTTCTTCTTTAAGAGGCTCCTCTGTCCTCCACTCGTTTCCTGTATTAATGGCACCTGTTTGAACTCCTTATCAGTATAAAAGACACCTGTCCACAACCTCAAACAGTCACACTCCAAACTCCACTATGCCCAAGACCAAAGAGCTGTCAAAGGACACCAGAAACACAATTGTAGACCTGCACCAGGCTGGGAAGTCTGAATCTGCAATAGGTAAGCAGCTTGGTGTGAAGAAATCAAATGTCGGAGCAATTATTAGGAAATGGAATACATACAAGACCACTGATAATCTCCCTCGATCTGGGGCTCCACGCAAGATCTCACCCTGTGGGGTCAAAATGATCACAAGAACGGTGAACAAAAATCCCAGAACCACACGGGGAGACCTAGTGAATGACCTCCAGAGAGCTGGGACCAAAGTAACAAAGGCTACCATCACTAACACACTACGCCGCCAGGGACTCAAATCCTGCAGTGCCAGAAGTGTCCCCCTGCTAAAGCCAGTCCATGTCCGGGCCCGTTTGAAGTTTGCTAGAGAGCATTTGGATGATCCAGAACAGGATTGGGAGAATGTCATATGGTCAGATGAAACCAAAATAGAACTTTTCGGTAAAAACTCAACTCGTCGTGTTTGGAGGAGAAAGAATGCTGAGTTGCATCCAAAGAACACCATACCTACAGTGAAGCATGGGGGTGGAAACATCATGCTTTGGTGCTGTTTTTCTGCCAAGGGACCAGGACGTCTGATCCGTGTGACGGAAAGAATGAATGGGGCCATGTATCGTGAGATTTTGAGTGAAAACCTCCTTCCATCAGCAAGGGCACTGAAGATAAAACGTGGCTGGGTCTTTCAGCATGACAATGACCCCAAACACACCGCCCGGGCAACGAAGGAGTGGCTTCGTAAGAAGCATTTCAAGGTCCTGGAGTGGCCTAGCCAGTCTCCAGATCTCAACCCCATAGAAAATCTTTGGAGGGAGTTGAAAGTCCGTGTGGCCCAAAAACATCACTGCTCTAGAGGAGATCTGCATGGAGGAATGGGCCAAAATACCAGCAGCAGTGTGTAAAAAGCCTTGTAAAGACTTACAGAAAACGTTTGACCTCTGTCATTGCCAACAAAGGGCATGTAACAAAGTATTGAGATGACCTTTTGTTATTGACCAAATACTTATTTTCCACCATAATTTGCAAATAAATTCTTTAAAAATCAGACAATGTGATTTTCTAGATTTTTTTGTCTTCATTTTGTCTCTCATAGCTGCGGTATACCTATGATGAAAATTACAGGCCTCTCTCATCTTTTTAAGTGGGAGAACTTGCACAATGGGTGGCTGACTAAATACTTTTTTGCCCCACTGTATACCTGCTATGGGGGTGTGCTCTGCTGCGATTGGTTGAAACCATGACACAAATGATGTAGCCAATGAGAATGCAGTACTTCATGGTACGCACGGCCCCCTTACACTCACACCCCTGTCACTAACTCACCCAACCCATCCCTTACGCACTCACCCCTCTTTTGCACGCACACCGTCTTACACACTTATTGCATGTTTGCACGTCCTTTCACTTAAAAATAGTACCTAGCATCATGTAGCATCTTATCCTAGCTATCTTTGTTGTAAACGGGGAACGGGTTAACCTAGCGTTGTTAGTGCTCGGCACTTGGTTCTATGAACATAAGTCACTGTACCGACAGCAATATATTGTTGTTTCTTTTTCATCTGAGAAATGTCCTTATGTAAGTCGCTTTGGATAAAAGCGTCTGCTAAATGCCCTAAATCTACATGTACGGCTTACACGGTACAGCCCTGATCCTGGGTAAGTACCAATAGACAGAGGGTAGGGCCTGCGTTGATGCTGAGGTTAGAACTCAGTGCTAGTATATGGTGCAGTTGAGTGCTTAACAAGCAACACGTTTCAATTGAAATGGAGGTAGAGGATGGTAAACTACTCAAGTATCACAACCCAACCTAAATCACATTTAAAAGTCGCAGAGCAACAAACTGCACCCGCCCTGAGGTGGTATTGTCCTAGGACACAGACAATACAAATACCCACAAAGCACCTGTCAAAGTACAAATACTTCTGAAAAGAGAAAAACATTTACAAAACACAAGCACTGTATGATTTGTCTATAAGGCATTCCTCATGCATTTGGTGAAGTATTGAATCCAGATTTGACATCCATGATATTCTGAATCCCTTCAGCCTAACAGACCCTAATGTCTAAACTGCAGGTAGATCTGCTCTCTCAGCTCTGCAGCAGAACAGACCCGCGTTGTCGACTCAGAGCGGTGGTGTCGACGTGGTAAACAACATGAACCCTCTGGAGAAGCAGTGAATCACAGCGTCGACACCTGCTCCGTGAGCCCTACACCTGCCACCTCAGACCACTCAGGACTATTTACGGCCTAAGGAGGGGCATGGAATGGCCTCGTTTAGTCTCTATATTAGTAGTCGGAATTAAATAGGACGACAATAACTGCCCTAATCATGGTCAAAATGGGAGGTCTGAGGATATGTATGCAAGAGATGAGAATTCTGTTCAGAAGGCTATTTTGGTTTATGTATCGATACTGAATAAAATCAACCTTAATTCATCCCGACTCGCGGCCCTGCCTACCTGAACTCAAATTGCCACGTCAATGTGATGTTTTATCTGAACCGAATTCAAAGTGAAAGCTTAGAAAAACGAATAGTATGAATAGCTATAAAACAACTGTGGGGATTGTAGTGAGGTTGTTTACGACCGCAGTGAGTTTCTGTGAGGGTAGGGAGTTTGTGTATTTGTAGTGAGTTTGTGTGTGACAGTAGTGGGTAAGTGTGTGACGGTAGTGAGTGTGTGACGGCAGTGAGTGTGTGATACTAGTGACTAAGTGTGACGGTAGTGAGTGTGTGTGACTGTAGTGAGTGTGTGTGACGGCAGTGAGTGTGTGTGATGGCAGTGAGTGTGTGACGACAGTGAGTGTGTGTGACGGCAGTGAGTGTGTGTGACGGCAGTCAGTGTGTGTGACGGCAGTGAGTGTGTGACGGCAGTGAGTGTGTGACGGCAGTGAGTGTGTGACGGCAGTGAGTGTGTGTGATGGCAGTGAGTGTGTGACGGCAGTGAGTGTGTGTGATGGCAGTGAGTGTGTGACGGCAGTGAGTGTGTGACGGCAGTGTGTGGGTGACGGCAGTGTGTGTGTGATACTAGTGACTAAGTGTGTGACGGTAGTGAGTCAATCTGCAGGACGGAGGAGAGGATCTCTGGCGGGGGGGTAGGGTGGATACAGGCGAGGTAGAGTTCATGTTGCGAGCAGCCACTGGTAGCTGCCCAGTGACTGACTACAGACGGCCAACCAATCAGAGGAGGGCGGGGGGGGGGGGGGGATCTGCTCAAACAGCTGTTCCTTTGTAGCTCAGGCAGTGAAAGGTGAAGATTTGCCGTTCTCCCACTCACTCACTCCCATTCTCTACGGTGCTCGCTCGCTCACTGCGTCTCTCCCCTTGGCACGGCTGGTTTTAAAACCACACACACACACACACACACACACACACACACACACACACACACACACACACACACACACACACACACACACACACACACACACACACACACACACACACACACACACACACACGTCGATTTAGGGTTATTGAGTTACGTGTTGCCAATGCGATTCATTCTGCCACACTACACAAGGATTTCATAATGGCATTAAACGGTTTCCAGATTTACTCTCAGCAAAGACTCTGGAGAGAGAGTTTGAAAGTTTGACAGCCTCGCTGTGCCACTGATGCAGATGTTAGTTGTCCATCATTGCATTTCATATCCTTACCACCTTTACAGCTAAGTTGTAAACGTGCTACCTCAATGTTTACAGTGCGCCATTCAGGTTCACTCAAACCCTTACAGCTGCCTTCATATACACTAACTACTCTATTAGCTATCAACATAAGCTAGATATCATTAACTTCTTATTAACTAATAGTATGTTCAGGTGGAATAAGGTTCTACAACAAAACAAACTCCACAACAACAACAACAACACAATCTTTAAAAGTTTCAACAAAGCAACTTCACTTCAGCCACTTCTGCTCAATGAGCCTCATGTTATGGTCCTCTCCCAGCAGACCCGTGGTCCTCAAGGAGCAGGGTCCGGAGAACAACATGAGCTTCTGTACACTTCACAAAGCTGACTCCCCCCCCGCTCCCCCTTACCACCACAACACAGGCCCCTTCCCCCACGGCGGAACACATTCTCCACCCACCCTCTGAGTCCTGATACTAAACGCTCACTAGCACTAGCGAACCCAGGACCCTGGGTTCATGATTTCACTGTTTATTAACAGTACACTCATGGCTACCACCTACTGTTTAGAACTCGTTACGCAATAAACAAGTTTATTGCGTCCGATAAACGGACTAGCCCACAAAGCAGACTACCTAATACGTAACTGTCGTTCTAATGCTTGTAGTTTGTTCGGTTCCATCACTATACGTCTGCGGTCCATTCAGCACAGACTTGACGGCCCCTAGAAGGACGTTTCGGATTGGGTGCTGGGACCACTCTACTGTGTTCCTTTGTGACCAACTAATTTGAAGGAATAACCCAAGAACACTGACTTGACTCAAAGCCTAGCGTTCCAAGATGTCCTAATGTCCGACCTTGTCCTAACGTACAGACACTACAAAACAGAGCTCGATAGGAATTAATAGTACGATGTTTACTAAACTCTCTGCTCTCCTAACCCTGTTCCATTTTTTACTAGTACTGACTTTAAGTACCGGGTAATTACCACATTACATAGCTGTGGAGGCTGAAATACATCAACTTAAGTACCTTAAATAAATGTTAAGGAAATGTGCTTCACCCGGTCACAGCCGCATTAGGAAGACTAATATCCTGTTTTGCCCTTCCACTACTTTGTACGATTACATAAAGACTGTTGCACTTGGAAGCCAGGAGTTCAAATAAATACAGAATGCTGTGATGACCGGTTCAGACCAGCCAAGATGTGCAACACTCAATTCAGGGTCCTGGGAGATTCATCAGTATGGAGGGACTCATCAATAGACCACTGAACATCTGGTTTAGGTGTCAAAGCGACATCTTTAAACTGAGAACCTCCTCATCAATTACACTTCATACACCTCAGCTGTAAAGCGGTATTCAGGAAGGGTAATTGACCGTAGAAATGAAAAAAGAAACAGACAATACTTTAGGAGGGGAGACAATGCAAATTTTAGCTTTAAAAAAGAACTACGATGTCCTTTCTTCAAAGGCAATTGAGAACGTTATTCAGTACGGTTCCAACGTCGGCCGTTCGAAGAACACTCACTTCTTCATTCCACCCTAGACTAAACCCTTCCAGCCCTTTCATAAGTTAAAACCAGCATCCAGTGGGTCTGTTTCTCTCTGGAAGGCCTCCAATAAGCTTACACATCTGCCTGCATGATATACCAAACCCCCCTCTCCTCAAAGCTTAATTTCAACTAGTCCACACAAGCCCCTCTCCTCAAGCTCTGAGATGACCTGGACATGGACCCCCTCCAACAAGACCATGATCCACCATCTCCTGGACACACACACACACAGACACACACAGACACACACACACACAAACACGAAACCTAAGTCCAGGCAAAGAATCCTCCTATGATCTTTTTCATCCAAACCACCAGACATAATGTCTAGTAGTAATAACACTGCTGAAGGAATGAATGAGACGGGGGAGAGAAGGTCTCTAACCCCTGCTCTGCTCTCTGCTCGTTGGTGGATCATGTCTTCAGAGAATACACATTAGCGGGAATACACAATGACACAAACAGACGTTCGCCCACGCCTGTACCTGATGCAGGCAGCGCTACCGTCGCCCACACACACCCACCTGTCGTGGCCTTGTGACTTCAGCAGAGACAGGGAAACCTCTCTGCTGAGAGCCTCAGCCCTACCAGATGGCACGGTGCTGGAGTCACCGGGTGCTGGTCGGTCTACACCGGTACCCTGATGGTAATGATAACCCAGACCCTCCAGGTTGACCTTCCCAGTAAACCACAGGACAGGTAGAACCTAACTGAAGGGCAGACTACTTCTGATCAAGCATAATGTTGTTATTTTAGCAAACAGTAACAACATTATAGGGCTCAGAAATAATTAAATATCGCCGTTTGCCATGGTCATGAAATAAAGACCAAAATACCCCATTTTTAATTTTGATGACGATTAAAACTATCAAAGATTAGGGGGAAAGGAAATAATTTTAGCCTGATACCATTACAACCTTGTGATGAGCTTAGACCGTGTTGTGATCATTTTGTTCCTTGCTGTTGAGATAAAGCGGCCTGGTCCCTTAGAGACTACCAACTTGTTAAACCCTGGGGGGGACTGCATGTGGCAGTGGGGAGGATGGGTGGGGAGAAGAGAGTGTGGGGGAGGGTAGGACTGTCAACAGAGGCCTTGTGGTAACTGTAGTACTTAACGTAGTACGTTTCAATCTAGTAATGTAGTCTCAGGTCTACCTCAGCAATACCTCTCAGACCAGGGTGTAAAGCAGTTCTGGTTATTAACATTAATGCCTCGGAACATTCTCATGCTCAGAACAACACAGTCAGACTGGACATTGTTATAAATATGACAAGTCACCAACAAGTGACAACCTGTTAAGAGCATAATATTGTGGAAAAACAAAATGCTAGAGTAACATAAAATACATAAAGAAAAGATAATATATAGTAGAAAGCACTAAGTAGATTTCAGGGTAATAATATAACTGACAAAATATACCGAATCCAATTATATACAAAATCCATTAATACGCAATTATTATTAATATTATTAGTGACTGTTTAGTTTACCCTTTTCAAATCATCATATTTTACTTTGTTCGCCCCCAAAACCGTAAGGATAGGACTCAAACCTTACGTTATCATCACGACCAGGTCTCTCCTGTAGCAGAAGTGACCCAACCTTCTACTTAAACAAGAAAACAAAAGCCAAGCGTCACCTTTGACCTTCACCGTGGGGGAATTCGGCCCGGCCGACTGCTTCCTCCAGCCCCTCCAGTTCTGACACAGGCTCTCCGCCTCCGAGATGAACGAGCACAGCGAGTCCTCCTCGAACCGGTCCGAGTCCTCGAAGGAGAACCTCTCCCCGTCCTCCCACTCGGCGAACATCAGCTCCATGACGGACGGCGGCTTGAACCACACTCGGACGGCTGCGGCCTCTCTCAGCCCCCTACGCCAAGGGAGGGGGGGGAAGTCCCCAGACCTCAAAGGTTGTTGGGGGACGGGGTGAATGTCCCCAGACCTCAAAAGGTTGTGTGGTGGGGGACGGGACGAAGAAGACCTGGTCCGAATAGTTCAACAGTTGTCCCGTTGTGGTAGAAACCGAGGTAGGAGCGATCGATCCCCGATCTCCAATAGTAAACACAGATATAGACGAGCAGCGGTAGTCCTTATCGGACGGTGTCTCACGGTTTCAAGCGTCCGTGGAGTGTCTCTTACGGCCCCGCTGAGGGCGGTGAAAGCCCCGGGCCCCGTGGACCCCCGCGGAGGGTGAGCTGACAGCTCATCTACAGCGGTTTGGTGATGATGTGGTGATGGTCCGACTCAAAGCGAGACTCTTTCCATTCAGTCTTCACCGACGACAACATCACGATCCCATCGGGTCGGAGGTAACGACACGGTGCCCCACGACGATGAGTCCAAAATATAAAAATAAGAGACTTTATCACCCCCCCACCCCTCACAGCACGCGGGGACACTTTGTCTCCAAGCCTCGGCACTCATTCATTAAGCTTGTCAACATCTAGACTCCATCCAGACCACGTCCAGACCCCGTCCAGCCCTGTCCCGGAGCCTGAAACACCTGATATGATAACCCCGCAAAGCCAATTACTCCATGGAAGTGTGCTTACGCTGGGAGCTAACGTTAGCCTCTGGAGCTAACAAGGCTCACGGGCTGCTTACAGCAGCTGTACCCGCCGACACGGACGATGACAGCCGCTGACATCCGTGTGAGGGGTCCCCTCGGAGACAAACACGCGTCGGTGGGGTTACAGAACCCGGGTCGTTGAGTCCCGGTTTGACGGGAGTTGTCGAGAAGCTAATGCTAACGCTAGCTTAGCGGCTAACTGCTAATGCTAATCTCCTGAGCTAGCCTCCGGGCTCCGTGTGTGTTGACATCGGCTCTTAAAAACACCAATCACCGTCAAACCTGGCGGCAGCGCGGCGGGTCCACACGGCCAGACCTCCTCATGGTACCGGCTCCCGGTTCACCGACCCCCCGGTTGGACGTAGTGGTGTCAGTCGGACCCTCTTGTCTTTGTATCGAGGAGCCCTTTTTCTGACGTTTCTGAACCACCGCTACTTTCACCTTAATTCTTCACGGTCCTTTTCGTTGTTATTACAGTCCGAATAAGGACGGGTCGCGGTTTTGCCGTCTCCGGGTCTGTCTTCAGAGCCTCCTCGGTTCAATCGGGGCCCCCCAGAAGTGATCAGTGTGTCCCCCCTTCTATCTCGCTCGCTCTCTCGCTCGCTCGCTCGCTCTCTCTCTCTCTCTCCCTCTATATGTCTCTCTCTCTCTCTATCTCTCTCCCTCCCTCTATATGTCTCTCTCTCTCCCTCCCTCTATATGTCTCTCTCCCTCCCTCTATATCTCTCTCTCTCTCTCTCTCTCTCTCCTCCGGTGTTGACCGGTGGTGAAGATGTCTCTCGCTGCTGCTTCTCTTCAGAGGTCTCCGCCACCAGCTGATTACGACTTCCGCTATCTGGCCCAAGCAGCGATTACCACTTCCGCCCAGTGCGAGAGCAGCTGGTGTGTGTGTGTGTGTGTGTGTGTGTGTGTGTGTGTGTGTGTGTGTGTGTGTGTGTGTACACAATCCTATGGTCCACACTGACATGGACCCTGAACTGGTCATTGGCACTACTGTTATGTTTAATATTGTAATTTAGAGATCGACCTTCTATTTAACATGTAAGAATATCAACCTATTGGAAAGTGGAAAGTGTTTCCCAACCATTGTTGTCCTATCTAGGCCTCCCCACTGCTCCACCAGTATGGCTGGAGTTGTGCTTGATTGACACAGATTCAATAAAGAAAACTATAAAACTAAAAATAGTAGTATGCTACACCTCAACTTAATTTAAAAAATGTGTATGATCACACAAACTCACACACAACACACACACACACACACACACACACACACACACACACACACACACACACACACACACACACACACACACAGTTCTAGCTATAATCACTATGGATTTGTATTTTCCAATTTAAACTAATCCAAAGTCAGAGATCATAATGAGGCAGGAAGGAAGGACTTTTATTCAAGCCAAGTAAACAATACAGAGAGAGACCAGCACGTGAACAAGACAGTTACTGCAGCTTCTGATGCATTGTTGGCAATGTAGGAACTCAGCCATCTCCCTCCTGTGATGGTTCATAATCACATTGAATTTCTTTTGTCTTTTTTGGAAGAGGAAAATATTTTTCGTATGAAGGCCCCTTTAATGAACAGCACATTGAAAAAAATAAGATTTCCTTAAGCTAACATTAAAGGTGCAGTAGGTAAGATTTGAGAGCTGTTATTATTTGAGAGTCATTTTGGAGAAATGGCCGTCAGCTGTTAGTGAGTGAAATGCACTTTGAGAATATTGTTGTGGAGAATTGAGAACATTGAATAGTGTTTTGAATTGTCTGCGTTGTTTTTTTTTTTTAAATCTTGAACTCTTTATTTACTATCTCTCTCTCTCTCTTTCTACTCTTAAATCTTACCATCAGCATCTTTAATCTCCTTGAATAAAACAACAGCAGCCGGACCCGTCCTGTGAGTCCTCAGGTCGAACGGTTTGACCGGCGGTGTGAATAACCAAGAGAAGGCAGTGGAAGTGTGTACAACACAAAAGGAATGTTCAGGAAACACAATAACACGCACAGTTCGTCAAATATGTACAAATCCAAAACACAGACAAGCCTCATCCATCGTTCTGTCAGTCAAATGACACCCTTACCCCCCTGGTCCCCAGGGTAACACTAAGGGGATTCATACTGGGTTATAAAGGATGCATGGCGCAGCCATAGTGCATGTACTATCTCACTACTGGTAAGGAGGTGGCGGTGGTGGTGGTGGTGGTGGTGGTGGTGGTGGCATGTTTCCATGGCACATGCAGAGAGCCACACAGAAGCAAATACAGTAACCTGCTTCTAGCACTGAGAGGGTAGCACTGAGAACGACACATGCTTACCAGGACACGTTACCGGGGCCTGGAACAACATGAGGATGGGCGACGTGGGAGGATACCAGGGCATGGATGGAGCGAGCGGGCATCACGTAAATACTGCTACGGCCGGGTGATACCTCAGTGTAGACGCCCCACTGTAGTGAGTACACCATGGGTCTCCACGTCACGGCTGTACGCTACACGCCCCACCCCAAAATCGGAACCCCCGTCAGGGCGACAGACATATCCATGTACTCACATGTATATCTTCATACACATCTGTCCTACGACAGAACAGCCAGATGTTACTCAATTAGTGTCTTTGTTTACCTTTGGGTGCTCTCAGAATCCCAGAGGCGCACAGACCTATGGCGTACCTACTTCCTGGGTGTCTACAAAGAACCAGTGTGATCGCCCCCCCCCCCCCCCCCCCCCCCCCCACTCCGTCCCGTGAAGTCCCACGGTAACCGCGGTTACCGCCTTCCCCGCCCGGCGACCCCATCATCGCCGTGGTCGTCATGGCGGCAACGGCGGTCAGTGTTTGGAGGGCTTGCCGGTCACCTGGTCGATCCAGCGCAGGAAGCGGCTGACCCGGGTGTACACGCCCGGGTAGGAGGGGTGTCCGCAGCCGTGACCCCACGAGATGACCCCCGTCAGCGCCCACTGGCCCCCCTCCCCCTGGCACACCAGGGGGCCGCCACTGTCGCCCTGGCAACTGTCGACGCGGCGGTGCTCGGAGACGCTGCCGGCGCAGATCATGCGGCTGGTGAAGCGGTCGCCGTAGCGCTTCTTGCACTTCCAGGACGGCAGCAGGGGGACCCAGGCCTGCAGCAGGGTGCGGGAGTACTCCGAGTCTGGGGGAGGAGCCGCAGGGAGCCAATCAGAGCACGGCTAGGATCTACGCCCTTAAAGGTACAGTGTGCGCGCACTGGGCCGCACGCAGGGGGGATGTTGGTTTCAGAGTTGTGTTTTAAATGTTTTAAAAAAAATACTGTTTAAAACACTGTTTGAAACACAATAGAAAAGTAAGCCAATTAAAACTCGATGAATCACATTGTATTTATCCTTATAATAAAACATAATTAAACATCTAAAATCGGTGTTGATTATGTGTCATCACCACCACGTATCTCTGCCCCGTCCCCCCCAGACCCCCGTACCTGTGATGCCCCAGCCGGTGATGACGCAGGCCGCGGGCCTCTTGGTGCTCAGCTTAGGCCCCGGGGCCGGCAGACACACGGGCCCCGTGTGGGGGTTGGAGGCCACACAGCCACCCTCCTCGCCCTTCAGCCGCAGCAGAGCGATGTCGTACTCCCAGCCCTGGCTCTGGTACTTCCTGTGGATCACGATGCGCTCCGGGGTCAGGCTTCGCTCGAAGTCGTCCTGCTCCACAGTGTGGTAGTCGCCTAGCCGTAGCATGTAGCGCGCGGGGTCCCTGCCGAACCTATAGGGAGGAGAGGGAAGAGTTAGCGAGGGAGCTAACAGTGCTACGATGCTAACGGGGTTCCAGCTTATTAGGTGGGCTATGGGTGACTTGTTGCAGACGGACACAGAACATAAGTCATTATCTGAGATCTAAGAGATCACATCATTTAAGAGAACACACTTTTTTCATCCTAAAGAGAAAGTAATGTGTTACAGATACAAGGTCAATAAACAAAAAAACACTATAATAAAACAAAAAGAGAGAATATACATTTGATTAACCACAACCACACATACACACAATACTATCTAATCTAATAGAATAATCTAAAAAAATCCATAAAGGTTGGGGAGAAGTATCATATGTGTATTACATTGTCGTTGACTATATGTGTATACCTTTTTAATTAAATAAAATGGAAATTGTGTTTTTTTAAATCCAGTGTAGTGCATACAGTTGACCGCCAGAGGGCGCCTGCTACCTCTTGAAGCAGTGCGCTGCCGTGACGACCCAACAGGAGTTGATCAACGTGGCTCCGCACAGGGGATGGTTTCCCTTGGACAGAGACTTCAGCCACAGAGACACCTGCCAGGGCCAGTCACCCCTGCAGCACAAAATACACTCAGATTGAGTACACAACACACACAACACACACAACACACTCAGATGGAGTACACAATAAAACACACAGTGCACAGCTTTTTAAAACTAGCCTGTGTGTGTGTGTGTGTGGTGTGTGTGTGTGTGTGTGTGTGTGTGATGT